>NC_057798.1:799497697-799810127 GCF_018294505.1 Triticum aestivum
ATCGCCTTTTTAGTTTTGAAAAAATCAAAAGAAAATGATAAAAACTTCAAAAAATAAAATCCTTCGAGAGGTAGTTATATTACTACATCTACTAGTTAGGAAAATTTAAAAACTTAAATTTGGACATGTTTTGCAAAAAATGTAGGGAAAATGTAAAACGGCTATAACTTTTGCATACGATGTCGGAAAAAACGTATAATATATCAAAATGTTCAGAGCGAAAATCCGCTTCCGATTTTGATGGCCTACGGCCTGTTTGCAAAAATTTTAGAATCCTCAAATTCTAAAAGGAACAAAAGTTATGCTCAAATTTCAGTTTTTTCTGATTTTTGTTAAATCTAGTCTAACTATGGTCAAACTACTTATTCAAGAAGTATTAGTGTTACTAAATAATTATTTCAGTTTTTTTGAATTTTTTTCAAATCTGGTGAAATTGTGGTCTAACAATGGTCAAACTATTTATTCAAGAAATATTAGTGTTACTAAATAATTATTTCGGTTTTTTTGAATTTTGGTCAAATCTGGTCAAACTGTGGTCAAACTATGGTCAAACTATTTATTCAAGAAATATTAGTGTTACTAAACAATTATTGTTTTGTACAATAATAGTTTCAAACTCAAACAGTGAAATGTGTAACTTTATGCTCAAGCTAAATTCCTGAGGGTTAATAGGATTGACATCTTACTATTGTTAGAAAAACAACAAGTGCGGACTTGGAAACGAAGGAGAATAGAACCCGAAAGTTAAGCGTGCTCGGGCTGGAGTAGTGAGAGGGATGGGTGACCTGTCGGGAAGTTAGATGATTTGGAATGATGGGGGTGATTAGAGATTAGAGGTTAAATTGAGCAGTGATGAGGGGTGGGTGATTAGAGATTAAATTATAAAATAATTCAAAATTTTGAAAATTGAGAAAAAAATTCAAAAAAAATTCAAAAAAATTTCAAAAACAATTACCTTTAGTCTCGGTTGGTGTGACTAACCGGGACTAAAGGTGGAGCTGGTGGAGCTCTAGCCAGCGGCCACGTGGAGGGCCTTTAGTCCCGGTTCGTGTAAGAATCAAGAACCGGGACTAAAGGCCCTTATGAACCAGGACTAATGACCCTTTTTCTACTAGTGAAACAATCAACCTATCTGCATCATGGTTAGAGATACGACATGCAATTAAATATGATGAAGAACGAAAACAAGCAAGGGACACAAGATTTAACGTGGAAAACCCCTCCAACACAAAGGGGAAAAAAGCATGGGCGCCAGCCAGCTGATGAAGCCATGTACCTAGGGTAGGGTCATAGACCTGATCTAAGTACCCTACCCAAGGACATCCTCAGAAGAAACTGCCTTCCAGTCGACCAAGAGAGACTTCATTCGACCAACTCGAAGGACTCGACCATGAAGACACACTCGACCACCAGGAGATCAAGAGCCACTCTGCATCCAAACGGTCTGTAATTAAGTAGTCTTTATGGCATTTAGAACACTTTATGTAAGACATTACCAGTAACGCCTAGACTTAATGTACTTTAAACCCTACATTACTGAGGGCCGGAGGGGTCTGGAGGACACTATATAAGCCACACCCCTCCTCAGTGTAAAGGGTTCGCACTCTGGTAACCTATACAGACATAATCCAGTCGACCGCCTCCGGGCTCCGAGACGTAGGGCTATTACTTCCTCTGAGAAGGGCTTGAACTCGTATATCCTGTGTCTTCACAACTGCTCCATAGCTAGGATCTTGCCTCTCCATACCTACCCCCCATTCTACTGTCAGACTTAGAACCACGACAGTTGGCGCCCACCGTGGGGCAGGTGTCCTAGCGATTTTTGGAGAAGTTGCAATTCTTTCGATTACTTTTATCATGGTCGCTAGTGGAGTTTTGGTCGAGGGCCGTGAGATCCGTCTCGGCGCTCTCACCTTCATCGCCGACGACTCCGCTTGGCTCCAGGAGGCTCCACTCGACATCGACGCGCTCCCCGTCCGCGGGGTGACGCATTTTCGCGCATGTGTCCGTGGCGTTCTGCTGCGGCAACCGTCGACTCCGTATTGGTCGACTCATTTTTCCTCATCCCTCCCTGTTTCCCGACAGCGCAAGCGATCTGGTCGGTCGAGACTACAGCGGTGGGTGAGGCACGCGGTGGCTCGCCAGACGGCCACCGCCCAAGCCGCGGCAATCGAGCCCGACGAATCCCTCTACGGCCTGTTCGATCTGTCGACTGGCTCCGTAGAGACTACATCCGAGTGCGATAGCAGTGATCCAGCGGCGAAGGTCTTGATGGTCGATGGACCTCATAGCCCTCCCGGCTTCCCCCGTGGCGACGGGGCGGACGGCGGAGGTAACCCCGCTCGAGTCCATGAGGAGTATCAACCCGAGCCACTTAACTCCCTGCAAAGGGAAGAACTTCGCCGCAGGAACATGGATGCCCTGCATACTCCTATCGCAGGAGAAACCCCCGAGGCTCGTGCCTTGGAAGAGGTGCGTTTGGCCAACTTGGCTGAACGCGCTCGTCTAGAGAATCTCCAGCGAGCACTCGACGAGCGCGCGCGGCAACGAGTACCCGACTCCAGCCGACGTCAACTCTTCCCGCCGACTCAGGTATATCGAACCCCGATTCAGAATTTAGCAGCTGCAACCCGTATAGCAGAGTCAATTCAGCCCTCTCAGTCGGAGGCTGGCAGAGGCTTGATGCATATTAGAGATTTGCTCCGGGCAGCAGGAGATCAGAATTCGGCCGTGTCACAGTCACGAAACAGGATTCACAGTCGATCTGTCGCTGCGAATTCGGTTCAGTCAGCTCATAGCCCTAGATCGCCTCCGCGGCGTGAAGGACGCGAGAATCGACGAGACCAATACGGTGACCGATATGATCGTGATGATAGGCGTCGAGTGCCCACTCCTCCTCCGAGAGGCGGGTCTTACGCTCCTCGAGAGCCAGATGATAGGCGTCAACTCAGTGTGGGGCGAAGAGCTCCGGTCGACCCCCGGGAACCAGGCTTCGACGCACGATCCATTATCGTGCAAGGCTTGGTCGATCGGAACAGGGCTCACAGAGACGCGCCCACTGGCAGCCGAGTGCATGTTTTAGGTCCGGAATGTTTTAGCAGGGCTATCAGAGCCGCAGTAATTCCCCCCAACTTCAGGTTGGCAACTGGAGTGAGCAAGTTCACCGATGAGTCTAAGCCCAAAACTTGGCTTGAGGACTACCGAGTGGCAGTACAGATCGGCGGCGGGAATGATGAGGTGGCCATGAAGCATTTACCACTCATGTTGGAAGGTTCGGCCAGGGCGTGGCTGAATCAGCTGACTCCAAGCAGTATTTACACTTGGGAAGATCTTTCCCGAGTGTTCGTCAGAACATTTGAAGGAACCTGCAAGCGACGAGCTGGAGTGACAGAGTTGCAAGTCTGCGTGTGGAAGACGAATGAAACCTTACGAGAGTACATTCAGAGGTGGATTACTTTGCATCATACCATGGAGAACGTGTCTGATCATCACGCAGTCTGTGCTTTCAAGGATGGCGTCAAGAACAGAGAATTAAGTTTGAAGTTTGGGCGTACCGGAGATATGACCCTGAGTCGAATGATGGAAATTGCCACGAAGTACGCCAATGGAGAAGAGGAGGACCGACTCCGAAGCGGCAAGTACAAGCCGAGTCAGTCAGAGAAAGGAAACTCCAGTCGGAAACAGAAGCGGAAGGCCGAACCAGCGGCTCCTGGGGAGGCTCTGGCCGTGACTCAGGGCAAGTTCAAGGGAAAACCCAAAGGATCCTGGAACCCCAAGAAGGTGAAAGATAAAGAGGGAAATGACGTGATGGATCTACCATGTCACATCCACACGAAGAAGGACAAAGAGGGTAACTTCATCTACCCTAAGCATACCACTCGCCAGTGCCGGCTCTTGATCCAGCAGTTTCAAGGCAAGCAGCCCAAGGACAAAGAGAAGGAGTCGGACAAGGCTGAGGACAAGGAGGACAGCGAAGGAGGTTACCCCCATGTCAATTCCACCCTGATGATTTTTGCTGATGTAGAGAGCAAAAGTCGACTGAAAGTGATCAACCGCGAGGTGAATATGGTCGCTCAGGCGACGCCAAACTATCTGAGATGGTCCCAGACTCCCATTATATTCGACCAGTCTGATCACCCGACTCATATTGCCACCCCTGGGAGGCAAGCCTTAGTGGTCGACCCGATCGTCGAAGGCACTCGACTGACGAAGGTGCTAATGGATGGTGGTAGCGGACTGAATTTATTGTATGCGGACACGCTGAAAGGAATGGGCATTCCGATGTCCCGACTCAGCAAGAGCAACATGAGCTTTCATGGAGTTATACCTGGAAAGAAAGCCGAATCACTCGGCCAAATAGCTCTGGACGTAGTGTTCGGTGACTCGAAACATTTCCGGAAAGAGAGGCTGGCGTTTGAGGTCGTGGATTTTCAGAGCGCTTACCACGCTATTTTGGGGAGACCAGCTTACGCACGGTTCATGGCTCGACCATGTTACGTGTACCTCAAATTGAAGATGCCCGGCCCCAAAGGCGTGATCACTGTCACTGGTGATCAGAAAAAGGCAGAAGAGTGCTTCCAGAAAGGCTCAAAGATTGCCGATTTTCAGATGGCAACGGTCGAGCTAGAAGAATATAAGCAAAATGCTGATCCGAGTGAATTGTTGCGAGCTAAGAAGCCTGCCTCAGAGTCAGCGTTTCAGTCGTCCGGTGAGACGAAGCCCGTTCACATTCACCCGACAGATCCCAATGCAGCTCCTACCCATATCTCCACAACACTCGACCCTAAATAGGAAGAAGCGCTCATCCAGTTCCTCCGTGAGAACTAGGACATCTTTGCATGGAAGCCTACTGACATGCCGGGTGTCCCCAGGGGACTGGCTGAGCATCGCCTTAGAGTCGACTCGGCAGCAAAACCAGTCAAAGAACATCTTCGGCGGTCCGCCATCCAGAAGAGAAAAGCTATTGGTGAGGAGGTGGCTCGACTATTGGCGGCAGGATTTATCCGAGAGATATACCACTCCGAGTGGCTCGCCAATGTTGTCATGGTTCCCAAGAAGGACAACTCACTCCGCATGTGCATCGATTTCAAACACATCAATCGGGCCTGCCCGAAAGATCATTTTCCTCTCCCTCGCATCGACCAAATTGTTGACTCGACCGCGAGGTGTGAGAGATTGTCTTTTCTAGACGCCTACTCCGGATACCATCAGATCCGTCTGTATGTACCAGATGAGATCAAAACAGCTTTCATCACTCCATTCGGGTGCTTCTGCTATATCACTATGCCATTCGGCCTCAAGACTGCCGGAGCCACGTTCATGAGGATGATTCAGAAGTGTTTGCTCACTCAAATCAATTGGAACGTGGAAGCGTACATGGATGACATTGTGGTCAAGTCACGTAAGGGTTCCGACCTGTTGACTGACCTAGCCGAAACATTTGCCAATCTCAGGAGGTATGATATCAAGCTCAATCCGTCAAAGTGCACATTCGGAGTTCCAGGTGGTAAGTTACTCGGTTTTCTCGTTTTCGAACGGGGAATCGATGCTAACGCAGAAAAAGTTGGCACTATACTCCGAATGAAACGACCTGTGCGAGTGCACGACGTCCAGAAACTTACTGGATGCTTGGTCGTGTTAAGTCGATTCATCTCTCGCCTCGGTGAAAAGGCATTGCCCCTTTACCGACTGATGAAAAAGGCAAACAAGTTCGAGTGGACTCCAGAAGCTGATGCAGCGTTTGCCGAGCTAAAAGCTCTGCTCTCCACCCAGCCGGTGCTTGCTGCTCCAATCAGCAAAGAGCCTCTGTTGCTTTACATTGCAGCCACAGGACAGGTCGTCAGTACAGTACTTACGGTCGAGCGGGAAGAGGAAGGCAAAACCTTCAAAGTTCAACGCCCAGTGTATTATCTCTCAGAAGTTTTGACTCCATCGAAGCAAAGATATCCTCATTCTCAGAAGCTCGTCTATGGAATCTACATGACCATGAAGAATGTTGCTCATTATTTCTCTGATCATGACATTACAGTCGTCAGCGACGCACCATTGTCAAAGATTCTGCACAACAGAGATGCAACCGGTCGAGTGGCTAAATGGGCGATTGAACTTCTTCCCCTTGATATCAAATTTGAGGCAAAGAAAGCCATTAAGTCCCAGGCTATAGCTGATTTCCTTGCCGAGTGGATTGAACAACAGCAGCCGACTCAAGTACACTCGAAGCATTGGACCATGTTCTTTGATGGCTCTAGGATGTTAAATGGTTCTAGTGCTGGGGTAGTCTTGGTTTCCCCCAGAGGAGATAAGCTCAGATATGTGCTCCAGATTCACTTCGATTCCTCCAACAATGAGGCAGAATATGAAGCTCTCTTGTACGGGTTGCGCATGGCCATTTCACTCGGCGTCCGTCGCCTTATGGTTTATGGCGACTCAGATTTGGTAGTCAATCAGGTGATGAAGGAGTGGGATGTTAGAAGCCCAGCCATGACCGGATACTGCAATGCAGTGAGGAAGCTTGAAAAGAAATTCGAAGGGTTGGAGCTCCATCACATACCCCGACTGAAGAATCAAGCGGCTGATGATTTGGCAAAGATAGGTTCCAAGAGAGAAGCCGTCCCCAGTGGCGTGTTCTTGGAGCATATTCATACTCCATCAGTCAAAGAAGATCCTTTTACTGAAGAAGCTCCGCAACCCAAGAGTGCCACAGATCCGACTGAGGTTGAAGTTCCAGCAGTGGTCGATTTGGTCATGGAGGCTTTAGTGATCACTCCCGATTGAACAATACCGTACATCGCGTATATCCTGAGAAAAGAGCTCCCGGAGGACGAAGAAGAGGCTCGACAGATCGTCCGCCGGTCCAAAGCCTTTACTGTGATCAAAGGGTAGTTATTCAGGGAAAGCGCGACTGGAGTTGGTCAGAAGTGCATAACGCCAGAAGAAGGTAGGATAATCCTTGATGATATCCACTCGGGGACCTGTGGCCATCATGCGTCCTCTCGGACCATCGTGGCCAAAGCATACCGAGCCGGATTTTACTGGCCAAGGGTGAATGAAATGGCAAAGGAGATAGTGGACAAGTGCGAGGGATGCCAGTTTTACTCCAACATGTCACACAAGCCTGCGTCAGCTGTGAAGACCATACCACTCGTCTGGCCATTCGCTGTATGGGGATTGGATATGGTCGGTCCTTTGAGGACAGGTCGAAGCGGTTTCACAGACATACTGGTAGCAGTCGACAAGTTCACCAAGTGGATTGAGGCTAAACCCATTAAGAACCTCGACGCCAATACTGCAGTCAGCTTCATCAGAGAACTGACATTCAGATATGGAGTCCCACACAGCATCATCACTAACAATGGGTCGAACTTCGATTCAAAGGAATTCAGAGCGTTCTGCACGTCTCAAGGCACACGAGTCGACTATGCTTCAGTCGCCCATCCTCAGTCGAATGGACAAGCAGAGCGGGCCAATGGCTTGATTCTCAAAGGATTGAAACCCCGACTGATGCGTGACCTCAAGCATGCGGCTGGAGCATGGGTCGACGAACTTCCTTCTGTGCTTTGGGGGTTAAGGACCACGCCTAATCGGTCGACTGGGAGAACTCCATTCTTCTTGGTCTACGGAGCCGAAGCGGTCTTGCCGAGTGATCTGCTCCACAATGCTCCTCGAGTCGAGCTTTACAATGAAGCTGAAGCAGAACAAGCACGGCGGGATGCAGTCGATCTCCTGGAGGAAGAAAGGGAGATGGCTCTGATCTGATCGACCATTTACCAACAGGACTTGCGTCGTTTCCACGCCAGAAACGTGAAGAGTCGAGCCTTCCAGGAAGGAGATTTGGTCCTCCGAGTGGATCAACAGAAACCACACAAGCTTGCTCCTTCTTGGGAAGGACCCTTCATCATTACCAAGGTTCTCCACAACGGAGCGTACCGTCTTTACAATGTTGAGCACAACATCGACGAGCCCCGAGCTTGGAACGCGGATCTTCTCCGCCCCTTCTACACTTAAGTATTCACTCGGATGAGTTGTAATAAAAGTACTTCAGTAGTTTATTTATCAAAGACAAGAGCTTTATAATTTTCCCAGTAATTGTTATTACTTTTGTCCACATAAAGCAATCCCCCAGTGGGTGGCTTGGCTGCGAATCTGATTCGCCTAAGTCTGTAAAAAATACTAACCGAGTGGCGAGCCAGCCTCCCACTCGGAGGCTTAGCTGCGAAATCCGTTTCGCCTAAGTTCAATAAAATCCTACCGAGTGGCGAGCCAGCCTCCCACTCGGAGGCTTAGCTGCGAAATCCGTTTCGCCTAAGTTCAATAAAATCCTACCGAGTGGTAAGCCAGCCTTCCACTCGGAGGCTTAGCTGCAGTCCAAGTACTCGCCTAAGTTCAATAAAATCCTACCGAGTGGTAAGCCAGCCTTCCACTCGGAGGCTTAGCTGCAGTCCAAGTACTCGCCTAAGTTCAATAAAATCCTACCGAGTGGTAAGCCAGCCTTCCACTCGGAGGCTTAGCTGCAGTCCAAGTACTCGCCTAAGTTCAATAAAATCCTACCGAGTGGTAAGCCAGCCTTCCACTCGGAGGCTTAGCTGCAGTCCAAGTACTCGCCTAAGTTCAATAAAATCCTACCGAGTGGTAAGCCAGCCTTCCACTCGGAGGCTTAGCTGCAGTCCAGGTACTCGCCTAAGTTCAATAAAATCCTACCGAGTGGTAAGCCAGCCTTCCACTCGGAGGCTTAGCTGCAGTCCAGGTACTCGCCTAAGATCAAATACAATGTGCGCTCGCAAGAAGGACGAGGCGCAGGTCGACTGCTACTCTCTCCTCCGAGCAACGCCACAAGTACAAAGTGCCTTCCATAAGAAGAACACCTTAAAATCCTATCGAGTGGAGAGCAAACCTCCCACTCGGGGGCTTAGCTGCAGCCCCGTGCTCGCCTAAGTTTTGAAAATCCTACCGAGTGGAGAGCAAACCTCCCGCTCGGGGGCTTAGCTGCAGCCCCGTGCTCACCTAAGTTTTGAAAATCCTACCGAGTGGAGAGCAAACCTCCCACTCGGGGGCTTAGCTGCAGCCCCGTGCTCGCCTAAGTTTTGAAAATCCTACCGAGTGGAGAGCAAACCTCCCGCTCGGGGGCTTAGCTGCAGCCCCGTGCTCGCCTAAGTTTTGAAAATCCTACCGAGTGGAGAGCAAACCTCCCACTCGGGGGCTTAGCTGCAGCCCCGTGCTCGCCTAAGTTTTGAAAATCCTACCGAGTGGAGAGCAAACCTCCCACTCGGGGGCTTAGCTGCAGCCCCGTGCTCGCCTAAGTTTTGAAAATCCTACCGAGTGGAGAGCAAACCTCCCACTCGGGGGCTTAGCTGCAGCCCCGTGCTCGCCTAAGTTTTGAAAATCCTACCGAGTGGAGAGCAAACCTCCCACTCGGGGGCTTAGCTGCAGCCCCGTGCTCGCCTAAGTTTTGAAAATCCTACCGAGTGGAGAGCAAACCTCCCACTCGGGGGCTTAGCTGCAGCCCCGTGCTCGCCTAAGTTTTGAAAATCCTACCGAGTGGAGAGCAAACCTCCCACTCGGAGGCTTAGCTGCAGCCCAAGGCCTGCCTAAGTAAATTGAGGAACAAGTCGATTGCAATAAGCACCTCGCTTTAACCTGCAAGAGACATCTCAAACCAAATGCAAGCATATTCAAACGTCGAATCCAAGTTCGGATAAATACCTAACGGAACCGAAAGTGCTCAGGCGCTAAGCCTGTTAAGGTTTATCGGTTACAAAATCACTCGGCATACCGAGGCGAATTTAAAGTGTCGAACTCAAGAAGTTTTTTACCCCTCCTGTGGAGGGCTGGAAGGTGCAACAAACTCGTCGAGGTCGATCCCATCAGCAATCCGAGTGGCAGCGGCGATGAAGGTCTCCATGAAGGACCGAAAATCGTGCTTCTTGGTGTTAGCCACCCGAAGAGCCGCCAACTTGTCATCTCGCGCATCCTTGCAATGGACTCGGACCAGAGATAAAGCAACATCTGCACCACACCTGGCAGCAGACTTCTTCCACTCCTGCACTCGACTTGGGACTGTGTTCAGTCGAATCATCAGAGACTCGAGGTCATTATGGAGCGTCTCCCCGGGCCAGAGCGTAGCGTCGATGCGGGAAGTGGCAACCTTCAACCTTGCTAGATAATCAACGACGGCAACAACACGAGATTCTAGCCGGAGCACATTCATGGCAACTTCATCATTCACCGGAGAGTTGATGGGGTCCAGGTTAGGCTCCAGTCGACCAGTCTCCTCTTCAAAGTTTTGGCAAAATTCTGCAAGCACAACCACCGAGTCAAAACAACGGTCGAATGGAAAGATCACTGTAAAAATAATTGTCGGGTGCAAAGGATTACCTTCGAGCATGAGGAATAGCTTCTTGGCGAGTCCACCCAGATAAGCCTCCAGATCGTTCCTCTTACCCGTTAGCTCACTGGCCTTGTCGTTCAGAGCATCTTTATCACTTTTCAGTCGACTGACCTCCTTGTTGGCAATGGCAAGAGAAGCTTTCAGATTGGTGTTTTCTTCTTCAAGCTTGGTGACCGAAGCCAACTTCTCGTCTGCGAGTCTGGTCTTCTCTAAAGCTGTTTTCTGCATCTCAGCCAACTCTAGGTCTTTCTTCTTCTGCGCCTCCTTCACTTTGCCTGCAAAATTATAGCAAGGTCAGAATTCGAAGCAAATGAGGAGCAAAAGCAGTCCAAAGACTCACCAAACGTACCTTTGGTCTCCTCCTTCGCCTTCGCCAAATTCTCCTGGACCAGCTTCAGATCAAGCTCGAGTTGGATATGCTTGTTCTCCATCTCAGTATAGCGAGCTGCAAGGTCGCAGGATTTCTACAAAAACCAATCGACAGATGTCGAAAACAATTCACTTCCGAGTGACTAGGGAAAAACCATGCGTTTCTAAGACTGCGGCCGAATACAAACATTCGACCATAGTCTCGGGGACTACACCCAGTGGGTGCACTCAGCGTGCCCCCACTAATTCTATCAAGGAAGAGTCGACCAGTCGACCAAAAAAAGAGAGTGAAGTGTTCTTCAGACTGTAGTCAACTGCCCGCAGTCGACCACAGTCTCGGGGACTACACCCAGTGGGTGCACTCAGCGTGCCCCCACCGGTCAAGAAATCCATTCGGCATAACCGAATGAAGAAAAAATTCAAAATATAAAGACTATGGTCGACTGCCAGCAGTCCACCATAGCCTTGGGGACTACACCCAGTGGGTGCACTCAGCGTGCCCCCACTAAATCAGAATTCCAATCGACACACCCAGTGGGTGTAAGACAATCACTAAGAATTTCGGAAAAGAAGAATCTTCAGACATCATATCCTAACAGAACAGGCGATGACCGACTGACCTGAACGTTGCTCTGGAGAGCAGAACTGGCGTCATAAGCTGCCTGGCTAGCCTCTCGGATGGCTTTCACCTGCTCCATCATGACTCCCGCCTGGCGTATCGCTTCTTTTGCAGCGCTGGCTTGGTCCTCTGGGACGTAGTGGGTCGAGAAGAGCGAAGGCTGTGCTGCACTCGACGATGCAGGGTGAGCACTCGTCAACGGCACCGCGAAAGATACGGTGGGCCGAGTGGTGTTCTCTCCCGCCGCGACCAGTGTCTCGGGTGTTGACACGTCCTGAGTCAACCTGCCAGCAGACGCTCTCCTACTCCTCCTTTGCTTCAGTGGTTCCTCATCATCGTCGTCGTCAGGAAGGGTGATAACAACATCGGATGGAGCTACAGAAAAGAATCGGAATTAGATACCAAGATCCAATCGACTAAAAGAAGGAATTACGAGAGTCATACCAGGTTTTGAGGTAGCAGCATCTTCCATCTCATGATCGTCAGCCCTGGCCGAGGTATCAGAAGTAGCAGCACTGCAACTCCAAACATCAGTCGGTTAACTCATGAGTCGACAAAAAATAAACTCACGAAGAGCAAGAAGACTCGGATAGAATTTTTACCCTGATATGGTGGGGATTGACACCTTCATCTTCGGCAAGACCTTCGCCGGTTTCGATGGCGCCATTCGAGATTGCTTCGGGGCCTTCTCAGTCGGCGCCGGAGAAGTGGTCCGAGGGCGCTTGGTCGACTGCGCGACAGTCGCGACCCCCTTACCACGTTCAGCCGCAGGGTCATGGATGAGCTTCGATCGCCTTTCCGCACGAGGCGGTACAACTTCCTCCTCCTCCTCCTCTTCTTCCTCCTCATCAGCATCATCACCGTCATCGTCATCAGCAGCATCAGAATCCCACTCCTCCTGGCTTTCGCCTCCACTTCCTTCCCCCTCTTCAGTCGGCGCCTGAGCTCCATTCGGCATCGAGTATAATTCAGTGATGGCCTGACAGTCAACAAAATGAATATCAATCGACCAATTTACAGCAAAGGCAGAATGAGTACAACAAGACTACGAATGAAGATAAAGTGGAGGTACCGAGTCTGGAGTATATGTATTGTCGAGTGGCGGGATCCTTTTGGCCCCCCGAGGGTTGTCCTTATTCCCTGTGATTGCGGCCATCCACCTCTCCAGTGTGGCATCATCGACTACCTCTGGATGACCCCGAGTTTCGTCCTTGGTTCCACAGTACAGCCACATTGGGTGGCCCCGGTACTGAAGTGGCTGGATGCGCCGCCTAAGGAAGACCTCCAGAAGGTCCATCTCCCGTCACTCCTTCCCGAACTAGCTGAATTACACGTTCCATCAACATTTTCACTTGGGCTTTCTCCTCAGGGAGCACTTTCAGAGATGAGGGCTTGTTCACTCGGTCCATAGAAAACGGAGGAAGACCACTCGACTGCCCCGGCGTCGACTCGTCTTGGCAGTAAAACCAAGTCGACTGCCAGCCTCTGACCGACTCCGGGAGGGTCATGGTCGGAAAGGTGCTCTTGTTCCTCATCTGAATCCCCAGACCGCCACACATCTGAATGACCTTGGTCTTATCGTCGTCTGGACTCGTCTTTTTCACTGTCTGAGAACGACAAGTGAATATGTGCTTGAACAGACCCCAGTGCGGTCGGCAGCCCAGGAAGTTCTCGCACATGGACACGAAGGCAGCAAGGTAGGCGATGGAGTTCGGATTGAAGTGGTGGAGTTGCGCCCCAAAGAAATTCAAGAAACCACGGAAGAAAGCACTCGGAGGCAGAGAAAATCCACGGTCGACGTGAGTAGCTAAAAGGACGCACTCACCCTCCTGCGGCTGCGGATGCCACTCGTTCCCCGGGAGCCTCGCTGCTCCGTGGGGGATCAAACCCTCGTTGGTCATCTCAGCGAGATCCGTCTCGGTGATGGTCGACCGGATCCAATCCCCTTGGACCCAGCCTTGCGGCAGGCGGGACCTGGACGAGGATCCTCCCCGGCTAGTCGCTCTCCCTTTCGCCTTCCCCGTCACCGTCGCCTTCTTCGCGCGCTCCAGAGCTGCCGTCTTCTCCTTCACCATTGCTGCCGTCGAAGCGCACAAGGGGTGGTTAGGCAGAGGCGGGAGCAGGCGATGCGGGCGGAGGTGGAGAGGATGGAAGGAGGATTGGAGAAGTACTGTTCAAAAACCCTCGCCGGGCACATTTATAGAGCCATTTCCGAGTGGATGACAAATGGGCCCGGGTAATCCTATCACATCCCGAAACAGTTGCGCACGCGTGATACGTGGCGAAAAAGATGGCGTGCAAATCGAGGCGTCTATGTTCTATCCCATCCGAGCGCCGCGGTCCGCCCCGCTTCGCGCGCTCCCCAAAATTCGGATCCCACGAAATCCGCTGAACAGCAGATCAATCTGTCAGACGATGGATTTCCTGCGATCCGTCGCTCGGAAGTTTATCAAGTGCAAAAGTTCACTCGACTTAAGAAAGGAATGGATCAAGGCGACTGAAATAAGAGTTGCTGCCATCAACAAGAGATTATTGGTCCAAGACGATACATACCCAGAACACAAAGACAGGTCGGAAATAATATCAACTCCTTCCTCACTCAAACCTCGATCCATTCGGGGGCTAATGATGAAGCCATGTACCTAGGGTAGGGTCATAGACCTGATCTAAGTACCCTACCCAAGGACATCCTCAGAAGAAACTGCCTTCCAGTCGACCAAGAGAGACTTCATTCGACCAAGTCGAAGGACTCGACCATGAAGACACACTCGACCACCAGGAGATCAAGAGCCACTCTGCATCCAAACGGTCTGTAATTAAGTAGTCTTTATGGCATTTAGAACACTTTATGTAAGACGTTACCAGTAACGCCTAGACTTAATGTACTTTAAACCCTACATTACTGAGGGCCGGAGGGGTCTGGCGGACACTATATAAGCCACCCCCCTCCTCAGTGTAAAGGGTTCGCACTCTGGTAACCTATACAGACATAATCCAGTCGACCGCCTCCGGGCTCCGAGACGTAGGGCTATTACTTCCTCTGAGAAGGGCCTGAACTCGTATATCCTGTGTCTTCACAACTGCTCCATAGCTAGGATCTTGCCTCTCCATACCTACCCCCCATTCTACTGTCAGACTTAGAACCACGACACCAGCCAAACTTCACTATATCAGGGAAGGTTACAAACGTCGAGGATTTACAACTGATCAACTTATCTCATGCGGCGGCTTAAAAGAGGTATATATAACACAGGTGACCTAGGTCAATACTGATCGGCCCAAGCCTATAGACGACGGGCCTCGCTCCGCTCGCTCGTCATAAGTTAGCCTTTCTCTTTATACTTGAATTTGAAGCATAACATAACAAACTCCACCTTGAGACAAATTCCATCTTGTAGCATGAATGAGAACCTCCTCCCTGAACAACAAATAAAACACTTTCGGTGCCAAACAGCCACTAGGGCTAATGAGTTATACCAACTAAGTCTGAGCAAAGCTCAAACTTAGCAACAGGAACTAGCTTTGATTATAATGAGTTATACCAACTAATCTTGCATACCTTTAGTTTACCTTGCTCAACAATGTCTCTGACATAATGATATTTGACAACAATGTGCTTTGTTCTCTCATGGAACATCTGATCAATGTCTCTGACATAATGATATTTGACAACAATGTGCTTTGTTCTCTCATGGAACATCTGATCCTTAGTGAGGTATATGGCACTCTGACTGTCACAAAACAAGTTAATGCAAGAATTATCTCCACAAAGCTCAGCATACAAACCTTTCAGCCAAACTGATTCTTTACGTGCTTCTGCAATAGCAACGTATTCTGCTACAGTGGTAGACTGGGCAACTACTGGCTGCAATGTTGCCCTCCAACTCACGGCACAACCACCAACTATGAGCACATAACCTGTAAGGGACCTCCTCTTGTCCAAATCGCTGAAAGCAGAATCTGAATCCATATAGCCAGCTAGTCCCTCACCAGTCCTGACGAATTTCAAACAAGCATTGGAAGTGCCACGAAGGTACCTGAAAATCCACTGAATAGCCTTCCAATGTTCCAATGTACCTGGAAAAGTACCATGAAGGTATCGACTGATCAAACTCATTGCAAAAGACAAACCAGGCCTAGAACACACCATGACATACATTAAAGAACCAAAAACACTGGAATGTGGAACTCTTGACATATACTCAAACTCTTCATCATTACTAGGACAATGAGAGGATGATAATTTGGAATGAGGAGCAATGGGAGTGCTTACTGACTTAGCATCATGCATGTTAAAACGATGAAGAACTTTCTTAATGTAACTCTGCTGACTAAGAAATAACAAACCAGAATTTTTGTCCCCTTGTAATCTCCATACCTAGAATTTTCTTAGAAGCACCAAGATCCTTCATCTCAAACTCACTACTTAACTATGCCTTTAAAGTATATATTGATCTATTTCTTGCCCTTGGAAGCAATCAACATACCATCTACATTAACAACAAGTATATAGGTGATCCATCAACAAATTTAATCTAAACACAACTATCAAATGCATACCTCTTAAATCCATGTGCTATCATAAATGAATCAAACCTTTTATAACGCTGTCTCGGAGACTGTTGCAAACCATATAGGGACCTCTTTAACTTGCAAACAAATTTCCCCTTACCAGGCACTATGAAACCTTCCGGTTGGTCCATGTAAATCTCCTCGTCCAATTCACCATGCAGAAAAGCAGTCTAGACATCTAACTAATCAAGCTCAAGATCATGCATAGCAATAATACCAAAAATGCAAGAATGGAACGATGCTTGACAATTGGAGAGAACACATCATTATAATCAATACCTGGTGATACGTCCATTTTGCATCATGTTTTTATGTTGATATTTTTTGCATTATGGGTTGCTATTACACTTTAGGATAAAATTCTTATGCCTTTTCTCTCTTATTTTACAAGATTTACATCAAGAGGGAGAATGCCGGCAGCTGGAATTCTGGACTGAAAAGGAGCAAATCTAAGATACCTATTCTGCACAACTCCAAATGTCCTCAAACTTTACGGAGAATTGCTTTGGAGTATATAAAAAATATTGGGTGAATAAGTACCGGAAGGGGGGCCACCAGGTGGGCAGAAGCCTGGGGGGCGCCCCCCTGAGCTTGTGGGCCCCCTGGCCAGGCTCCGATGCCCATCTTCTGCTATATGAAGCATTTTGACCTAGAAAAAATCATGAGAAGGCTTTCGGGACGAAGAGCTTCCGTCTCGAGGCGGAACCTGGGTAGAAGCAATCTAGGGCTTTGACGGAGCGATTCTGCTGGAGAAACTTCCTTCCAGGAGGGGCTAATCGAAGCCATCATCAGCACCAATCAATCCTCTCATCATGAGAGGATCAATCTTCATCAACATCTTCAGTAGCACCATCTCATCTGAAACCCTAGTTCATCACTTCTATTTAATCTTTGCTTCAAAACCTCAAATTGGTACCTGTAGGTTGCTAGTAGTGTTGATTACTCTTTGTAGTTGATGCTAGTTGGTTTACTTGGTGGAAGATCATATGTTCAGATCCTTAATGATATTTATTACCCCTCTAATCTTGAACATGAACATGCTTTGTGAGTAGTTACTTTTGTTCCTGAGGACATGGGAGAAGTCTTGTTATAAGTAATCATGTGAATTTGCTATTCGTTCGATATTTTCATGAGATGCATGTTGTCTTTCCTCTAGTGTTGTAATGTGAATGTCGACTACATGACCCTTCGCCATGATTTGGGCCTAGGGGAAGGCATTGGGAAGTAGTAAGTAGATGATGGGTTGCTAGTGACAGAAGCTTAAACCCTAGTTTATGCGTTGCTTCGTAAGGGGCTGATTTGGATCCACATGTTTTATGCTATGGTTAGATTTATCTTAATTCTTCTTTCGTAGTTGCGGATGCTTGCAAGAGGGGTTAATCATAAGTGGGAGGCTTGTCCAAGTAAGGACAGCACCCAAGCACCGGTCCACTCACATATCAAATTATCAAAGTAGCGAACGCGAATCATATGAGCATAATGAATTCTAACTTGACGATAATTCCCATGTGTCCTCGGGGGCGCTTTACATCATATAAGAGTTTGTCCAGGCTTGTCCTTTGCCATAAAAAGGATTGGACCATCTTGTTGCACCTTTGTAACACTTGTTACTTGTTACCCGTTACGAATTACCTTGCCACCAAACTATCTGTTACCGATAATTTCAGTGTTTGCAGAAAATACCTTGCTGAAACTGCTTGTCATTTCCTTCTGCTCCTCATTGGGTTTGACACTCTTACTTATTGAAAGGACTACGATTGATACCCTATACTTGTGGGTCATCACCTGGTATCTAACTGAAGCCCTTAGCCACTAACCTTGCCTTAAACCTCGCAGGCTCACTAGGAGACAAACCCTCCTTTCTTTCGAAGATCCATTCGCAATGAATGGTCTTCTTATGTTTAGGCAAGCGCGCGACTGTAAGTGCATCAAGTTCCCCCTTAGTGGTTTTGGAGTATTGAAGACAAATAGGTTGAGGGACTAATGTGTTTGTGAGTGTCCACATGAGTTATAGTCCCGGAAGATTTGGTTTAACACATGGAAGAGGACCCCTAAAAATATATTTTTCAAGTGAAGAAATTGGTGATCAAACTGGTACGGACTTTGAAGAAATTGATGTGCAGACTTTGAACCTTGAAGACTTTTGTTTTCGTAGTTTCTTTCATCTTATTTGAGTCATAGGAAAAACCGTACTATTAAAGGGGGTCTAGGTGAAACATATTTCACATTTCCAAAGTGATGCTCAAACCTATACTACCCTAGCCGCTTCGAGTGAAGCCTTTGGAAATCTCCAATACAGCTGACGAAATTGCTAGCGACAGTGACGAAGTTCATCTGGTCACTGAAGAATTTGGTCACACTGAGGAGTTTGGATTTTGCCAGTGTGATCTGCCTAAAAGTGAGGAAATTGAGTGCCTCGGCGAATTTGAGAGTTCAAATTCTGACCATTGCTGTGCCACGGGCTAGCTGTCGAGTGGATCCTTATCCTGACAACGGTCGAATAACAGAAGGACATTTGTGAGAATTCATGTCGGGTTGACCCCTCGCTATAAATGGCCGCCCCTCACAACCACATGTTGGTTGGCTGCTCCGAGAGAACTTGACACTTGTCATAGGAGAGCAACCCGTCCTCTGTCGACTTTGAGAGAATTCTAAGTGAGGAAAAACCCAGAGACATAGTGATTGAGCATCTATTTCTTCACTCCGATTTTTGTCAAATTCCTCGGAGTTTGACGAATTTAAGAAATCTCCCATTCACCCCCTCTAGGAGTTAATCCGCGCTTTCAATTGGTTTCAGAGCAAGGTACTCTCTTGTTCTGTGTGCTTTTGGTTTAACCACTTGGAGTTTTAGTTATGTCGACCGCATGTATGATCAAGGTATCCGCTGTGTGCCCCATCTTTGATGGCATAGACTATCCTTACTGGAAGAACAAGATGCGCATGCACCTTGAGGCAACTGACAACGACCTCTGGTTCGTCGTTGAGAACGGCGTTCCCGATATTGCTCCTAGTATCAACACTGCTGATGTGAAGAGATTCAAGCAACTCGACTCTCAAGCGAAGAACATCATATGTGGACATCTCAACAAAGGACAGTATGGCTATGTGAGTGCTCTAGAAACTGCAAAGCTTATCTGGGACAGGCTTTCCAAGGTCAATGAAGGCACTTCCACATAGCATGACTCATGTGTTGATGTGCTCCGCAATCTCTTCAACCGCTTTAGAAGACTCGGCAATGAAAATATTCAACAGACTTTCGATCGCCTCACCGATATCTCCAATGAG
This sequence comes from Triticum aestivum, assembly GCF_018294505.1. Taxonomy (NCBI): domain Eukaryota; kingdom Viridiplantae; phylum Streptophyta; class Magnoliopsida; order Poales; family Poaceae; genus Triticum; species Triticum aestivum. Next base: position 799,516,927 of record NC_057798.1, read on the forward strand.
CTTCAAGCTTTCGGTGCTGCTGACATCACTGATCATGAGGTTGTGAAGAAATTGCTGAGGTCACTGGATAGTTCCTTTGACACCTTAGCCCTGATGATTCAAGAGTGTCCTGATTACAAAGCACTTGATCTGGCAGATATTCTTGAGAGGCTCAATACTCATGAATTTCAGCAAGCTAAGAAGAGAGATATGTATGGTCCTAGCTATGGACGACCTCGCGCTCTGAAGGCAAAGGCCAAGGCAATCTCTTCATCTGAGGAAGAAGCATCTGACTGCACTACTAATGGTGCTGAGTAAACTGGCAGAGAGCTGGCTAATGCTTGTGAGAGAATTCCAGAAGCTTTCCAGGAGAAATCACCCTGGAAAGTCTTCAAAGTATGACTCGAAGAACACTGGAGAAGCTTCTGCTTGAGACTACGACAAGAGAACATGCCACAAATGCAAAAAGCCAGGCCATTACATCACTAACTACCCTCTCTCGAAAAAGGGGTCAAAGAAGAAGAAGTCTAGCAGAGATGATGACTCTGATGACAAGAAGAAGGAATCCTCAAAGTCTTTATCAAAATCTTCATCTCGCAAGAAAAGCAGTTCCGGCAGAGCTTGCGCATTCATTGGGAAGCAAATGGACCTTGGCGGTGACAGGACGGGGCTAATCACCAGCGGCTTAAATGTCGATTTCGTCGCCGGTGGGTGAGGAGAAGGCGCGGGAGAGGCAGTGGGACTGCAAGCTGGGGGCGTGGAATGGTTATTTCACATGAAATCATATAAAAAAATCAGACACATATTGGCCCAACCCATCAATACTAATAGCGGGATCAGTCTTGAGCATTGGTGAAGTATACAACAACCAAAAAGTAATCCGGTAGTAACGTCAACGCTATCTTACGTTTTTTCAACTCTCATAAACAATAAACTGAACAAGCAATATACAGTACAGGGTGACAAAACAGTGCTTAGCTAAGTTTAGCGTGTTTATCTAAGCATGAAAGGCCTTCCGAGCATATTTCTCTCCCTGAAGAACTTCTTTTTGTGCCTCTTCTTCCCACAAGTAAACTCTTCAGCATCACTCGGGTGCAGGATCTGGAATCTATCCGGGCAGAACGCGCACCTACTCTTGAAGCGGCACATCGGCTTTTCTGTCACATGTCACACATACATAAATGGAATTAACATGCATGCATACAACTAGTTAATCTGGAGGAACTAGATAGATTATGTAAGTTACCTAAGAGAGTGCATGTCTCGACCACCAGCCGTCTAGGCCGGCGCTCGAACCGCAGCTCGGCGAAGAAGTACTTTTGTTCATTGTCGTCAGTGGCATCCCTCCGTCGGGCCCAGAAGCCGACATGGTACCAGAAGTCCTGCCTGAAGCCGACGCAGGCGGCCCTGGGCACTTCCATGGGCTCCGCAGCAGGATAGAACATAGCATCCTGCGCGCGCACACACAAACATATAGTTAGTGATCTTACTGATGGTCAAAGTAAATCTTAAATTACGCATTAGGCCATATATGGAGGAGTATATCCAAATGGGGGATTCCATGACATAAAATACGTACCGGGTTCCTGGAGTTGTAATGGCCGAGGGCAAAGATGGTGTACATGTTGGCAGCGAGGGCATCACGCTCACTGTCACCAAATATATACGTTAACATGCATGGACACACGAACAAAAGTACTACGATATGTAGATTCAATTCAGTCGTAACTAAACTAAATTGATAGAGAGAGAGAGAGAGGAACGTATGGAAGTATAATAAATAAATTAAGACGGAATTCTCACTGTTTTCTCTGGCGATCAAAGGAAGGGAAGTCGACGGCGTCGGCGTCGCGTCGGGTCAGCACCGGGGGAAGAGAAGAAGGATCCCATCGTCGTCCGTGGTTATCTTTTTATTTTTCGAGAGGTGGGGAATTGATTGTGTGATCCCCTATATTATATATCTCGGGTTGGCCGCGAGGCAAATCAAGTCGGAACGCCTCCTCCTAGTCGCCTACAAATAGAAACTCAAGTAAGGCCCACCTTCAGAATTTGGGAATCAGACAGACTCTCGATTACGTACGTATTTTGCTGCCTACAAAGACGTACAATATTCTTCCCTCAAAAAAAAGACGTACAATATTCTGTTGGCAAAGTCCATTGGGGCGAATTGCGGGCGCGTCGCACAGCGGTGCCCCTGACTGGGACGGCCCATTTTCTTTTTCTTTTTTTGTTTCTTCGTTTCTATCTCTCTTTTTTTTGCGGTCAAAGTAAAATACAAATTCGGAAAGAAAAGGAAAACAAGAAACATGTAAAAGAAGAAACAGAGATAGAAACGAATAAACAAAAAGGGAAAATAAGTACGTAGTCGAGAGTCTATCTGATTCCCAATTTTTTATATTTTTCTTTATATTTTTAGTTTTTCAGAAAAAAAATCATAAATTGTTCAAAAAAAAACCGTTTTCAAAATTATGTTCACAAATTTAAACAGGTTTGGTTTTTCAGAAATGTTCGGTAATTGCAAAAATATTGCGTTATCCAATTTTTTTCCATGTTTTCAAAAGAAAATCACAAATTCAAAAAATGTTCCCGCTTTCAAAAATTGTTCCCGGATCCAAAAAAATGTTCGCTTTTTTAGCTACCAGAAAGAAATGTTCGCTTAGGGCGAGGAAAATAGCAAGGGCGAGGCCCAAACAAACAAACCAACATACGTACGAGTCTATCCCTCACCGGTATCCCCGGCCCACCAGGGTTCAAGTCCTGATGCTCGCGTTATTCCTCAATTTATTGTAGAAGTTTCGACGATGCGCTTTCGGTGGGAGGAGACGTTCCCGTCGATAATGAGGCGCCCGCAGTGACTTCATAATTTTCAAGATGATATGCCGGCTCAGTCTCTCGGAGATGCTCATAGAGATAGGGTGTGCGTGTGTACATTTATAAAGGTGAGTGTATGCGCGTATGTATGAGCGCTTGGGTCTGTACCGTGTTTGAAACAAGATGAAGAAAACGTACGTACATGTCTCCAATTGGACGTTGTGTAGGATTCATTGTCCGTGTAGGCCAGCGACCTCCCCATCATGTAATATACACACAACGAGAACTAGATCCATGCGAAGGTTTAACACTCAAATAACATAAAAGTTGTAACTAAATTAGTATCATTAATTATACCTCGGTCACAAAAAGGTTTAACCCCCAAATAACATAGTTTAGGATGTTATAAAATACAACATGCATTTATTTAATTGTTTTAACTACTTCTTAAATCATTTTAGAGCATTAATTTTTTTATAAAAGTGTGGTTTCATTACCATAATTAGCTATGCATTATTTCGCACAACCTGAACATTTTATTTTTAATATTTTAAAAACTTTACCGTTTGACTTGATTTGAATTTGAATTTGAATTTGAATCGGTGTCGAATCAACACGAGTTTATCAACAGTAGCTTAATTGACGTGGCATCATTAGGTTCACTGTAGCTTAATTATCCAGGCATCACATATAGGGAAGCCTCGCGCGAAGGCGAGTGGGAGATGGGTCAGCCCAAACACGTGAAAGGCCACAACCTCCTTTCTTGGGTTTTTATTTAGTTTTTTTATGCTTCAAAATATCTAAATAAATACTCCCTTCGTTCCTTGATATAAGGTGTATAGATTTTTGAGAAAAAACCCGAAATATAAGGTGTATAGATTTTTTCAGGGATTTGATTACATTTCCTTATATTAGGCAATCTCCTCTATTTTCTCATGCCAATTAGTCAGGTGTAATATCGCCCAAAACTTGTGAAATTTCCTCTCCACGTGCGTTCTTTAATTTCCGTGCCAAAAACTATACACCCTATATTGAGGAATGGAGGGAGTATATTACAGAGACCACTTTAGATAAAAATACTTGAAAAAATGTTGAGCAAGCATTTGAAAAAAATAATTTGTATAGGTAAAATGTTTCTCATGTATACAAAAGATATACAGTGTGTTTGAAAAATTTTGATGGTCTATTTTAAAATGTTAATCAAGCATTTAAAAAATATCAAATGTGTATGGAAAAAATATTGACCATGAATAAAAAAATGTTTATCTTGTACTTGAAAAATGTTTGTCAAGCATTTGAATGGTAAATGTGAATGGAGAAAAAGTGGACCATGTATCCCAAAACTGTTATTCTTCTATTTGAAAATATTAAACATATAATACAAATTTGTATTTCATTAAAACAAAAGTGTAAGTTGTGTATGGAAAAAGATGACACCCAAAAATAAAAGTATTCAAAAAATATTAACCATGTGTGCAAATGTTTGACATGTATATGAAAAGGTTTCTGATGTATATGAAAAATATTGATTGTGTACTAAAAAAGTTGACTTGTGTTGAGCAAAATATAAACCGACAAAAATCAACAAGGAAACTAAGAAAAAAGACCAATAAAACCAAAAGGGAAAACAAGAAACCTAAAATGGAAAAATGAATAACTAAGAAACCAATGCAAAAGAATAGGAATAGAGAAAGCCGGAAAAAACAAAGAAACCCGATGAAAAGCAAGGAAGAAACAAAGATAAGCAAAGAAAATAGAAAAAGGAAAGCAAAAAACAATAAAAGCCGAGAAAGAAAAAAATGGGCAAGCTCACCCGACAAGCTAGCGTGATTCATCTGTAGGGATCACTCGATTATATAGCACGCCTATTTCCCGCTTGGTGCGAGATGTGGGGCACCTCGCCTGAAGGAGACCACAGGCCACATGCCATAACCTCATTTTATGTTTTTGTTTTTTGCTTTCATTATTATTTTATCTAAACTTCCAAATATTATATATATACACACACATAAAATATTTGAAAAATGTTACGATGTGTATCGAAAAATGTTTCTTATGTATACAAAAAATGTATAGAAATTTATACAATGTGTATGAAACAAGTTGATCATGTATTTAAAAAATGTTAATCAAGCAGTTTTTTATTCAAGAATTTTAAAAATATTAATAAAGCATTTCAAAAATGTTAAATATGTATAAAAAATGTTTCTCATGTATACGAAAAAGCTATACAAGAGAATATACAATGTGGATGAGAAACATTGATCAAGCATTTGAAGAATGTTAATAAAAAATGACCTTTCCAAACAGCGCGAGTCGTTTTTCCTCTCGAGAGGCGACTAGAAAACCTAGCCGACGCCAGCGAGTTTCTTCCACCGCGTTACTACGGCGGCTCCCCTCCGCCGACGACCTCAGTCGTCGGTGGTGAGGGGGGTTGCCGGATCCACGTGTGTGGATAGTTTTGGGCTAAAGTAGCTTTGTTTTAGGCTGATCATCGTCTTGTCTTCGGCGGCGGCGATGACAACGCTAAATAAAGATTCTTCAGATCCTTTTCCGGCAAGGCGACCAGTCCTATGGCTGGCTATGGTTTTGGAAACCAGACTGTTCAAGCAAGGATGGTGTGGCCGTGGCGGCATCCTCGTGGTGCACATGTCGGCACGGAGCTTGGAAGGTAGTCCAGGAGCAGATGCAGATTGTGGTCTACATCGACGATATCTGGAAGACGAAACGTGTGCTCGGTTCGTGGTCGATGGATGGCAGGTGTGGTTTTCTCCAATGACGTCTTAGTCGTGGTGGGGTGCCAGATCTAGAGTTCGACGGCGTGTCCGGGATGTTGCCCCGTCTGATTCGTTCAACGGCAATGGCTTCACTTCTGGTGAGCCACGTTCGAGGTCCGCAAAGCTGCATATCAGCGATGGAGCCGCGTCGAGCTCAGGTGAGGAGGTGATCCATCAATCTTTTCTTCGGTGGCTACTGTGGTGGTGCCGAAGGCAGGTGACGAACGTTGATGTCAAGCTCAGAGATGTTCTGCTATCTTTTCAGTTTTGTCATGTCGGTCCTTACGTGATTTGTACTTTAATTATTTTGATATGAATGAGACACGTATTACCATGCAAAAAAAAGTATGTGAAAAATGTTAAGTTAATCAAGTATGTGAAATTTTTTAATCAAACATTTCAAAAACGTTCAAAGTGTATAGGAAAATAGTTTCCATGCATATAAAAATTTATACAGAAAATATACAATGTGTATGAAAAGAATATTGGTCATGTATTTAAAAATAATTAAACATGTATAAAAAAATATAGAAAGTATACAAAACAATGTTGATCATGTGTTGAACATTTTTCATCTCCTTCACAAACATATTTCTATACATGTTTAAAAAATATACAGAATTAAATTTTATACACGTTTAGTGTCTACTTTTTATTTCATGCATGTTGTACTTTTTTGTATAGATCAGAAACATTTTTATACACGTTTAACTTTGTGAAAATACATGATCAACATTTTTTCATGTAAAGAATAAAAAAAGGGGAAAATCAATGAAAAATGAAAAGGAAATCACAAGGAAAAAAAGGAAAACCAAATAAAACCACCAAAAATGAATGGAAAAATGAGAAAAAAATAAGAAAAAATGAAAACAAGAAATATACAAAAAGAAGAACAGACGAAAGAAAAAAAAAGAAAAAAACAAGAAGAAAAGAAAGAAAAAGGTAAAGAAAAAAATAAAGCTAAAGTATAACAAATAATAAGAGAAATACAAAAGAAATCCGATGAACAAACAGAGAAAACAGAAGTACAACGAAGAAAATAAGTAAACCGAAAGAAAACCGGTAAAGAAACAAAAAAGATCAAAGTATAACAAAGAAAAAAGGAAGTACCGAAGAAAATCGATGGAAAAAACAAAGAAAGCCGAAGAGAAAAAACAAAGTGAAAAAGAAAAAACCGCCACAAAAGAGCGAACTGAGTGACATCGAGCAAGCGATCAACACATGAAAAATGGGCTGACATGTTACTGTAGGGAACAAGAAAAAGCTTCCGACGAGAGAACCTCCGAAATCACTAATTAGGGAGTACTTCTTTCAAAGGTCACACCACCTCTCCACGTTGCAAGAAGCAGTGCACTGCACGTGTGCCTTTTGTCTCAAGATGAGTTTTTTTTGAGGATTTATTTATTACAAATGTTTTATCTCTTAATCGTGTGTTCAAACCCTGAACCGTTTTTACCATTGGATTTCTCATGTCGAGATTTTTGAAACTAAATCCCATGTTAATACGTTTAAAAGAAAGTTTTCTCATGAAAAAAAAACGGAAACAAAGAAAAAAAACCGCGCCGGAAGCACGTATTTTTTTTTCTTTTTGCCTCTCGCGAAAGAAAATCTGAACCTCCACGAGAAACAAATCTGTGGCTCCCGCGAAAGCAAAAAAAACACTTTTTTTCATTTCCACGAAAGCAAAAAAACACTTTTTTTCCTTTCCGCGAATCAAATATGTAATTCTCACGAAAAAAAACACATTTTTCGCGCAAAGTTTTTTTTTGAAGTTTTTTCTCCAAAATCTAGAAAAAGTTGGGCAAAAACTGAAAAGCTGATAAAACATCTAAAACGCGGACAAATAAATAGAAAAAAACAAAGTCCCAAGGGAGCGCCTACCATACGTCACGTGGCGAGGACTGAGAGCATGCCAAGTGACGGACTCTTAGCCAACAAAAATGATCCTTGCGGGACTCCCACAAAGGAGTACTTGTTGATTAGTTTCGACTGGATGCATGGATCCTAGCTAAGTGATCAAGTATATGCCATATCCATATTACTTCAAATAATATGGATATGGCATATACTTGATCACTTAGCTAGGATCCATCCAGTTGAAACTAATATGCGGTTTCTTTCATAAATGATATAATAACTCATCATCATCATCATCATATTAATATAAAAACTCTTGCATCATATCATCACCAACAACAGTATACTAGCTAGCTGAAAATCATCATATATAGTCGTCATTACCTACTTAATCATCATAGTCATTACCGCTATCTAATCACCACCAACACTAGCTTAAAGAAGAAACATTTACTTGTACCAGAAGCAAAGATATCATCAAGTTTAACATGGTCATGAGATTATAAGCGTTCATAAGACCACAAAAGCAAATCACTCTTTGAGATTAAGTTTAGGACGGAGAACACGGACATGAGAGGACAAGTACTAAGAGCATGAACTAGCTAATCACTCCTGCTGCTCTCTCTGAGATAAAATAGCATAGAACATGTATAGCTCTCCTGATTCATTATATTGGAGCATGCAGATGAACCCGTCTCCTAATCATGGGATGCGCTTCTGATTGCTGCCCCCTAGTACTTCTCTGCGATCTTTAACAATTTTGCTCCAATCTTTCACTATTAAGCATTCCTCGCTTTTAGAAATCTTGAATGCACTCATGTGCATTGTAGGATGTCTTGGCCGTAAGCTAACCATTGACATGCGACCTTTAGTACCGATCCACTCAGGCACAACTGTCATCGGGAGTCCCTGTTGAAGAACATCGTATAGTAACATTACTTAGCAATGAAGTTTAGCTTGAAAAATAATGTATGCAAAAGATGTACTGAGGACAAATAGTAAAAATCTTACCATCTTTTCTAAATAGATGTGACCGTAGTTCAATACGATCACTATAGGTCGCACGTTTTGAGTACTAAGATTTTCAAATTCAGGAAAATAATTTGTCTTGACAGCATCAAGATCCTCAAGCCATGAAACATAATGACTTATCTCCTCGCAGTTTAGTTCAGCCCCGGGACAGTGGACGGTCCTGTCTACCAAGCACCGGACATGTTTGCTTGAATGGAAATAAGCTGTCAATAGAAATTAGTTGTCAACTATTTTTGAATAAACAATATCGAAGACATAAATATGGTTGAGAAAACTCACATAATGGTAGACCTGGATGCGTCTGCACACCGACCCAAATGTCTCTATTACCTTCAATATCATCTTCGGGACGAATATCAAAGGTGATAAACATATCAGGCTCAAATGCATAAACCTTGCATAGTGCTTGCCAAGTTTTGCATTTAAAATAGGTGTAGGAGTCTGCATTGTATAATTTGACGTTGAAGGTATAACCATGCTCGGTCTTCAAGTATATAAACTCTCTTTATCTCCATAGTTTTGTTAGGACTGAAACCTATCTTATCCAAGACACAAATTCTTGCATGGCAGGGGATACGCTAGTAGAATAGTGAAAATTTAAAGTTACTAGTTGAAGCAAATGAAGCATAAGTCATGCTTAATTACGAAAAAAGACTTGTCGTTGTGACTTACTATATCCACTTCGAAGGTCTCATCCAGCTTGATGCTGAAGCGCCTATCATCAACTAGGAAATTTCTGTCGCACAGGCCGCCTGGTCTTCGCAGTATTCGCACATAATGAAATTGTTTTCGTCGTCAGACGACATTTCCTATGTTTATAGGTGAAACATTAAGTACTTATTAGTTCTATTAATCCAACTAATTCAACTAGTTCTATTAATTAATTCAACTAGTTCAACTAATTCAACTAGATGATCAAATCTCATATACCTATAAATAAGTAGCTAGTTCTATATAGTAAAATTTTAATTAGATGATCAAATCTCATATACCTAAATTTAATGTATATCTAATTCATCTAACATCAATATATCTAATTCATCTATTAATTGAACTAATTCAACTAGTTCTATTAATTCAAATATTTGAACTAATTCAACTAAGCACTTACTAAAAATAAACTAGTTCTATTAAAAATAAACTAGTTCTATCTAATTCATCTAACATTTGACATTAATCTAACATTTTTAACTTGCTAATTCATCTAATTTTGATCATCTAATTAACAATTTGACATGCATTAATCTAATTCATCTAGCTAGCTAAAACTTTGACATTAATCTAAAAAACAGAAAAACAAAAAATAAGTAAAAAAGTGTGTGTGTGTTGTGTGCGCGCGCGCAAGTGTACGTGTATGTGTGTGTGTGTGTATCTCTCTCTCTGTGTGTGTACGACCGGGCTCGACCTGCGCAGCGGCGGCGCGGCGGCGGGAGACATACAGCGACGACGGGGGCGGCGGCGTACAGGGCGGCGGCGCGAGACGTACGGGGATCGACCGGCGCGGCGACGGCGGCGGCGCGAGGTGTACGGTGACGACAGGGACGGCGACGACGTGTCGGGCGTCGACGGGGACGGGGCGGCGGGGCGGCGACGGGGACAGCGACGGGCGACGACGCGGGACCGGGGCGGCGTACGGGCCGGCGATGTCGAAAGAGATTGGAGAAGTGGGAGATGAAACTGAATTTTTTTAAGTGTTGCTAAAGACCCCCCCCCCCATTTAGTAACGGTTGGAGCCATGACCCGGTACTAAAGGTGGTGCGCTCCCATCCCGAGGTGCACAAAGTTTAGTCCCACCTCACCGAGCGAAGGGTAGTCATGACGAGACAATGAAACACCTCATTTTCCAATGCAAATTTGCATGTTCTACGTGGTCAATTGTCCAAATAGCGTCAAATTTATATCCGCCCACAAGTGTTAACAATGTATTCGGTCAGTGGTTGGACGGTATTCCAAATAAGTTGAAAGCACTTATAAGGGTGGGAGGATATGCCTTAATTTGGTCGCTTTGTCTATGTAGAAACGATTTAGTTTCTAATGAAAAAATGCTTCTCCTCTGCAGTTCCGTTGTACGCACTCGCTTCATACGTGGTCTTTGCTACAACGACTCGAACACCAACCGTTGTTCAAGGTTGTGCGTACGCGGCTGGAGCAGGTGACTATGGAGGTTTTTTCCAACATGGGTGATAGCATAACCTCCAGATTGATCCACCACCACCTTCGACATAGGCATACTGTCGGTATATAGGACTCTACTGTTGCCGATATGTCAGTTTTTATTTCATGATTTTTGTCAAACTTTTGAATTAGACTGTGTGCATCTTAGTTATGCAGAGCCCGGGTGTTACTCATAATGTTTTGTATCTGCTTGATACTATATTTTGAGATAATAAAATAGCCCTTTATCGAAAAACGGCAAGAGAAGAGCTCCCTGTAGGACGAGAAGATAATACTGCCTTCGTCATCTCTTAGTAACATACAAGCACCTGCTTTACCATCCTTAGTATAGGCTCTGTCAGTGCTTAATTTCACCCAACCAACTTCAGGCAGACACCACTTGCCACTTCATCGACCATTATCACATGTGGGTGGAAAACCGAGTTATCATAAGCAACAACTGATTTTCATTTGCGATGATCAATGGAAAGATCCATCTTTATGCCGACCAGAGAATCAAGATAGCTCACGAGGAGCCTTCTGGATGCTTCCATAGAGGTGGGGGTTTGTGATGAACCACCTCGTTTCAAATATGCCAAGGACACCAAAGGGTCATCGAAATAATAGAGCGCTCAATATCCGGCAAAGGGTCAATAATTTTCTAACACTCAAAAGTAATGCAGCAGCGAGCAGAACAAAGCGACATACAATGCAGCAAGCCATTTCTATTCAACAACAAATAATAATCCATGGAGCAAACAACATAGTGTGTTGTTACTAATAAAGGATTGACGATCCCACATTCTCCCACTTCCAACAAACAATAACGTCACACTCGACTAACAAGTTGCTAGCCCTTTTCTGCTGGCTGAGTGGGCAAGGGATCCACCTGGAACACAATCTCGTTGCCCTTCTATTTTCTACCCCATGAAACACTAGTAGAAAACAGGGCTTTGGTCACAGGGCAATATTCACATTAGTCCCGGTTCAGTCACGAACCGGGACTAATGTGAGCATTGGTCCCGGTTCGTGCGGCTAAATGCATTAATCCCGGTTCAAATGAGCCCTTTAGTCCCGGTTTGAGACACGAACCGGGACTAAAGGGTGCAACGCCCTTTAGTCCCGGTTTGTGTCTCAGACCGGGACTAAAGATTAGACCTTTAGTCCCGGTTTGAGACACGAACCGGGACTAAAGGGTGAGATGCCCTTTAGTCCCGGTTTGTGTCTCAAACCGGGACTAAAGGTCCCATTTTCAAACTCTTACCCCCCCCCCCGATCGCCTTTTTAGTTTTGAAAAAATCAAAAGAAAATGATAAAAACTTCAAAAAAATAAAATCCTTCGAGAGGTAGTTATATTACTACGTCTACTAGTTAGGAAAATTTAAAAACTTAAATTTGGACATGTTTTGCAAAAAGTGTAGGGAAAATGTAAAACGGCTATAACTTTTGCATACGATGTTGGAAAAAACGTATAATATATCAAAATGTTCAGAGCGAAAATCCGCTTCCGATTTTGACGGCCTACGGCCTGTTTGCAAATTTTTAGAATCCTCAAATTCTAAAAGGAACAAAAGTTATGCTCAAATTTCAGTTTTTTCTGATTTTTGTTAAATCTAGTCAAACTATGGTCAAACTACTTATTCAAGAAGTATTAGTGTTACTAAATAATTATTTCAGTTTTTTTGAATTTTTTTCATATCTGGTGAAATTGTGGTCTAACAATGGTCAAACTATGGTCAAACTATTTATTCAAGAAATATTAGTGTTACTAAATAATTATTTTGGTTTTTTTGAATTTTGGTCAAATCTGGTCAAACTGTGGTCAAACTATGGTCAAACTATTTATTCAAGAAATATTAGTGTTACTAAACAATTATTGTTTTGTACAATAGTAGTTTCAAACTCAAACAGTGAAATGTGTAACTTTATGCTCAAGCTAAACTCCTGTGGGTTAATAGGATTGACATCTTACTATTGTCAGAAAAACAACAAGTGCAGACTTGGAAACGAAGGAGAATAGAACCCGAAAGTTAAGCATGCTCGGGCTGGAGTAGTGAGAGGGATGGGTGACCTGTCGGGAAGTTAGATGATTTGGAATGATGAGGGGTGATTAGAGATTAGAGGTTAAATTGATCAGTGATGAGGGGTGGGTGATTAGAGATTAAATTATAAAATAATTCAGAAATTTGAAAATTGAGAAAAAAAATTCAAAAAAAATTCAAAAAAGTTTCAAAAACAATTACCTTTAGTCTCGGTTGGTGTTACTAACTGGGACTAAAGGTGGAGTTGGTGGAGCTCTAGCCAGCGGCCACGTGGAGGGCCTTTAGTCCCGGTTCGTGTAAGAATCAAGAACCGGGACTAAAGGCCCTTATGAACCGGGACTAATGACCCTTTTTCTACTAGTGAAACAATCAACCTATCTGCAACATGGTTAGAGATACGACATGCAATCAAATACGATGAAAAACGAAAACAAGCAAGGGGCACAAGATTTAATGTGGAAAACCCCTCCAACACAAAGGGGAAAAAAGCATGGGCGCCAGCCAGCCAAACTTCACTATATCAGGGAAGGTTACAAACGTCGAGGATTTACAACTGATCAACTTATCTCATGCGGCGGCTTAAAAGAGGTATATATAACACAGGTGACCTAGGTCAATACTGATCGGCCCAAGCCTATAGACGACGGGCCTCGCTCCGCTTGCTCGTCATAAGTTAGCCTTTCTCTTTATACTTGAATTTGAAGCATAACATAACAAACTCCACCTTGAGACAAATTCCATCTTGTAGCATGAATGAGAACCTCCTCCCTGAACAACAAATAAAACACTTTCGGTGCCAAACAGCCACTAGGGCTAATGAGTTATACCAACTAAGTCTGAGCAAAGCTCAAACTTAGCAACAGGAACTAGCTTTGATTATAATGAGTTATACCAACTAATCTTGCATACCTTTAGTTTACCTTGCTCAACAATGTCTCTGACATAATGATATTTGACAACAATGTGCTTTGTTCTCTCATGGAACATCTGATCAATGTCTCTGACATAATGATATTTGACAACAATGTGCTTTGTTCTCTCATGGAACATCTGATCCTTAGTGAGGTATATGGCACTCTGACTGTCACAAAACAAGTTAATGCAAGAATTATCTCCACAAAGCTCAGCATACAAACCTTTCAGCCAAACTGATTCTTTACGTGCTTCTGCAATAGCAACGTATTCTGCTACAGTGGTAGACTGGGCAACTACTGGCTGCAATGTTGCCCTCCAACTCACGGCACAACCACCAACTATGAGCACATAACCTGTAAGGGACCTCCTCTTGTCCAAATCGCTGAAAGCAGAATCTGAATCCATATAGCCAGCTAGTCCCTCACCAGTCCTGACGAATTTCAAACAAGCATTGGAAGTGCCACGAAGGTACCTGAAAATCCACTGAATAGCCTTCCAATGTTCCAATGTACCTGGAAAAGTACCATGAAGGTATCGACTGATCAAACTCATTGCAAAAGACAAACCAGGCCTAGAACACACCATGACATACATTAAAGAACCAAAAACACTGGAATGTGGAACTCTTGACATATACTCAAACTCTTCATCATTACTAGGACAATGAGAGGATGATAATTTGGAATGAGGAGCAATGGGAGTGCTTACTGACTTAGCATCATGCATGTTAAAACGATGAAGAACTTTCTTAATGTAACTCTGCTGACTAAGAAATAACAAACCAGAATTTTTGTCCCCTTGTAATCTCCATACCTAGAATTTTCTTAGAAGCACCAAGATCCTTCATCTCAAACTCACTACTTAACTATGCCTTTAAAGTATATATTGATCTATTTCTTGCCCTTGGAAGCAATCAACATACCATCTACATTAACAACAAGTATATAGGTGATCCATCAACAAATTTAATCTAAACACAACTATCAAATGCATACCTCTTAAATCCATGTGCTATCATGAATGAATCAAACCTTTTATAACGCTGTCTCGGAGACTGTTGCAAACCATAGAGGGACCTCTTGAACTTGCAAACAAATTTCCCCTTACCAGGCACTATGAAACCTTCCGGTTGGTCCATGTAAATCTCCTCGTCCAATTCACCATGCAGAAAAGCAGTCTAGACATCTAACTAATCAGGCTCAAGATCATGCATAGCAATAATACCAAAAATGCAAGAATGGAACGATGCTTGACAATTGGAGAGAACACATCATTATAATCAATACCTGGTGATACGTCCATTTTGCATCATGTTTTTATGTTGATATTTTTTGCATTATGGGTTGCTATTACACTTTAGGATAAAATTCTTATGCCTTTTCTCTCTTATTTTACAAGATTTACATCAAGAGGGAGAATGCCGGCAGCTGGAATTCCGGACTGAAAAGGAGCAAATCTAAGATACCTATTCTGCACAACTCCAAATGTCCTCAAACTTTACGGAGAATTGCTTTGGAGTATATAAAAATATTGGGTGAATAAGTACCGGAAGGGGGGCCACCAGGTGGGCAGAAGCCTGGGGGCGCCCCCCTGAGCTTGTGGGCCCCCTGGCCAGGCTCCGATGCCCATCTTCTGCTATATGAAGCATTTTGGCCTAGAAAAATCACGAGAAGGCTTTCGGGAGGAAGAGCTTCCGTCTTGAGGCGGAACCTGGGTAGAAGCAATCTAGGGCTTTGACGGAGCGATTCTGCTGGAGAAACTTCCTTCTCGGAGGGGCTAATCGAAGCCATCATCAGCACCAATCGATCCTCTCATCATGAGAGGATCAATCTTCATCAATATCTTCAATAGCACCATCTCATCTGAAACCCTAGTTCATCACTTCTATTCAATCTTTGCTTCAAAACCTCAAATTGGTACCTGTAGGTTGCTAGTAGTGTTGATTACTCTTTGTAGTTGATGCTAGTTGGTTTACTTGGTGGAAGATCATATGTTCAGATCCTTAATGATATTTATTACCCCTCTAATCTTGAACATGAACATGCTTTGTGAGTAGTTACTTTTGTTCCTGAGGACATGGGAGAAGTCTTGTTATAAGTAATCATGTGAATTTGCTATTCGTTCGATATTTTCATGAGATGCATGTTGTCTTTCCTCTAGTGTTGTAATGTGAATGTCGACTACATGACCCTTCGCCATGATTTGGGCCTAGGGGAAGGCATTGGGAAGTAGTAAGTAGATGATGGGTTGCTAGTGACAGAAGCTTAAACCCTAGTTTATGCGTTGCTTCGTAAGGGGCTGATTTGGATCCACATGTTTTATGCTATGGTTAGATTTATCTTAATTCTTCTTTCGTAGTTGCGGATGCTTGCAAGAGGGGTTAATCATAAGTGGGAGGCTTGTCCAAGTAAGGACAACACCCAAGCACCGGTCCACTCACATATCAAATTATCAAAGTAGCGAACGCGAATCATATGAGCATAATGAATTCTAACTTGACGATAATTCCCATGTGTCCTCGGGGGCGCTTTACATCATATAAGAGTTTGTCCAGGCTTGTCCTTTGCCATAAAAAGGATTGGACCATCTTGTTGCACCTTTGTAACACTTGTTACTTGTTACCCGTTACGAATTACCTTGCCACCAAACTATCTGTTACCGATAATTTCAGTGTTTGCAGAAAATACCTTGCTGAGAACTGCTTGTCATTTCCTTCTGCTCCTCATTGGGTTTGACACTCTTACTTATTGAAAGGACTACGATTGATACCCTATACTTGTGGGTCATCACCTGGTATCTAACTGAAGCCCTTAGCCACTAACCTTGCCTTAAACCTTGCAGGCTCACTAGGAGACAAACCCTCCTTTCTTTCGAAGATCCATTCGCAATGAATGGTCTTCTTATGTTTAGGCAAGCGCACGACTGTAAGTGCATCAAGTTCCCCCTTAGTGGTTTTGGAGTATTGAAGACAAATAGGTTGAGGGACTAATGTGTTTGTGAGTGTCCACATGAGTTATAGTCCCGGAAGATTTGGTTTAACACATGGAAGAGGACCCCTAAAAATATATATTTTCAAGTGAAGAAATTGGTGATCAAACTGGTACGGACTTTGAAGAAATTGATGTGCAGACTTTGAACCTTGAAGACTTTTGTTTTCGTAGTTTCTTTCATCTTATTTGAGTCATACGAAAAACCGTACTATTAAAGGGGGTCTAGGTGAAACATATTTCACATTTCCAAAGTTATGCACAAACCTATACTACCCTAGCCGCTTCGAGTGAAGCCGTTGGAAATCTCCAATACAGCTGACGAAATTGCTAGCGACAGTGACGAAGTTCATCTGGTCACTGACGAATTTGGTCACACTGAGGAGTTTGGATTTCGCCAGTGTGATCTGCCTAAAAGTGAGGAAATTGGGTGCCTCGGCGAATTTGAGAGTTCAAATTCTGACCATTGCTGTGCCACGGGCCAGCTGTCGAGTGGATCCTTATCCTGACAACGGTCGAATAACAGAAGGACATTTGTGACAATTCATGTCGGGTTGACCCCTCGCTATAAATGGCCGCCCCTCACAACCACATGTTGGTTGGCTGCTCCGAGAGAACTTGACACTTGTCATAGGAGAGCAACCCGTCCTCTGTCGACTTTGAGAGAATTCTAAGTGAGGAAAAACCCAGAGACATAGTGATTGAGCATCTATTTCTTCACTCCGATTTTTGTCAAATTCCTCGGAGTTTGACGAATTTAAGAAATCTCCCATTCACCCCCTCTGGGAGTTAATCCGCGCTTTCAATTGGTTTCAGAGCAAGGTACTCTCTTGTTCTGTGTGCTTTTGGTTTAACCACTTGGAGTTTTAGTTATGTCGACCGCATGTATGATCAAGGTTTCCGTTGTGTGCCCCATCTTTGATGGCATAGACTATCCTTACTGGAAGAACAAGATGCGCATGCACCTTGAGGCAACTGACAACGACCTCTGGTTCGTCGTTGAGAACGGCGTTCCTGATATTGCTCCTAGTATCAACACTGCTGATGTGAAGAGATTCAAGCAACTCGACTCTCAAGCGAAGAACATCATATGTGGACATCTCAACAAAGGACAGTATGGCTATGTGAGTGCTCTAGAAACTACAAAGCTTATCTGGGACAGGCTTTCCAAGGTCAATGAAGGCACTTCCACATAGCATGACTCATGTGTTGATGTGCTCCGCAATCTCTTCAACCGCTTTAGAAGACTCGGCAATGAAAATATTCAACAGACTTTCGATCGCCTCACCGATATCTCCAATGAGCTTCAAGCTTTCGGTGCTGCTGACATCACTGATCATGAGGTTGTGAAGAAATTGGTGAGGTCACTGGATAGTTCCTTTGACACCTAAGCCCTGATGATTCAAGAGTGTCCTGATTACAAAGCACTTGATCTGGCAGATATTCTTGAGAGGCTCAATACTCATGAATTTCAGCAAGCTAAGAAGAGAGATATGTATGGTCCTAGCTATGGACGACCTCGCGCTCTGAAGGCAAAGGCCAAGGCAATCTCTTCATCTGAGGAAGAAGCATCTGACTGCACTACTAATGGTGCTGAGTAAACTGGCAGAGAGCTGGCTAATGCTTGTGAGAGAATTCCAGAAGCTTTCCAGGAGAAATCACCCTGGAAAGTCTTCAAAGTATGACTCGAAGAACACTGGAGAAGCTTCTGCTTGAGACTACGACAAGAGAACATGCCACAAATGCAAAAAGCCAGGCCATTACATCACTAACTACCCTCTCTCGAAAAAGGGGTCAAAGAAGAAGAAGTCTAGCAGAGATGATGACTCTGATGACAAGAAGAAGGAATCCTCAAAGTCTTTATCAAAATCTTCATCTCGCAAGAAAAGCAGTTCCGGCAGAGCTTGCGCATTCATTGGGAAGCAAATGGACCTTGGCGGTGACAGGACGGGGCTAATCATCAGCGGCTTAAATGTCGATTTCGCCGCCGGTGGGTGAGGAGAAGGCGCGGGAGAGGCAGTGGGACTGCAAGCTGGGGGCGTGGAATGGTTATTTCACATGAAATCATATAAAAAATCAGACACATGTTGGCCCAACCCATCAATACTAATAGCGGGATCAGTCTTGAGCATTGGTGAAGTATACAACAACCAAAAAGTAATCCGGTAGTAACGTCAACGCTATCTTACGTTTTTTCAACTCTCATAAACAATAAACTGAACAAGCAATATACAATACAAGGTGACAAAATAGTGCTTAGCTAAGTTTAGCGTGTTTATCTAAGCATGAAAGGCCTTCCGAGCATATTTCTCTCCCTGAAGAACTTCTTTTTGTGCCTCTTGTTCCCATAAGTAAACTCTTCAGCATCACTCGGGTGCAGGATCTAGAATCTATCCGGGCAGAACGCGCACCTACTCTTGAAGCGGCACATCGGCTTTTCTGTCACATGTCACACATACATAAATGGAATTAACATGCATGCATACAACTAGTTAATCTGGAGGAACTAGATAGATTATGTAAGTTACCTAAGAGAGTGCATGTCTCGACCACCAGCCGTCTAGACCGGTGCTCGAACCGCAGCTCGGCGAAGAAGTACTTTTGTTCATTGTCGTCAGTGGCATCCCTCCGTCGGGCCCAGAAGCCGACATGGTACCAGAAGTCCTGCCTGAAGCCGACGCAGGCGGCCCTGGGCACTTCCATGGGCTCCGCAGCAGGATAGAACATAGCATCCTGCGCGCGCACACACAAACATATAGTTAGTGATCTTACTGATGGTCAAAGTAAATCTTAAATTACGCATTAGGCCATATATGGAGGAGTATATCCAAATGGGGGATTCCATGACATAAAATACGTACCGGGTTCCTGGAGTTGTAATGGCCGAGGGCAAAGATGGTGTACATGTTGGCAGCGAGGGCATCACGCTCACTGTCACCAAATATATACGTTAACATGCATGGACACACGAACAAAAGTACTACGATATGTAGATTCAATTCATTCGTAACTAAACTAAATCGAGAGAGAGAGAGAGAGAAAGGAACGTATGGAAGTATAATAAATAAATTAAGACGGAATTCTCACTGTTTTCTCTGGCGATCAAAGGAAGGGAAGTCGACGGCGTCGGGGTCAGCACCGGGGGAAGAGAAGAAGGATCCCATCGTCGTCCGTGGTTATCTTTTTATTTTTCGAGAGGTGGGGAATTGATTGTGTGATCCCCTATATTATATATCTCGGGTTGGCCGCGAGGCAAATCAAGTCGGAACGCCTCCTCCTAGTCGCCTACAAATAGAAACTCAAGTAAGGCCCACCTTCAGAATTTGGGAATCAGACAGACTCTCGATTACGTACGTATTTTGCTGCCTACAAAGACGTACAATATTCTTCCCTCAAAAAAAAAAGACGTACAATATTCTGTTGGCAAACTCCATTGGGGCGAATTGCGGGCGCGTCGCACAGCGGTGCCCCTGACTGGGGCGGCCCATTTTCTTTTTCTTTTTTTGTTTCTTCGTTTCTATCTCTCTTTTTTTTGCGGTCAAAGTAAAATACAAATTCGGAAAGAAAAGGAAAACAAGAAACATGTAAAAAAAGAAACAGAGATAGAAACGAATAAACAAAAAGGGAAAATAAGTACGTAGTCGAGAGTCTATCTGATTCCCAAATTTTTATATTTTTCTTTATATTTTTAGTTTTTCAGAAAAATAATCATAAATTGTTCAAAACAAATAAAAAAGCATTTTCAAAATTATGTTCACAAATTTAAACAGGTTTGGTTTTTCAGAAATGTTTGGTAATTGCAAAAATATTGCGTTATCCAATTTTTTTTCCATGTTTTCAGAAGAAAATCACAAATTCAAAAAATGTTCCCGCTTTCAAAAATTGTTCCTGAATCCAAAAAAATGTTCGGCTTTTTTAGCTACCAGAAAGAAATGTTCGCTTAGGGCGAGGAAAATAGCAAGGGCGAGGCCCAAACAAACAACCCAACATACGTACGAGTCTATCCCTCACCGGTATCCCCGGCCCACCAGGGTTCAAATCTTGATGCTCGCGTTATTCCTCAATTTATTTCAGAAGTTTCGACGATGCGCTTTCAGTGGAAGAAGACGTTCCCGTCGATAATGAGGCGCCCGCAATGACGTTCTCGGAGATGCTCATAAAGATAGGGTGTGCGTGTGTACATTCATAAAGGTGAGTGTATGCGCGTATGTATGAGCGCTTGGGTCTGTACCGTGTTTGAAAGAAGATGAAGAAAACGTACGTACATGTCTCCAATTGGACGTTGTGTAGGATTCATTGTCCGTGTAGGCCAGCGACCTCCCCATCATGTAATATACACCCAACGAGAACTAGATCCATGCGAAGGTTTAACACTCAAATAACATAAAAGTTGTAACTAAATTAGTATCATTAATTATACCTCGGTCATAAAAAGGTTTAACCCCCAAATAACATAGTTTAGGATGTTATAAAATACAACATGCATTTATTTAATTGTTTTAACTACTTCTTAAATCATGTTAGAGCATTCAAATTTTTTTTATAAAAGTGTGGTTTCATTACCATAGTTAGCTATGCATTATTTCGCACAACCTGAACATTTTATTTTTAATATTTTAAAAACTTTACCGTTTGACTTGATTTTGATTTTGAATTTGAATTTGAATCGGTGTCGAATCAACACGAGTTTATCAACAGTAGCTTAATTGACGTGGCATCATTAGGTTCACTGTAGCTTAATTATCCAAGCGTCACATATAGGGAAGCCTCGCGCGGCGAGTGGGAGATGGGTCAGCCCAAACACGTGAAAGGCCACAACCTCGTTTCTTTGGGTTTTTATTTATTTATTTATGCTTCAAAATATCTAAATAAATATATTACAGAGACCAGTTTAGATAAAAAATACTTGAAAAACTGTTGAGCAAGCATTTGAAAATAATAATTTGTATAGGTAAAATGTTTCTCATGTATACAAAAGATATACAATGTGTTTGAAAAAATTTGATCGTGTATTTTAAAAATGTTAATCAAGCATTTGAAAAAATATCAAATGTGTATGGAAAAAATATTGACCATGGATAAAAAAATGTTTATCTTGTACTTGAAAAATGTTTGTCAAGCATTTGAATGTTAAATGTGAATGGAGAAAAAGTGGACCATGTATCCCAAAACTGTTATTCTTCTATTTGAAAATATTAAACATATAATACAAAATTTTATTTCATTAAAACAAAAGTGTAAGTTGTGTATGGAAAAAGATGACACCCAAAAATAAAAGTATTCAAAAAATATTAACCATGTGTGCAAATGTTTGACATGTATATAAAAAGGTTTCTGATGTATATGAAAAATATTGATTGTGTACTAAAAAAAGTTGACTTGTGTTGAGCAAAATATAAACCGACAAAAATCAACAAGGAAACTAAGAAAAAAGACCAATAAAACCAAAAGGGAAAACAAAGAAACCTAAAATGGAAAATGAATAACTAAGAAACCAATGCAAAAGAATAGGAATAGAGAAAGCCGGAAAAAACAAAGAAACCCGATGAAAAGCAAGGAAGAAACAAAGATAAGCAAAGAAAATAGAAAAAGGAAAGCAAAAAACAATAAAAGCCGAGAAAGAAAAAAAATGGGCAAGCTCACCCGACAAGCTAGCGCGATTCATCTGTAGGGATCACTGGATTATATAGCACGCCTATTTCTCGCTTGCTGCGAGATGTGGGGCACCTCGCCTGAAGGAGACCACAGGCCACATGCCATAACTTCCTTTTATGTTTTTGTTTTTTGCTTTCAATATTACTTTTATCTAAACTTCTAAATATTATATATACACACACATAAAATATTTGAAAAATGTTAAAATGTGCGATGTGTATCGAAAAATGTTTCTTATGTATAAAAAAATGTATAGAAATTTATACAATGTGTATGAAACAAGTTGATCATGTATTTAAAAAATGTTAATCAAGCAGTTTTTTTATTCAAGAATTTTAAAAATATTAATAAAGCATTTCAAAAATGTTAAATATGTATAAAAAATGTTTCTCATGTATAGGAAAAAGCTAAACAAGAGAATATACAATGTGGGTGAGAAACATTGATCAAGCATTTGAAGAATGTTAATAAAAAAATGACCTTTCCAAACAGCACGAGTTGTTTTTCCTCTCGAGAGGCGACTAGAAAACCTAGCCGCCGCCAGTGAGTTTCTTCCACCGCGTTCCTACGGCGGCTCCCCTCCGCCGACGACCTCAGTCGTCAATGGTGAGGGGGTTTGCCGGATCCACGTGTGTGGATAGTTTTGGGCTAAAGTAGCTTTGTTTTTAGGCTGATCATCGTCTTGTCTTCGGCGGCGGCGATGACAACGCTAAATAAAGATTCTTCAGATCCTTTTCCGGCAAGGCGACCGGTCCTATGGTTGGCTATGGTTTTGGAAACCAGACTGTTCAAGCAAGGATGGTGTGGCCGTGGCGGCATCCTCGTGGTGCACATGTCGGCACGGAGCTTGGAAGGTAGTCCAGGAGCAGATGCAGATTGTGGTCTGCATCGACGATATCTATAAGACGAAACGTGTGCTCGGTTCGTGGTCGATGGATGGCAGGTGTTGTTTCCTCCATTGACGTCTTAGTCGTGGTGGGGTGCCAGATCTGGAGTTCGACGGCGTGTCCGGGATGTTGCCCCGGTCTGATTCGTTCAATGGCAATGGCTTCACTTCTGGTGAGCCACGTTCGAGGCCCGCAAAGCTGCATATCAGCGATGGAGCCGCGTCGAGCTCAGGTGAGGAGGTGATCCATCAATCTTTTCTTCGGTGGCTACTGTGGTGGTGCCGAAGGCAGGTGATGAACGTTGATGTCAAGCTCAGAGATGTTCTGCTATCTTTTCAGTTTTGTCATGTCGATCCTTACGTGATTTGTACTTTATGAATGGGACACGTATTACCATGCACAAAAAGTATGTGAAAATGTTAAGTTAATCAAGTATGTGAAATTTTTTAATCAAACATTTCAAAAACGTTCAAAGTGTATAGGAAAATAGTTTCCATGCATATAAAAATTTATACAGAAAATATACAATGTGTATGAAAAGAATATTGGTCGTGTATTTAAAAATAATTAAACATGTATAAAAAAATATAGAACATATACAAAACAATGTTGATCATGTGTTGAACATTTTTCATCTCCTTCACAAACATAATTCTATACATGTTTAAAAAATATACAGAATTAAATTTTATACACGTTTAGTGTCTACTTTTTATTTCATGCATGTTGTACTTTTTTGTATAGATCAGAAATATTTTTATACACGTTTAACTTTGTGAAAATACATGATCAACATTTTTTTCATGTAAAGAATAAAAAACGGAGAAAATCAATGAAAAATGAAAAGGAAATCACAAGGAAAAAAAGGAAAACCAAAGAAAACCACCAAAAAATGAATGGAAAAATGAGAAAAAAATAAGAAAAAACAATGAAAACAAGAGATATACAAAAAGAAGAACAGACGAAAGAAAAAAAAAGGAAAAAAAAGAAAAGAAAGAAAAAGGTAAAGGAAAAAATAAAGCTAAAGTATAACAAATAATAAGAGAAATACAAAAGAAATCCGATGAACAAACAGAGAAAACAGAAGTACAACGAAGAAAATAAGTAAACCAAAAGAAAACCGGTAAAGAAACAAAAAAGATCAAAGTATAACAAAGAAAAAAAGAAGTACCGAAGAAAATCAATGGAAAAAACAAAGAAAGCCGAAGAGAGAAAAAAAACAAAGTGAAAAAGAAAAAACCGCCACAAAAGAGCGAACTGAGTGACATCGAGCAAGCGATCAACACATGAAAAATGGGCTGACATGTTACTGTAGGGAACAGGAAAAAGCTTCAGGCGAGAGAACCTCCGAAATCACTAATTAGGAAGTACTTCTTTCAAATGTCACACCCACCTCTCCATGTTGCAAGAAGCAGTGCACTGCACGTGTGCCTTTTGTCTCAAGATGAGTTTTTTTTAGGATTTATTTATTACAAATGTTTTATCTCTTAAATCGTGTGTTCAAACCCTGAACCATTTTTACCATTGGATTTCTAGTGTCGAGATTTTGGAAACTAAATCGCATGTTAATACATTTCAAAGAAAGTTTTCTCATGAAAAAAAAACGGAAACAAAGAAAAAAAAACCGCGCCGGAAGCACGTATTTTTTTTCCTTTTTACCTCTCGCGAAAGAAAATCTGCACCTCCACGAGAAGCAAATCTGTGGCTCCCGCGAAAGCAAAAAAACACTTTTTTTTCCTTTCCGCGAATCAAATATGTAATTCTCACGGAAAAAAACACATTTTTCGCGCAAAGTTTTTTTTTCAAGTTTTTTCTCCAAAACCTAGAAAAAGTTGGGCAAAAACTGAAAAGCCGATAAAACATCTAAAACGCGGGCAAATAAATAGTAAAAAACAAAGTCCCAAGGGAGCGCCTAGCATACGTCACGTGGCGAGGACTGAGAGCATGCCAAGTGACGGACTCTTAGCCAAATAGTCAACAAGAATGATCCTTGCGGGACTCCCACAAAGGAGTACTTGTTGATTAGTTGCTCGAGAGAACCTCTATCTCACCTGAAGTGATATCTTTATCTTTACCTACTAATAAACCAGCTATCGCTTCTGGTCGTACGTCGTGCTTTTTTGCAGAAAAGTCCCTCCGTTTTGGAGAATTCAACCCGCAGTCCTCAACATAAGTCAGCCCCGAACCGGTACATGGAGGAGAAAAGAGAAAAAAAAATAGCCCAGCCCGCACGACCCTTGCTCCCCGATCCCATCTCGACCTCCATCCCGCCGCCACCTCCTGCCCCGCCCCGCCCCGCCCAGCCTCACTGCGCACCGCCCGCCGCCCGCCGCCGACGCGCCGCGCACCGCAGCCGCGCCCGCACCCATTTCCCATCGATGCGCCAAACGGGGGCGATGATGGACGGCGCTTCGTTTTTGCAACAAAACCCTCAATTAGTTAGAAATCTACCCCGCGATACTTAATTAAACTGATTCCGCTTATCCATTTGCGCCCTCCACCGCCGGGCACGCGTCGCCGCTTGCCGCCGGCGTCCACGCCGCAGGAGCCAAGGAAGGGGTGATGCGTCGCGGCGGGCGTCCGCGCCGCCCGAGCCCAGGAATGGGGCGAGCCGTCTTGGCGCTCATGATGGGCGCGCTGCTCGGGCAGCACAGCGGCAGCAGGGCCCTCCTCGCGGACCACGCACCGGAAGTGACGCTCTTCAGGCACCGCCGCTGCCGGCTGAGCCTGGCCATCCACGAGGGCACCCGGGCGCCGCCGGCGTTCCTCATCGAGCTGCCCAAGTTAGCGGCCGCGCTGCACAGGTAGATGGGCGCTGGGACCGTGAACTGGCGCTCGAGAGTGACACCCGCAGCGCCGTTGTTGTGCGGTGGAGCTGCTGCTTCCTGTTCGAGAGGTAAGAGAGAGTGTGAGGAGAGGCAGTACACCGGTGGTAGAAGGGGATGAGGGAGGAGGAAGGAGGGAGGAGGTAGCTCACCGGCGGGGGTCCTGCTGCTGCTACTGCAGTCTGCAGATCGTCGACGAGGGCGCGAGGAGGAGGCGCTCGGGTGGTGGGATGGGATCTGAAGATACAG
This sequence comes from Triticum aestivum, assembly GCF_018294505.1. NCBI lineage: Eukaryota > Viridiplantae > Streptophyta > Magnoliopsida > Poales > Poaceae > Triticum > Triticum aestivum. The sequence continues at coordinate 799,543,097 of NC_057798.1, forward strand.
AGGAAAAGGGACTTGCGCGAGGACGGCCGGCGTTGGAGCATGAGTGAGCATGGCCATGGCCGCCGTCGCCATTGAACGGCACGAGCGTCGGTGCTGGAGCGCACGGCGCGGAGCTAGCTCCTCTGCAGAGGAGCCCATCGTGGGATTCCCGGTGGTTGCGCGGGTGTGTAGCGCGCGCCATGGCCGGGGGAGCGGGGATTCTAGGCGGGGGAGCCAGCGCCCATGGCCGGGGTGGTGAAGGGATCCGGGGGAGCGGCGAGATTCGGTGGCGTGCGCCACGGCGGTGGGTGCAAGCGGCAGCGGCGGCGTGTCCCAGGGGAGGTCGGCATGTGAATAACTGGCGCAGCGAAGAAAAACTGAGGAGATAAGATTCTGTGGAGGAGCGCTAGCGATGCGGCTGCTGGTTTCTTCTAGACCAGCCGACGTGTGTGGCTATCTTTTTTTAGACAGTTTTTTTTTATACTAGCGTGCATGCAGGTTCACAGTTTCTGTTTTTAATAGTTTGGACTTTTTTTACGAGATTAAGACTTTGAATCCTTCATGCACCGATAAAAATCTTCGAGTCCATCACTTGGGCGTGTTAGTGTGTGCGTCTTTGTTCTCTGAACCACGCACACATTGCCTTTCTGTTTTAAGGTTGAATTTGACTCATATCAAAAAAAATGAATTAGACTATGTGTATGTCCCTCACTCTGACTAGCTGCTAGGGCGCAAAAACTGAAAATAAACAAACACCATACATACATGAATAAGGATCAGACAATATATTGGACTAACATATATACAGAGGTTAAGGCACACACGACGAAAACATATGTGCTTACACATTCAGTAAAGTAAATATAAAATAAATTTTCTCCAGTTGATCCCGGTTCATACAAGTGCATAATAAGCCATTGACGTCAAAACGACATTGACGTGTCATGCCAATATAGGCTTTAGTTGATCTCAATGAAGCTATCGTTCGGGATCAGAAAAAGGAATCCATGCCTGACATCCTTAAAGATGGACATGTTGGTATGGAGGGACTTGGCAACCACCTTATACATACTTCGGGCCCAAACATTAATGCTATGGAGGAAAACCAACAATTGTATCAAGGTAAAATTACTTTGAAAGTGTTACATGCATAAAAAAATATTGTTTGATGGTAGTACAATAATTAATCTGCCGATGTGGTATGCTTTTTTCACTAGGCAACGATGATTTGATCTACAACATCCTAACATTTTTTTGGTTCCTAAATTGTAGGACGCTAGCAATACAGACGTCATCATTAATTAACTCACCCATGCTTATCGGAAACCATATTTAGGGATACCATAGTACAAAAATATTATTATTTAAACAAAAAAATATAGTAAACAAAAGTAACCTACTTTGGTGAGCTAGCTTACTTTATTAAACAAAGGTAATTACAGAAGTTGTTATACCCTACTATCATGATTTGAAGACATTAATAATTCTATATAGGATAACAATAACTTTACGTAGTGATAATCACCTAAAAGGATTTAGATAGAATATCATAGTTGGCTAATATAAACTTAAACTGGCAGCCAAAATAGTTGCACAATTTAAGAAGGGGTTGCCGGGAAGAAGTAAAACATTACTGTACAAACAACACATATTTGATGCTTATCTGCAGGCTCATGAGATTAATTTATGAGTAGCTATGTATGCTCTATTTATGATGCAGAATCTAATCTATTTCTTTGTTTAATCGACAATAGATTTCTACTCCCTCCGTTCCTAAATATAAGTCTTTTTAAAAATTCCACTATAGAGACTACATTCACATGTATATAGACGCCTTTTAGAGTATACATTCACTCATTTTGCTCTGTATGTTGTCTATAGTGGAATCTCTACAAATACTTATATTTTGGAATGGAGGGAGTAAATCATAGAAAACTCTCATGAAGGCAAGCAATTTGGGTTGCAATCTCCAGTCATGAATGCTAGGGAACAAAGAAGTAAACGAGATAGAGAGCGTTAGGCATGGATGGCCATGAAGAAAAACCGGAAAAACTAAAAGAGCAACGTGAAGCCAATCAACAAAACAAAAGAACTAAAGATTCAACCCAGTTGCAAAAAAGATGTACACAATAGAACAGAAAGTTAGAACATCTACATGACAAGTACTTCACAGTTAGCACACACGACAAAAGTATGCATGCCTGGTCGTCGGACGAAGCATACCACATTTTTATTGTATGGTGTCGGTAACTCAAAATAAGCATCACGTGTACGATATTTTTAGTCAATTGTGAAGCACAGAGCATGGGTATGTGGTTTTTTTTTCTCCTGTTGCAACGCACGGGCAATAACTCATTGTTGATTATGTTTTTTCTTTTCTTCTTCAGGCGTTAGACCAAGCGTTATTGTTCAAAGACCACATGTTGTGGGATAAAAAAGAATCATGGGGAACGCCAAGCCAGATGTAACGTGAAAACTTGGCTAAACTACATGCATCTCTATTTGCTTCTCTACCTTCAAAAATAAAATTGCGATTAAACTGGAATGATCTATGCTTTATCTCGGTGATGATCGCTCCATATCCCCCTCTACTGCACTTGCCTATGTCATTTATAACTTACTCTTATTTATTTATTTAACTTGCTTGGAGTCCAATTATGTGACACATTAACCCCAACGAGCGGACGAAAAAGTTTGCTGGGCCGTAGTTTTCACGAGAAGCCAGCGAACAGACGGACTACGATGTTCCGGCTCGATTCGGAGTAGGAGGATACCCTAGCGATTCGATCCGGCCTATATATATCGTCATCACTAGATCCTATAGAGATTGGCCTGACCGTGATCGACCGACAGTTGGGAGATTGATCGACGATCGAGGACGACGAACGACGATGGGGTCCTGGCTCTCTTCCCCGGCCGCCGACGCCGAGGCTGACGCCGCCGCTGTCGGCTTCCGTTCCCATGCCCGCCAGGCAAAACAGTGAGTAGTTTACTCACTCCTCCTTCCGGTTAATCTGGATCCTACGTACAGTATGATCGAACTGATCAACTGAATGTGCATGCGCTGATGCATGTCGGTCAATCGATGTTTATTTATGGTGACAGGCGTCGCGACGCCAGCCATGCTCGCATATACACCCTCTTCGCCCTCGGCCATTACAACTCCAGGAACAAGGTACGTGGTACATGTCCCATATACATGCACCTTGCTCGCTGAGTATTTCGTAAGCACAACAAGACATCAAATCAATCCAACTGTCTTGTTCTTAGATCATCACGGCGATGGGTTTGGTTATTTAGTTACTCTTTTAGCATGGTAGTTACAAAAACTGAGAGTGGCAGAGGGGGTGTGTCCGGATTTCCTTTTGGATCTCCGTTGCGATTGTGCAGTGAAAATCCGGAGGCTGGGCTCAATAAAATTTTACATATGGAGTATGTGTGTGTCTGATGTTTGAGATGCATATCCGCAGGATGCTATGTTCGAGCCTGCCGCGGAGCCCGTGGAAGAACCCAAGGCCGCATGCGTCGGTTTCAGGCAAGATTTCTGGTACCATGTCGGCTTTTGGGCTCGCCGGAGGGACGCCGCCACCGACGAGGAGCAACAATACTTCTTTGCCGAACTACGCTTTGAGCGCCGCACCAGACGTCTAGTCGTTGAAACATGCGCTCTCTTGGGTATTCTAATCTAACCTAGTTAAATTTCTATAAATTATTAACGTCACTCATGGATGCATGCATACTAACTCCTTTTTCTGTCTGTATATTTTTGTGTTTGACAGAAAAGCCGCTCTGTCGTTTCAAAAGCAGCTGTGCGTTTTGCCCGGACAAATTTCAGATTTTCCACCCAAGCTGCGCGGAGTTTACATGTGGAAAGAAGAGGCACAGAAGGAAATTCTTCAGGGAGAGAGAGATGCTTGGCAGGGCTTTCATGCTTAGACACGCTCAACAACACAAAACCTTTAGCTAGGATAGAAAGATTCAACTCTTTGCTAGGCTTCCCGGGCTACATTTGGATAGAGCTATGTAATGTGTTCAACCATCGATGAAAAAAAGTTATTGAAGCATGCTGACTTAGGATCTAGTTTCGAAGATCTCACCTCGAGGAAGCTAACGGTGAAAGAGGATCGTTGATTGGGTTAACGATTGGAGAGATAGAACTTCCTAAAAATTCAAACTTCTTAGAATCTCTTGGTGATGTCATGTGTACGAGTCATTTGTCCATCTATGAAATCTTGGATCCCATGGTTTCAGACTTCTAGTGCACGGGAGGAAAAGGTAAATTCTGATCCGAGCATAGCAGATCACACGCACACTTCATCAGTATCTAGCTTATCACTAGCTTAGCAGTGGTGTCGGGGTAGTGGTGTGCCGGGAAGAAGACGGTGTTGACGAGGCATCGCACCGAATTTGCCAAGCCCGCAGACACGTCGTGATCGAAGGCACACGTTGGTGTTGTCAGCGCTGGGCATGCGTAGACGGACGAAGTCGATGTTCACGATGCGTCACTCCAGGTTTGCCAGGCCTGGGAACACATCGTGGATGAAGGCATGCGTCGGTGTTGCTAGCACCGGGCATACATAGACAGACAAAGTCGATGTTGATGATGCGCTGCTCCAGGTTTACCAGTCCTAAGAACCCGGCGAAGGCATGCGTCGGTGTTGTCAGCACCAGGCATATGTAGACGGGAACCTGCATGAGCTGCACACCATGTCGAGGGGGGTTAGCAGAGGACTCAACGACTGTTGCCGCGAGAGTCGTCGACGTGGGGTAGAAGGTGCCGATGTTGACCGCGGTTGTCGAAGTAGATTAAGTGATCGGGTTAGATGACGAAGACGCTGGCAATGAGCTGGTGCTGCACAACGGCGAAGGTGGCGGATGAGCGGCGCGACTCAGGTGAGCGAGCAGCAACAGCGCCAAGGAAGAAGAGCAGCAGCGCCTAGGTTAGGACTCCATTTTCCTCAAGTTTTTGTGTTGCCTGAGCCATAGGCTAGCACAAGGACTCCATTTTCCCTGTCCTATCTAGTTACTACAAAAGCAAAATAGAACCAAGCATGCCTGCTCTTTTGGACTCTGAACCTCTTGCTTCCAAAGTCCATTCGCGTCCGTCACTGAAATTCTCAAAGCTTTATGGGGACAAAGAACTTGAAGACCAGACCATGAAAGGAATGAACAGATGAATAAAGCAGCAAGCAAAGAGTCAGTCATCCGCATCCAGTTACACAACAAAAAATACCTTGCTGTCACCAAAGCCTCTGCAAATATAAGCTGCTTCATTTGTATCTTAGATGCAACACAACACGTACTCAAACAAGGAAAAGTTGATTCTCCAAACTTAGCAGATCATATCTAGACTGACTATTAGTACATCAGCATCACATACATTTGTCCATGCGGCTCTTACTCCGCAACGAATTCCACGACGATGCGCGGTTACAGGGCTCACATTCGGTTGACAACACCAGGTTGGGAGAGCTTTGGCTCATCCCTTTAATCTCAAGGAATATACATACAGGCTAGATAGCAGTATCATAGTCATAACTCGCTACTCACAAGAGCAAAGGCGCCACACACACCATTGCTCCTGCCATGCCATGTGCCAACCGCAGCATGGATCATGCTCCTTCTATACAACACCAGTGCAGAGTCCAGACAGGTACAACGCGCGCCGTGCCAACGAATGGCCTCAAGGAGCCGTGCACGTATGACCGATCGCCCAGACACGACGCAAGAACTCAGCATGCTTGCTGCACTGGCTTATGTTCGCCGCCGGTCTCAACATCTAGCAAAACATGGGTGCACACACTATGATGTCAATACTGAAGAGATCCGGTCGGTTTTCCGCAAGTTGTACTTGTCGTACACCTTTTCGTGGTTGTCGCTCCACCACGACTCCGCTTGATGCTCCGCGAACCTTCTCCGGCTGCCAGAAGAAAACAGTCACAGGTTAAGTTACTCAAAGACAGCTTCCAAACGATGGCATATCAGAACATGGGCTTATTCATTCAGTGATGCAAAGGATCGGTTCTAATCATGGAAACGCCTACCTGAACCGCACCCTTTTCAGCTCTTTAGTTCCATCATGAAGAGTAACCAGTGTCAGGTACACCCCAGGTTCAAACTGCTCTATCCACTCAGACTCAACCTGGTTACTGGGTGAACCGGAGCCTCTGGTGTTCCAGTCTTGCAGGTTTATCTGGAACCTTTCTGCTTCCCGCCGGTCAAAATCCTCTGATCTCGGACGATACCCCACCATCCCACTGTTCGTCCTCTGGTGTGTGGCTGGAAAATCTCTGCTTTTGTTGAAGTTTTCGAACATGTTCTCGTGTGGAGGCACCGTGTTATCACCGGGTTTACCTATTTGATGGGCTTGGGGAGGGAGCCCATTAGACCAAGCAGACGTGACAGAAGTCGGTGTCTGAGAATAATGAATGGCTACTGGCTCGTATCTCTTCTGGCCTTCTCTCCCAATTTCAGGAGAAACTACACCACCAGCAGGTAGATACGGGACCCGTGGCGGCTTCGCGTCAGAGTCTCCTGCAGGAAGCCTCTCAGCCATTTCTTTTACCTGTTGATTATTACATTGTATGGTTTTCACAGGTCACTAATGTGAAATGGTGCAAGGAAAACAAGAGACAAAAGTGGCACTAGAACATGCAGCCTCGAATTATCACCTGCGCCGTTAGTGATTTTATAACCTCTTTTGCGGCCTTCGATTTGGACGCCTCTTCAGCAGCAAGGGCCGCGGCCTCACTGGCTTTTGCCTCCGACTTCTTCAACTCGGCGTCTTGCAGTTCACGTTGCTGTCTCAAGCTATTAACCTGTACCATAGGCAAGCAAAATGACTCTTTTTCCCCTGTTCTCTGTAGTTATTACCAAAAATAAATAAAAGAATAGAACCAGGCATACCTCTTCTTTTAGTTTTTGAACCTCTTGCTTCAAAAGTTCGTTCGCATCTCTGAAACTCTCAAGGCTTCCTGAAGACAACGAGCTCGGAGAACTCAAGTACGGCATTCTTAAAAATTGTGACGTATATCTGGGGTCATTCGGGTATCCGTTTGTTACTGTAAAACCTGCATTGTGCAGGTCACCTGATCCGATGAACGGGACGTCATTCATCTGCAAAATTGCAGGGAACTGCGGCGAATGATCAGACCTTTTTGCCTGCTTTGCTGCCTTCACGTCCAAGCTCTTGATCATATCCGAACTGGTAGATGATGCAACTCTGCTTGCCTTTGTGTCCATTCTCTCAGCCTTGGTATCACCTGGTACGCGAGGTATATTGTTCCTGCTATAGCTGACACCAGAATCCATGACTTTACTTAGCTTCATATGACATGAATCGCACACACGGTATGGCTTTCCAGGATTAGGAGACAACGCCGCTCTTAGGGCCTTCTTTGAACTGCATGAATGACAGTGTACCAGGCCACAATGGTAACAGTTGTGTCGCTTTCGAGTGAAACCGAATGGCTGTCTGCATGCTGAGCACTGAGACTGCTCCATCCCTGACACCCATTTATGCTGACAAATTGCAGCTGTGAAGCCTGATCCACAAGCAATGCGCTTTACGGACCTATCCCTTAAAGCCTCCACAAGTGTAGGTACCTTGCGATCTGCAATATCGCCGTGGCCCAGTCTTCCATTTGCACCCTTACCCCATGTGTAAACTTCACCAGCATTTGTCAAAACTGCAACATGATAAGATCCACAAGCAACCTCCACAACACCACCGCCGCCGACCTTATCTTCAACTAGGCGTGCATACCTTCCATCATTATTGGGATTGCCAAGCTGTCCATACACAGAGCTCCCGACGGTAAACATGTGCCCTGAAGTTGTCAACCCAATCGTAAGAGTATGGCCACATGCCGACTTATGGAAGTTGTAGTCTATCAGTGAAGACACACAAGTTGGTTTGAGTTTTGAAGCCCTGTCACCATGCCCTAACCGATATTTGTCTCCATCTCCCCATGTAAATAGCTTTCCAGATGAAGCATTTGACTGTGTCATGATAACCTCAACAACAGCAGCACTATGCCACACCCCGCATGAAACAGAAATCGTCCGCAAACCCTTCAAAGACTCCACTTCCTTTGGATACGAGATAGTTTCCCGATTCCCATGACCTAGGGCTCCAAATGTGCCATCGCCAAATGTGTACAGCAGTCCAGAAGTGGTTATCAAAGCTGTATGCCATGTTCCGCAAGAGACAGTCGACACCTGAAGGCCTTCCAAAGGACCTGAAACCCTTTTGGGTATCCAGTGACTCACGGTACTACCATGGCCAAGGAGTCCTGCATTGTGGGTACCATCACCCCAGGTGTAAAGATCACCTGTTGCTGTAACAGCACAAGTATGGAACTCGCCACAAGCCATTATTTCGACGTTGCAGGTTGACAGTGACTCGAGTAGACGTGGCTGGAAAATGCTTGTACCAGTCCCATGACCAAGCCGCCCACTGCACTCTTCTCCCCATGTAAATACCTCTGCCTGTCTTGTAATTAGTGCAGCATGCTTCACACCACAAGCCACATAACTGACATCAAGCATTACATTTGACTCCAGGGGCTTCGGTACAAGGATATCAGTGGTTGCACCAGGGGAGAGTGTGTTTCCATCAGACCCTGATACTGAAGCAGTGTCGCACATGACTTCTCCCCAGACATAAACATCCCCAAACGATTCAGAATCCTCGCCGCCAGAACCATGGCTGGATGTGCTGAGAGCACTGGAGACACTGACTCGAATGTCTGATGAAGACACACTTTTCACTTGCATATCTGACACATCTGTTCTTTCTGAATATGCATATTCTCCAGAAGAACGGTCCTTGGAATTTGCTGAGCTCAACTTGTTCTCGAGGGAATCAGTGGTAAATGTGGAGCTACTGCTTAGGCTACTTTCTCTGCCACACTGAAACAGAAGGCCAGCATATCATATTGTAAAGGTCTGGTTCATCTATTTTGTACAGGACTGGCAGCTGGACAATGCACTTGAAAGCAGATAAAGAACGAGTTCATGGTTTCGCATATCACACAAGAGCAATTTTGATAATGGACTAGCATAGGTACAATTATGCTACTCGCAGCCAAAATAGCATCAAACAAAAAGTGGCAATAGAGCAAGCAAGCAACATTGGCAGAATCATCAGAATTGTGCTGTTGCTGTTATGAGGTACTTTTAGACGTTATGCTAATTCTCCCATGTCAAACTACATGTTAGTATATGAACTGCGTGTGGGAAATTGTGGACAATAGTCAACATAAATATACTAGACATAAAAGGTTGATACCAGACCAATAGTCAATCATGGAGAAGGAACTAGTTATAATAGAACTGAATCAGATGCAAAACAAAATCTGATACTTTTGCTTGAAAAGATAGCAGCACCTCGAATGATATGAAATCATCACTCAAGCAATGTTAATTAATATAAACAGTGCTTAGTAATGAAATAAGAGAACATGCGTAAAAATGAGCTATGTCGAAGCAGAGAACTTACATCAAAAGAAAGGGCACTACTGCGCATTTCGTCCGTGTGTTGGGGTTGGGATCTGTGCTTGCCTGGAGATACCAATGCACTGAGGCATGTAAACCACACCTGTGTTTCAACCTTATCCTTGCAGATCTAGGAAACAAGATCAAAATTAGTTAGGTGACATTTATTCAGAAATGGAAGAGAAAGAGTAGGTCAGACTGGTTTTCATCACAATACCAGATCGAGTGATCGCTTGCCATCTTTATATACGAGAGAGAAGGATAAATGGTCCTTCTCGGGGAGCAGAAAACGTTGAAAAACCAGCTGAAAAGAACAACAGGTGTTGGGACAGCAAAAAGACTTTGAAAGTATAATATGACCATACTGTTCAGAATGTCTTACAGTTCTTTGTCCTGAGAGAACTCTGGACACAGAAGCTAGTTTTAAACTTTTCTCTTGGTTGCTTGAGACCCAAATAAGAGTCGATTCATCCTGTGCAGCATAGAGAACAAATCAATCAGGTACATATAATAACTGCAAACTGAATTTATGTTGTTCTCAGTTCTTGTGACGCAAATTTTCCAATGGTTGGCGTTTTTAAGGCATTTGTGCTCCAGTTCCATGAACCAAACGTGAAAGGAAGGCCATCCGAGACCATGACAAATCTAGTTCAAGCCATAAAATTCAAACAGAGAAAGAGAAACAGAACTTCTGCAGCATCTGCAGAAATGAACTTACAGTTGACAGCCTGAAGGGAGTAAACTTTGGCTTCCCTTTGCGCCCATACTTAAGCAGCTGGGTGCCTTTCTTCAAAGCGATAAGCGCCTGCCAGATCGACCGACAAGGATGAACAACAGAACTGTTAGGTACAGTAATTGGTGCATAGCAATAGCATAGCATAGGTAAAACTTTAAAAAAGAAAAAGATCCATGGGGCTTCAGAAAAATTCCTAGGGATGAATAATTCGCACTTCGCAGTCCAAAGTTTGATAAGACCAATGCAATGGGAAAGTTCCATGTGTTCTTTTGTCCATTTCCCTCAAAACAAAACTAACAAATGGGAAATGCTTGTCTGTAGCTCTGTTTTATTCACTGTATTGTTATACCTATGCTGTCACATGGGGAAGCACTGCTACAGATGAAGACAATGTATAGCATGCTTTGCCACCCTCATGAACCAGTTACTGAGAATATATGTATGTGCAGAAGGGGAGGTAAAAATAGCAAGAATGTTTTCGTGACCAACAGAGGTGTAGAACACAAGCAGCCTACTATTAACAGTGGTAAGGTAACATTGCCACATTGGGAGGTGTTAACAGACCAGATAGCAGAACTGCTCTGCTCCTAACATTGGGAGTACTACTACTACTAACAGAAACAGAGAGCAACATTGACATACTAGTATTAATTATTATAAGTTTTTCAGCAATGGATGTTCAACTACTTCCATATGCTTTCAGAAGATTTTTAACCCTGCCTGAAGAACTAGGGCGGTGTTCATGTTCAGAGACGGGATTATTAGAAGAGGGCACCCCCGGACTGCTGCCTGAAAATGCAATGGCAGAGAAGAATTTACAGAGCAGGACGGAATCACACGCACTCCCCTGCTCTGGCGCCCGACCTGAAATGATAAAACTCGCTCGGCTGGGATCCCCAGCCCCTATTGACTGAATCCAGATGCAAGCAAAGGCATGGCTGCCCATACTCCCCCACCCACGGCGTCATCGTTGGTATGGAACTAGTACTGCTGTTCCGGTGGGGGCTGGCATTTCCACCAACAAAATCCCAGCAATGGAGCTCGCTCCTCCCCACCCTCCGACCGACGTTGGCAGTAACTTTGCAGGCAAGCGGAAGCGCAGCACATAAAAGGGAGAGAAGTGGGGGGAGGGGAGGGCGGCGGACGGACGGACGGACCTTGTCGATGTCGACGACGGGATCTGCCATTCGGCGGGGACGGGCGTCATGGGGCTTCTCCGGCTCCGCGTCGGGCTCTCATGGGGTCCTCCTCTCCTCGGTCGGTTCCCGCCGGCGGAGGGTAGGTGGCGGCGGCGACGGCAGGGGGGAGGGGGAGGTGCTGGCGGTGGTGGTGGAGGAGGAGTGGTGTGGTGGGGGGTCCGTCGTGCGAGGAGGGAAGGGAGCCCGGCTGCTTAAAGAAATGGGCTTTGACGCCAGCCAAGCCAAGCCACCTCGGCCTCGCCAATGGCAACCGGGGAGAGGACCGGGGACGGGGAGGGTGGTGGAGTTACCGGAGCGGAGACGACTGGACTGGGGGCCGGGTGAAAGGGGGGAGGTGGGGGGGATGATTTGAGACTTTTCACCAAAGCGAAAGAGGGGGAAACAAAGGTAAAAACCCAAGGAAACCGGCGGCGGCAGGACAGTGATTGGCTTGATTGATTGCACAATCATCAAGACACACCTACGTACTCCCTCTCGTCTTTCCGGTCTGCGTATAAGTTTTGTCCGAAGTCAGAGTATCTTTGATTATACCGAATTCATAGAAAAAACAACCGACAGTCACGATACCAAATCAGTATTGATATTCATTATGAAATGTAGTTTCATGTTATAGACATTTGGTATTGTAAATGGTTGATATTCTTTTTAATATAAAATTGGTCAAATTAGATTTGACGCAGATCGAGTACGCGGAGTAAAGAGTCCGAAGGAAGTACCAAGTCGTACTAGCAACGTGCACGGCCATTTTATTGCCGCCCCAAGTACGTCTAATCTCTACTACTTACCTAGAAGAAACGGAGTGTTTTGTTTTCCCTCTTGCGTTTCCCTCTTCGTCCAACTCTGTCGTACGAGTCCCCCTCCCCTCCAGCGATTTTCTTTTCTCCCTCCACCGGTTTTCTCCCCACCGGTTTTCTTCCTACCGATTTTCTTTTCTCCCTCTTCTATCTTTGGTAAACAAATAATCACATATGGTACCCAAGCGCAATCGACCCAAACGCAGTCAATTCATGCATGGCAATCAATTCATTCATGACGTGATCAATCTCCTCCCTTCTTTCAATCAAACGGTGATCAATCTCCTTCCTTCTTTCAATCACTTCCTTTCTTCTATCACCATGTTTTACCCGGCGCCAGTGAAAATGAATCTCTAGGCCGCTGCATATATCTCTTTCTTCTATCTCTGACCGATCCTGCATATATCTCTTTCTTCTATTTCTGGCCAATCATTTGTGTGCATATATCTCTTTCTTCTCTCTCTGGCCGATCCTTTGTGGGCACGTTCATCAGTTGTGGAAGAGAACATGTATACGTCGGTGAAACGCCGGCAGCCGGGACGGGCTCACTGGTGTAAAGCACCTCAAGGCCGTCCTCCTGGTGACGTTGCGCCACGGCCGCCGTTGCCTCCGCGCTCCGTTCGCCATGTCCGTCGCACCCGCCGAGGTGAGCTCCTTGCATTCACGCATTAGCAACAGGCGGATCAGCTTCTACATGCGCTTTACAAAGTGTTAAGTGAGAGCTCCTTTTCTAAATTGCCATCTACTTACTGGAATTCTCACAAATAGAAGTGCAGTCAGAAGGTAACAAGGATGGTATGGTGTGTCTCCATTCACATGGTGTGCAAAAAAATGGTAATTATATATTACTAAACTGTTAATGATGATTTGTGTTATTCTGTAGACTTGAATTTAGTTTCTATGGTTTTCCTTTTTCTGTTCATAGACGAGAGTATAGTCTGAAGGGAAAAAATGGTATGCTCTCAAGGGTGTGCAAGAACAGTGAGATTTATATTATTGAAGGTATTGTTAACAATTTGTTATTTTGCATATTTGCTCTCAGCTTTATTATTGGCAGGTGATTCTTGGTGATAATTCTTCGTAGAGAAACATGTTTGGTAAGTGTATTGTAATATTGACTCCCACCTTTTTATTTACATATAAAGAGGACCAATTGGAAATTATAAATTTTAAATGTAAAGCTAACTTCTTTTGGGAAATAACATCATGTCGTTCAGATAATTTGATTTCCCTCTGTGATATTCTTTGGCTTTAGTATATCTCAGGACAAAGTTGTCAGAAGTTCTATGCTTCATAACTACTCCTTTTTGTTATTTTATTGACATCATGATGTGTGCCCGTATGCTCCCCTGTCGCGTCAAAAAAAGAATTTCAACTCCCGGTGCAACGCACGGGCATATACCTATTCTTCTAAATGTGTGCTTTGAATTGGAATGTGGTACATATGCATTGTTTTTTTCCTAAACACAGTACAGACGTACACGCTCATACAGACGCACATATACTCACCTTATGAACGCACGCCCGCACAATATACCTCTATGAGCATCTTCGTGAGCCGGCATATCATCTTGAGATTGACGAAGTCGCCACAGACGTCTTCATAGTCGACGGAAACATCTCCTATCACTAAACACACACCGCGAAAAGGCATGGAATAAATCCAAAAAAATGGGAGCAACAATGGCAAGTCTAGAACTTGAACTCTGGTGGGTTGGCAGATGCATCGGTCTAAAAGAATGGAGGGAGCATGATTTTGTATTTGTTCTTTTCTCGGACTCCTCAAGGCCGAGCTGCAAATGGAGCGGCTAGATCCAGCCCGAGCTAGCTGCCTCAAGCCTCGAGCCTCCGACTTGGGTAGCCGCTTCCGCGGGCCCGGGCTAGCGCATATAATTTTCCATGTAAAATGCATGCAAAATAATGGGTTATCTAGGTAAGCTCAATAAAATCACCGGTAATGAAGTAACGAGAACTATCATGGTGTAAATAAGTAATTTGTCATGGTCTAACTAAAAAATTTCATGGTCTAGTTAAGAAAATTGTCATGGTGTAAGTAATAAAACACATGGACTAGCTGAATAAAATTTTCATGGTCTAATTAATAAAATTGCCATGGTATAAATAATGAAAATGCCAAGGTCAAAATAATGAAATTGACGTGCTACCTACAAAAAAACCTACCATGGCATAAAAGTAATAAAATTTCCATGGTACTACAAAAGAACTACCATATTGTAACTACTAATAAAATTTCAAGGACCAGTTGACAAAATGCCATGGTCTAAAAAATAAGATTGCCATGCTACCTATAATAAAATTGCACAAGGCAAGTTTAAAAGAAATTCTCCTCTAAAAAACATGGTAATTTTTTTAAAAAAAACTACCATGGTCTAAAATGGTTAAATTTCCATGGAACCAACAAAAGAACTACCATGGTGTAATTAATAAAAAAATGCCAAGGACTAATTGAAAACATGTATTGATCTAACTAAATGAAATTTCCATGGTACCTATAATATGGCTAGTGTAGAAAAAATCTCCTTTAAAAACATGGCAAGTTTAAAAAATGCATTCTCTAAAACACATGGCAACTTTTCGGATTTGTATTGGGACAAGGCTGAAAAACTAGGGATTTTTATTCTTTCTTTTTCCGGCCAAAATTTCAATGTGAAGAAAATCAACTTCGAAACATCCTAGCTTCAAAAAAATATAAAAAGTTTAAGCACACGTGTTCGGACCCGGTTACGTACCGGTCCAAGTGGTAAGCGTGCGTGCCATCCTATCGGAGGTCACGAGTTTGGCTCCTCCCCTGTGCACCGGACTCAACTCCCCTGACGTGCTGCAGGGTGCAGTTGGGTCACCGACATGTGGGCCATCCGGCAGACGGGCCCACATGTCAGTGACCGAACCGCACGCTGCAGTACGTCAGACGATCCATGTCCCTGTGCAACCCGTCATATCTTTTGTGTAGAGAATGAAAAGGGGCCATTTGCCAGGAAGCTGGTCAGAGCGAACGACTTAAAAAATCCGACTTGGGCCGAGATCCGTGCCATGGGATCGAATGCAGGGAAATGGTTTGCTTGGAAAAAAAAAGTTGGTGCCGACCGTTCACCAGATACCATTTTCATTTGTTTTTTAATTTTAGCTTTTAAGGATTATGTTATGCGAATTACAGCTAACTAGTGTGGATTGAGTTGATCAGCAAGGCCCCAGCATTCCAGTGTTTTATGAAGCGGGTGGGTTTTGTGATCTCTCGCGGACTAGAGGCAGAGCACGCGCGTGGAGGAAAGGGAAAAGCCCGGCGGGCAGAGAGAGGAGGACGATGGAGCTCCCGTTTGATCTTTGCTCCCGTTTGGTTTTGGCCGGCTATGTCCGGTGCTGGGGAAGGGAAAGGAATTTCTTTCTTTCTTTCTGTACACTATGCAGTGCAGTGCAATGCAGGGTTTGGCTTTTGGTTTGGCCCCTCGCATCGCATGCACCTGCGCATGTACCCTACTGCTACTGTTGCCGGGAGGGGAGGCCACCGTCGTCACGTCGTCGTCACCCCGGCCTCCACCGTCGCAAGCCTACATACAAATACTCCTACTAGCGGCAGCTTTCGTCAGTCAGGGGGAACTGGTTGGTCGCGTGGATCCTTTATATGGAAAAAGAAAGGAAAATCCAAAGGTAGCCCAAACGTGCATACATACGCGCATGCTCGCTCGCTCGTCTGCAATTGTATCGCTGTCATTTTTGCATCCGTGCCCGTGGTCACAGGATGCTAGATGAGATACTGCCGCGCCACGACTGACATCCCTGTCCGCTGTCGACGGATCGCCCAGCGCTCGCTCGCTCGGTTCCCCACGCAAATTGTTGATAAAAGGAACATGCTCCGCGTGCGTATGGAGGAATCCCTGCCTCCCGCCCCACCCAACCCCCGCCCTGCTACGCCGCGTACATAAGCTTGTCGTCAACCCATTTTTGGGCACGTACTGTACGCATGTTCACCAACCCTTTTGGATGGCTTCGTGCTTTGGTTTGGTGTCACGTCACCTCGTACGCCCGCGCGCGCGCATGCGAAAATGAGTGGTCGCGCTTGACTCGTCCTGGTTTTAGTACAAATTTGACCTAAAACCACCACGAGTAAACCGGTTTACTTGTCGTGATTTTAGGTCAAATTTGTATTAAAACCACGACGAGTAAATCGAAACAAAAAGAGTACGTTTCATGTTTGACGGCGGCATCTGTGCGTGCAAGCGAATGCCCCAACGTCAGACGGCCAGCCATGCACGCATGTATCCTGGTCAAATGTCGGACGTAGAGCCGGCCGGTCACCCTGCCGACCTGCGTACCTCTATCCGGCCGGTCGCAGGCAAAAAACTAAAAAACACCAGCCCAATCACATGTATGCATGAGTCCAAATTATGAAATTTAGATACAGCCTCCAAGGGCATGTCCAAATTAAAGGATAACCTAAAGCTTCGATATGTAGACTAGGCAAGGGTATCCGTGTCGTGGGAATGGATATCTGCCAGCGCCGGTTTTACACTAGTTTTACCTTAGTCCGGTGTAGTTTTTAGTTAAAAATTGTCCAAAAAGGTAATGGATTTTGTTTGGTTTATATGCAATCCGCCGTGTTTGCATGAATTTTGTTTGTTTAGTTCAAATAGTGGTTTGAAATGTATGCGGGCAGAATTGGATGCCAAAACTTGCATCCGTGTCAGCGGACTGCTCCCCTCCGTCCACGGACGAATACCGGAGTAAATTTGCGGGTCAGCGTTGAAGATGCCCTAATTCACCTAGCAAATATTTGGATGGGCGCTCCAGCCTAAGAGGAGACATGGTTAAACAAATTAAGCCATGTAATTTGGATCAAGTTGGTGGACGAGTCGATCAGCTGAAATGACAAATGCAACGCGTGTATAGGACCAACTGCCAAAACTGGCAATTTTGGTCAAGAGGAATTGCACGTGTGGAACCAAGTACGTACGCGAGCGTAGGTTCTTCGGGGCTGGTTCTATGGCCGAATTCCGTTGAAAACAGGCATTCACCATTTGATGCACCATCACAAGATAAAAACAAGTGAAAAAATGGGACATATATTTAACCTCGTCGACACGTACATGCACTTGGGTTGTGGGGGGGGGGGGGGGGGGGGTGCATTGCCCCCAACCCTGAAAATAGTGTGAAGTTGGGAGAGTTTGGTGGGCTTCGATGGACAACCGGAATGCAAATGCGGCACGTACATACACTCGATGAATTGAGTCGATCAGCGGGGACGTACTCAGCATGCCAGCCGCCTGCTCAAGGCCATCTGGCTGTTCAAGGCCATCCACCAGCGCCAAGCTGAATGGTTCAGCATGAAGAACATGTTGCCTTCGCTGGCGATGGCTCCTCTCTACGACTTCCACGATGACGGCGATGAAGGCTCTACATGAGGTTGCCAGCGAAGGCTCCACCAGATGTTGCTGGTGGCTCCAGTCTCGGTTCTTTTATATGGCTTGCTTGCTCTGCCTGTCCCTCCATATTATGCAGCTTGCTTGCACTTTCTGTCATTTCTTGTTGCAATGAGATGTACTAGCTCGCAGAGCGTAGAGCTCAATAACAAAGTTCTATAAACTTCTTGCAATCAAAGAAATCTTCTCAATCCGCTTTGAAGAGTTTCATAAAAACTACCTAACACTAGGCCCAGGCTCAAGGCAAAAAGGGTCGCCAAATGGGGAGCCGCATAGGCTAGCCAAGATTGCGACTTCACTTTCAGTGGGACGCCGCTTGTGGCTGATTTTCCTCCCTGAAAACTTTGTATCCGTAATAACATTTTAATATAATAAATATTTGTATTGTTTGGAAGCTAGGGCATCTACAAGGTCGACCCTCAACTCACTAGCAACCATAAGGACCGCATGATCCTGATGTACTGTGCCATCCCGGCGGTGCCACTCTGATGAGCGGCGCTGCTAGACATGGAGAAGCGAGTTGTCCTTCGCAATGAAGAATATACCTCCGAGGCTCACACGGTCCAATGAGCGGGCTACGTACATGGGGAAGACAATGGAGATCCGGCCCAGGTTAATGTGGCGTCCACTCTACATTTTGTCCACGCATGCATGATGCATGTTTATAGTTTAGAGCAATGGCGGAGCTTCACTAGGGTCAAAGGGGGGCCAGTATATGAAATATCATTAATTGGTAAGCTAAAATATTAAAAATTATCATAGTTTAAACAAAATATGCCCTTTTGGCCTCTCATATCTCTGTTTTGCCCCCTCAACCATCTCTATCAACCTCCGCCACTGGTTTAGAGGACATATCGGAGTACACTTCGTCATCAGCTTATAGGGGGAGAGAATCTAATCTACTGCTGGCTCTTTGTTTCCTTTTTCTTCTGGCTTTTTTTTAAAAAAAAAGAGAATCTACTGGTAGCACTGACACTAGGAAACGAAACGAAACGAAACGAACAAAGAATCGAATTCGCACGGCGTGGTGACTGGTGAGTGAGCGTGACATGACACGGCAGCGGTGATTCGCGTGCAAGGGACGCGACGCGACGCGACGGCAGTCCTCTTTGGAGCACGTTACACACGTACGTGTTTCTGGTGCTGTCGTCGTGTCTTTCACCGGTGCGACCCTTCCAAAGCACACGACGACGACGCGCAGTGTCGGCCACGTCCGGGCGGTGCCCATACCTACCTGCATGCTGCTTGCGCACGTGGCATCTGTTCTTGGAGCACGTTGTGCATGCTGCTTGTGTACGGGATAGGGGGCGTAGACTTCGTTCTCACACTGACTGGATCATAAGTGCGTCTACGGCCGGGCATCCCAAACATGCCTCAAATGCCCTGGTTACATGTCCGGAATTCCTTGTCGGCTTTCCGTGAAATACTCGTTTGGCTTAAGACTTCAAAACACGTCATAAGTTATACCCGTACTGACAAATAACCAACCCGCAATGAATAGGAAAGGTAGAGTAATGCTATGAATAACCCAGTATCAAATACTGATAATAATATCAGCAAAAGAACGTTCTCCTGTGCTTTCAGACATGCTGAACTCCCAAAATTTTTATACATTCGAAAAAGGAATTGCTTCCGTAGAAGATGGGATCACGATTTTTTAACCCAAACGGACGCCTCAAACGGCCCTCAAACGTCTGGGCTGGGCATCCCTCATATCCAACTCAAATATAGGGCGGATATGAGGTGGCCCGGACACGCTCGGTCGCGTCCACCTAACAAGTCTAGCCCACTACCGACCCCACAGTTGTCCCATAAAAAACTCCATCCAGCTCATCGCTCCGAAACCCTAACTCACTCACACTCTCTTCTCTCGCCTCTCCTCTCCCTGCACCGACTACGAACGAATCCGGCGCAATGCTGACCTCCGGCAGCCGCTCCGACCCCGAGCTGGATCCGGACTATGAGCTTGCCCTCCGCATCGCCTCGGAGCGGTCCAAGGCGGAGATCAGGGGAGCTCCGGATTTGCAGCCTCGCCGCAGACACAGCTTCCCCGTCGGCGTTGTTCCGACAGGTGGCCTACGCAATCCGTGCAGCCCCTATGCCGTCCCCTGCCCACAGTGACTGCTGCTCCCCCATGTGGGCAGTGGTGGGTGCTTGTACCCCGCCCGCCGTCCCAGACGTGCACACCGGATTCAGAGGCGCGCGCCGCGCGCCCCGCGAGATGCAGCGCGAAAGGGAGAGGAAGGAGGCGGAGCGGTCCGGGTGCCGCCGCCACGGGATGCAGGTGGAGCCCAATGAGGACGCACGGCTACTCGAATGGGTCTACCGCCGGTCGGTTACGACCAGGAGATGGACGCGCGGCGGCTCGATGGAAAGAACGCCAAGGCGCACCGGATTGTCATTGAGTAGTCCAAGCGCGAGGCGACGGAGGCAGCGGCTCGGCTCGCGAAGCTCAACCGGTAGCAGGACAGGGAGGTCTGGCAGTTGAAAGGGCTCAACATCCTCTGCGACACCTCCGACAACGACGACGACCACGGCTCCTCGTCCGAGTCACCAGCCGCCGCTGCCTACAGCTGCGCCGACGACCGGAAGGGCAAAGGGCCGGGGAGGAATTGGTGAATCTCCGTCGTTTTCGTTTTCAATTTCAAGTTGTTAGTAATCTAGTTTAAACTTGTCCGTCGTTTTTGTGAACTTTGGCGATATTTTGGACATCCGTCGTTGATCTTTTGGTGATCGGAATCTGCATTTCTATGTCCAATTCTATGTTTGTGTTATAATCTACGTTGTTTTTATCCACGCTATATGTTTAATATGGATATGGGGTACCGGATATAAGATATACGGGCGTGGACGATAAGATTTGAGAAGTGCCCAGTTAGTGCATCCGGACGCGTCCACGGACGTTTGCGGGTCCAGATTTACAGGTTGCGGCTGTAGATGCGCTAAGCCACCCCATTACATACCGGCGGTCCGCAACTATCTCTGGTTGTAGGGTACAATCGGTTACGCCACCGTCTATAACCTATTGGACTTGGGGTCAAGTAGTGGGAAACTAGAATGCTTCGATTTTCTCGTGCGTGCGCGCGTCGTTTGTAGCTAGCTTAGCTACGTGCGCGCATGATGACGAGACACCATTTTGTTAGGCTGAAGATAGGCAATCAGCTAGCTAGTGCAGACCCATCAAGCGTGTTTGTACAATTGTACTAGCTGTAACTTTGCTTAACTATGTTCGTTGGCGTACTCAAAATAGTACTTATTCCGTTCGAAAATACTTGTCATTAAAATGAACAAAAATGAATGTATCTAGAACTAAAATACATCTAGATACATCTTTTTTTATTTATTTTAGTAACAAGTATTTCTAAATGAAGGGAGTACATAATCAACAAGTAGTACGTTTGTTTGCGTCGCATCGCCTCGCACACGCGCATATATCAAGGAGTGGTCACACCTTTTCTTTCAATTTGTCCGGCGCCGGTGGTACGTACGTACGGTGAGATGAATCATGATGATTTCCAGCGTGACACTAGTCTTCTTTAAATAGTACTCCCATCATATCTAAATATAAGAGCATTTTTGATACTACACTAGTTTATCTCGCTTTCTCGGTTCTCTGGTTCCCCCTCCACGACCACGTGTGACCATAGGCCAAGCCGCATGCTTAGTTCAGAGATCAACTGCCTGGTAGTGCTACTCCCTCTATTTTTATTTAGTCTGCATATTAGCTTTGGTCAAAGTTGGGCTTTGTAAACTTTGAGAGATTTTATAAACTAAAATATTAACATATACTCCCTCTGTCCGTGAAAACTTCTCCCTAGCTTGTTTCTCAAATGGATGTATCTAGCACTAACTTGATGCTAGACACATCCATTTGAGGGACAAACTTTTTTGGTCGGAGGGACTACAATAATTAATCAATACCATTAGATTTATTATTGAATGTATTTTCACATCATGTAAATTTGTTATGGTAAATGTTCAAGATGGGAACAGGCTGGATCAACCCATCGGGCCATTGGCCCGACCCAAAAAATCAAGGCCATTGGGTCTGTCGGGTCGGCCGCGTATAGGAATAGGTCCAGTAGAGCCGACACTAGTTGACCCATTGAATCGGCAGGGTCGACCCAAGGCAATCGCCGCCCCCGACACCCCGTCCATCTCTAATGATCCCGACCTAAAAACTCAATTTCTGTTCATATAGTACACCACTCTATTAGTTTCATAATCTCTGGAATTAGTAGAGCACTCATCATCCTCGTCACTGACCTCAGTGTCCCCTTTTCACATTCTACTTGTAAAATTAAACGAAATGGGATGGCCAGGCCTTTTAATTTAGAGTGCTAACTTTGCTGCATGGAAGAACCGTATTGTAAAATAAGTTGATCCGAGTTTTTTTGAACATATAGAAGTCGATCTGAATTTGCAATAATGCATTTCTACTACTAAGGCCTTGTTCGGCAACCCACCCACCCCGGAATCCACGGAGCGAGGAAACTGCAACTCCATGATTTTCAACTGTATCTCTGCCTGCTCCAGGAGCATAGTTGTGGAGCGACGCGATTCCGAACAGGGCGTAAATGTGACATCTTCATGATGCTCTGATCCTGCGTTATGTATCCGCGATGGTTGCATCATGGCGTGTATCTTAACTTCTGATTGTCTCTCAGGTAATTATTTGTTTTCTTGTTACAATATCATTTAGAAAATGTTCTGTTCTCTGTGTATACATAGCCAGAAAACTGTAGAATTCTAGCTGAATTTCGGGTCGGCCGTCGGGTACCCAATGGGCCAGCAAGGCCACATGATTTTGTCAGAATGGGTCGACCCGTGGCCCCTGAAATTGGCCTTGAGGCCATGGGGCTAGGTCCAGGCCGGCCCATTCCCATCTTGAGTAAATGCATATATTGTTTTCAATAAATTGGTCAAACTTTATGAAGTTTGGATTCGGTAAAATCTTATATGCATAGTAAATAAAAATGGAGGGAGTACGAAGTTCAGCTTGCTCGGTCCATCTGAGGGTATCGAAGTGTTGCACACTGTTGAACACGTGCAGTAGAAAGAAAGGAAGAATAGACTGGCTAGGTGGCCGGAGGAAGCATCCACGGCGGTGATGCACATGCATGCACTGGACGCGACGCGACCACAGCCTTCTACAATTCGCGGGGTGGTGTTGGTTGGTTGTCTTTTCCCGGTGCAAATGCAGGTGCGTCTGATGCACGGCCGTGTAGGTCAAAGTCAAGCGCTGCCGGTCAGACTAGCACAATAGGAGTAATTTCAGCAGTAACATCGAGTCCAACTCAGTAAATTTGTTTATGTGACAATAAGTTAATAAGGAAAGAGATAATTATAGTAACTTAGCTAGTTACTGTAACATCACATGTCCCAATGCAATATGGGTCTATAACCTAATAAATAAAGTACCGCACTTATATTATTAAGGTAGTAACATAGTATAAGGATATATTTATATTACTAATGTATGTTACTCATCATTGTGGCTAGTCTCAGAGCAGCACCGACACCTTACGACGTGCATGGCACCCAGCGTTGACCGTGACAAGTGGTCGTACAACACGTCGTATATGCACCCGGGGCCGCGGATGGCATGCCATGCCAGTCCTCGTAACAAAGCATGATCACAAAGAGAATGTCGAAAAACAACAACAAGATCATGGAGAGGTGCTGTATTTTCTCTGTGGTTAACCAAATGCAAAGACAGATGTGTCTGGCACGGCTCCATGTCTCCGGCCGGTCCCGTGCGCGCAATGCACCATCAGGCGCGTGCAAATGCATAGAAGTTTATTGCAGTGACCAACCGACCACCACTAATAAGTTAGTACTCCCTCCGCCTCAAAATAAGTAACTCAACTTTACACTAACTTAGAGTTACACATGTTTTATCACAACTAACAGCGTACGTCTCGCTAACTGCCATCAGGAACCGCTCCAAGGCAATTTTTTGCCTGCCTCCCTCCGCTGTCGTTGTTGGGGGTTCTCGTCCCTCCTGTCTGCCACTCCGGTGGTTGGATTGGACGGGGACCCCGGCGATTCTCTCCGGCAAGAAGATAGGGTATGCTAGATTCTTTCAGAGGCGTTGCATCAATGGAGGGGATGACACATCATCCGAATAATTTGCCTATGTTTTTCCTCCATCTCGGTGATGCTCTAACCAGCGTTGTCGGGGAGCAGATGGCTTGGTGTTCTTGCCGGACTTTGGATCTGGTGAGATTTGTGTCTAGTGGTCGGTGCTTGGCACTCTTCTGGGTGGCATCGGCATCGGTTGTTGTAGTTGTGTTTGGTGTCTTGCAGTGGGATACATGGATGGCGGCAGACGGCAACGTTCCGCTTCTTCAACCGTGTTGGATGAAGTTGATGGCGCCGGGATCTAATGGACACGGGGAAGAACCCCGGCCGACATGCCACAAAGCCTCCGTCTCGTTGTTTGCGGCGGTCCGGTTCATCGCTCGAAAAGCATCCTTATATATATGCAAAGGTGCTCCCTTAGATCTTGGTATGGTGGTTGTTCTTCTTTTTCTCCGGTATTGCCTTGGTGATGGTGGAGGACAATGGTGGGCAACGATTCAACGAGGCACAAGGTTCTCCACTTGTGAAATTCTAGTTTTACCGGTAGGAGGATCTTTAGTGCAAAAATGTAAGACACCTATGTATGTCTCATGTACTGACCGCATATGTACTCTCGGTAATAAGTTTTTCTACTAATGGAATATATGTGGTTATTTCAAAAAAAACTTAGTATAAAGTTAAGACATTTATTTTGCCATGGAGAGTATAATATACTCCCTCCATTCTAAAATATAATTTGTATTAGTTTTTACAAAAGTCAAATATGTGCTTGTTTGATCAAGTTTTTAGAAAAAAAAGTATTAACATACATAGTACCAAATTATTATCGTTAGATCCATCATGAAAACTGTTTTCATATTATATTTATTTTGTATTGTAGATGTTGATATTTTATTTTGTAATCTTGGTCAAACATACTACATAAGTTTGACTTGCACGAAAACCTATATACCTTGTATTATGGAATGGAGGGAGTACTTACTGTAAGTCCATGTCGTCTTGCGATGAAGACGGTCAGATGCATGCATGGCCGGAGGTGTACGACACTAGACTAGTAGCAGATCAGAGTATGGATTGGGTGCACCTACGGCTACGGACGGAGTACGTGCCAAAATACTGACCTCCAGCATACTTCATGCATGCATGTATTCTCACGATGCTAGCCTACTATACAACAATAGAACAAGATAATTATCTCAAACTTGCTGTCGAGTTAACTTTTGCGTACACAAGAGAAACAAGATGACTCTGCACTGCACATCAGCACATATTTGGTGACACATAAACGGATCGAGGCACCTGGCTGCGTCCACCCATCCATCAAGTGTTGCATTCATATTCCTTTCCGGTCCCGGCCGGCATTATCATTATCATCGGTGAGATGAGAAAGGAAAACGATTGATGCAATCATGCATGCAAATTGACGTAAAGGTAGCCTCTCTCTCTGCAAATGAGCCAGAATATTATACCCCCATCGTTATCATCGTCCCGGTCAGTATCTCGCTCTCTCACTCTGTCTCTGGGAGTATATGTCGGCCCAAACCAATGAATCAAGCATAGTTCTATCAACCAGTCAATGCTGCATGTTTGACTGATTCGCCATGTGCCTGCTTGTTTCTTACTACCTTCCTCCCGGCTTAAGGGCACATCGCACGTAGATTATGGCGAGACAATCTTAATCAACAGTCCTACAAGACAAACTGCCAGGCTTGGAGCTAATCTTCTCCGATCTCGAGGCCCCTCCCATGGCGACTCGGTCCGCACCAATGCACGAGAAATGCTGGCTGGCGTCACCCAATGGAATCCAGCACCACGCTCATGCTGCTGGAGTAGTAGAGTACTTTTTCTCTTTTGCTTCGACGGTGTAAAACTGTCGGAATCGTTTTCTCATTGCATTACAGAGGTACAAAGGGGAGTACATATAGTTTGCCGAGCACGGCTGTGACTAGAACGTGGGCTGGACCGTGCGGTGATCGTGGGCATGCAGCCTTGACGAAGTCCACTGTTTAACACCCCCCGGCAGTGTCAGCGGCGGGCTCGACGACGTTGAGACTGGCACGAATCTCGATGAAGGGTGCCGCCGGCAGGCCTTTGGTGAAGATGTCAGCAAATTGAGCGCTGGTAGGAACATGCAAAACACGAACATCACCTAACGCTACTTTCTCTCGTACAAAGTGGATGTCTATCTCGATATGCTTAGTCCTACGGTGCTGCACAGGATTACATGAGAGGTACACGGCAGATATATTGTCACAGTAGACAATTGTTGCTCGATGAATAGGGCGGTGAAGCTCGTGTAGTAGCTGCCGAAGCCACACTGTTTCAGCGACAATATGAGCAACCGAGTGGTATTCGGCCTCCGCCGACGACCTGGAAACAGTAAGCTGCTGTTTGGACGACCATGAAATCAAGTTATCACCCAAGTACACGCAGTATCCCGAAGTGGATCGACGAGTATCCGGACAACCTGCCCAGTCTGCATCTGAGTACGCGGTGAGAGTGGTTGGAGAGGAAGGAGTGATAGAGAGGCCATGATCAAGGGTCCCTTTGAGGTAGCGCAAAATACGACGGACATGGCTCATATGCGGAAGGCGTGGATCATGCATGTACAAGCAAGCTTGCTGGACAACGTATGTGATCTCCGGGTGTGTGAGGGTGAGATATTGAAAGGCTCCAGTGATGCTACGATAGAGAGTGGGGTCGGGTAGTGGTTCGCCGTCAAAGGAAAGTTTCGGTCCTGTTTCTGCTGGTGTGCGACAAGGGTGGCAGTCAAGCATGCCAGCCTTGGATAGGAGGTCAAGGATGTACTGACGCTGAGAGAGAAGAAGCCCAGAAGAAGATCGAGACACTGCAATGCCCAGAAAATGATGAAGAGGACCGAGATCTGTCATACAGAATTCTTGGCGGAGGGAGGAGATTATATGGGAGAGAAAGGAGTCGGAGGAGGCAGTGAGAACGATGTCGTCAACATAAAGAAGAAGATAGGCGACGTGCTCAGCTGAGTGAAAAAGAAATAAGGAGGAGTCCGAGCGCGATGGAATAAAACCAATGCGCTGAATGAAGGCGGCAACGCGTTGAAACCAGGCCCGGGGCGCTTGTTTGAGACCGTACAGAGACTTCTGCAGATGGCAAACATGATCGGGGAAAGAGGGGTGAGAGAACCCGAGAGGTTGGCGACAATACACAGTTTCAGAAAGTGAACCATGGAGAAAAGCGTTTTTGACATCGAGCTGGTGAATAGGCCATGAGGAGGAGACAACGAGGCTCAAAACAACGCGAATGGTACTAGGCTTGACGACAGGAGAAAATGTTTCATCGAAATCGACCCCAGGCTGCTGAGAGTCGCCACGACACACCCAACGGGCCTTGTAGCGAGAAAGAGTGCCGCCAGAGTTAAACTTGTGGCGAAAAACCCACTTTCCAGAGACGACATTGGTACGGGGGGGGGGGGGGGGGGGCGAGCGACAAGCGACCATGTGTTGTTAAGAAGAAGCGTGTCATATTCTTCTTTCATGGCGCGAAACCCGTGAGGATCGAGGAGAGTAGCTTTGTAAGAACGCGGAATGGGAGAGAGAGGCTCTGGTGAGGCGGTGAGGTTGAGACGATCAACGGGTAGGCGAAACCCGGATTTGCTACGTGTGCGCATGGTGTGATCATTATGTGGGATCGAAACGGGGACGGCAGTACGAGTCAGATGGCGTGAGGGAGGAGGTGGTGCAGAGGAAGAAGGAGGCGCGGGAGAAAGAGACGAGCGGTCGGGTGATGGTGCATGGGAATCTGAAGAGGGCGAGCGGAGTGGTGGAGAGGAGGGCCCCAGCGAATCTGAGGAAAAGGTGGCGTCAGGAGCAGTGGTGGGACCGGGAGAATCAGCACAGGAGCTGGTCGGCGGGCGATCCAAGACAGCAGCAGCGTCGTGGTTGGCTGGCGTGGGTGGGCGGTTTGCAGCCGGAGTAGTGGCATGCAGCGAGTCAGTGGGATTGGGTGGAGGAGTGGGGTCCGGGTGAACATGACCAGCATGCAGCGGGGCGGTGGGATTGGTTGGAGGAGTGGGGTCCCGGTGAACAGGACCATGCATCCCATGCACGTCGATCGCGGGAAGACGCGGAGGTGTAGCGCAGGCACCGGAAATTGGAGCACTATGGTCTGGCTGGTTATGGCTGGCGAAGGGAAACGATGTTTCATCAAAAGTGACATGACGGGAGAGAATGATACGACTGGTGGGAAGGTGTAGGCATCGATATCCCTTATGAGAATCAGAAAACCCAAGAAAAACACATGGCAATGAGCGTGGTGACAGTTTGTTTGCGGACGTAGCAGCCATGTTGGGAAAACAAAGGCAGCCAAAAACCCTGAGATCATGATATGCGGGCGGAGCTAGGTAGAGGGAGTCGTAGGGAGAGAAGCGAGGGCATAGCTTGGTAGGGCGGATGTTGAGGAGGAAAGTGGCGTGTCGTAGGGCTTCGACCCAATAGGAGGAGGGCATGGACGACTGTATGAGGAGGGTGCGTATGATGTAGTTGATGGTACGTAGGGAGCGCTCGGCCTTGCCATTATGAGGTGATGTGTAAGGGCAAGAAAAGCGAAGAAGAACAGCGTGGGTGAGGAAGAAGGCGCGATTGCGAGAGTTATCAAACTCCCGGCCATTATCACACTGTAAAAAGCGAATAGGAAGGGAGAAATGAGTAGAGACATAGCGTTGAAAGTTGACAAATAATGCGTGAACATCAGATTTTGCACGAATGGGAAAGGTCCATATATAGTGAGAATAATCATCTAGGAGTACAAGATAGTACTTAAAACCAGACACACTAGGAGTAGGTGATGTCCACAAATCACAATGTAACAACTCAAAGGGAAAAGAGCTACGAGTAGAAGACATGCCAAAGGGCAGGCGCACATGTTTGCCCATCTGACACGCATGACACAAAGAGGGATCATGGCTATCACGATCATACGGAAGCTGGAATTCGCGAAGAAGAGTGGTCGTCGTGCGGCTATGAGGGTGACCGAGGCGACGGTGCCACAAGCCGACAGAAGCAAGCATGGCATGAGATGATGAGGATGACGCGCCGTCGACCATGTACAAGTCACCAGAACTATTGAACCGAGCGATCTCCGTCTTGGTTTGAAGGTCCTTCACAGATAACCCAAATGGATCAAATTCAACAGAAACTTGATTATCGATGGTAAAACGATGAACAGAAATGAGGTTTTTGATTAGAGCCGGTGCAACAAGAATTTCACTAAGCAAGAGAGGTTTTCGTGAAGAAGAAAGAGTAGTGGTGCCTACACAAGTGACTGGAACAGAAGAACCATCGCCTATAGTTATGGATGGAAATAAGATGGAGGGATGGAGAGAGGTGAGCGTACTAGCAGATGCAGACATATGCGAGGAAGCACCGGAATCGAAAATCCATTCATTACCTGCGTCCTGAGTGGTGAGTGAGTTCATGGCGGCGATGAAGGCAGCCTGGTCCCAAGCCGGAGTGGTGGCAGTCGTTGCAGGTGGAGCAGATGATGGTGGCGGGGCAGAAGTGGACGCCGACGATGCAGCGTGATCCCAGCCCGGTGGTGGAGCGCCGTAGGGGTACATGGAGTAGGCCGTGGGAGCAGCGGCAGCTTGATACAGCGGCGTGTAGGCGGTGTAGGCAGCTGGTGGAGGGCGTGAACCCAGGAGACCGGGTGCACCAACGGCAGGGCGAAGACCGGGCGCCCATGCGCCGCTGTAAGCCGGTGGGGCGCCGTATGGTGAGGGCGCGGACCAAGGCATGGGCCAGGCTGCACCAAGCCCGTCCATGGATCATGGGAGGGGCGCCATGCAGAACGATCCGGGGTGGGAGGCGCCACCCGAGGTGCAGGAGCCGGCGATGGTGAGGCCGGCGCTGGAGCAGATGAGGAAGACGCACCGCCGTGCTTGGGCGGCCGGTAGATCGGGTTCTTGCCCTTGTAGTTTGGACTAGGACGCCACCCCGGTGGCGGCTGAGACGGGTGCGGCGTCGGTGGAGCAGCAGCCGGAGCGGGCGGAGTGGGTGCGGGACGAGGCGCCGCATGGAACAGACGTGGTGTGTTGGCCTTGCACTGCTGATTTTGCTCCTCCATCTGCAACATGGAGCGGGCCTCCGCCAGCGTTGGCAGAGGGCGGAGAAGCGGGATGAGCGTCGCCTGTTGGGCGAAGCGATCGTCGAGACTGCCCATCAGCGCGTGAAGGAGAGAGCGGTCGTCAACGACCTCGCCAAGCTCGCGCAGCTCGTCACCGATGCCCTTGATGCGCTGACAGAAGGCACCAACAAGGCGATCACCGTGCGTGATGGTGCGCAGCTCCGTGTTGAGGGCGGAGACGCGAGCGTCGCGGTTGTCCTGGAACAGCCGGCGAAGCTCGATCCAAATGTCGCGGGCAGAGGCGCCGTCGGTGACCACGAGGTTAAAAAGCTCCGTGGAGATGCAGGTGTAGAGCCACTGGATGATAGCAAGGTCATCCTTGAGCCAGCGTGGATCATGAGGGGCCGGCGGGACGTCGCCGGAGATATGGTGGAGAAGCGCGCAGCGGCCGAGATGGATCTCAAAGAGATGTCGCCAGTGATAGTAGTTATGGCTCTAGAGGTCTAGGATGATGGGGATGAAGGGAGTAATGTCTGTAATGGTGTCACTAAAGGAAAGGATAGGAGGAGGCGCCGGTGGAGGACCGCCGGGGAGTGGGAGAGGTGGAGTTGGCTGGCCGCCGGAGGTGGGGAGAGATGGAGTTGGCTGGCCGCCGCTGCAGGGTAGTTGGTCGCCGGGGTTCGTCATGGCGATCGTGGGAGTGCGGAAGCGGATCGAGTATCTGATACCATGTAAAACTGTTGGAATTGTTTTCTCATTGCATTACAGAGGTACAAAGGGGAGTACATATAGTTTGCCGAGCACGGCTGTGACTAGAACGTGGGCTGGACCGTGCGGTGATCGTGGGCATGCAGCCTTGACGAAGTCCACTGTCTAACAGACGGAAAAACAAAGTGAAGAACTGCCCGACTTGGCTTTGGCTACAACAATGACTATCTTAATCAAAGCACAACACAGGAGAGTGAGACTCCATACGTGCCAATTAAACAGAAAAAGGACATGCGAGTTCGGATTAACAAGCGGCTCCGCTTGTTAAGTCTTGGCTCATTAAGCTCGTGCTCGTTAAGGCTCGGCTCGTTAGGCTTAACAAGCAAAAAACTATGTACAACTCTGTTCAATTAAAACTCGTGAAGTTCGTGAGCACTCGCGAGCGTTCGTTAACAAATTACTATGTGTTAAGGCCTATGAGACGAGAGTGTGGGTGTAATTTTAATGAAGGAATATGGTGACTAAATCAAAAGGTGCACCAATTTGCTTCTTCTTATGGGCCGGGATGAATCAATTAAGTTGGGTAGATAGGTTAATCTGCTATGAAATGTTGTCATGTATGAGAAGATTACATATTGTCTTGCACTAATGAACTTAACGAGTTACTAATGAAACTTGTTAGCTTATTTGTTAAGCTCGCTAAGTTTGATTAGTGAAAATCTATGATTATCTCTATGCATTAAGAAGCGAGCTACGAGCTATCAAGCTTTCACTAAGCTCGCAAGCTACGAGCTTTTGGTCTAGCCCCAAACACGAACCAAATCGTGGACCGTTAATTGCACTCCTGAACCCCAACCCCCTCCCAACTAAATAAAAACACCGAAAGGGCATCTTAGATTAGCATTCTTCTTCCTTTGATTATACACCAAATAGAGACATCCAAAGGGCACGAAACAAATAGTAAAAGAAAGAATTCTGCAAACGGCCTTACTATACCAGACTTTAAAGACCGCAATAGTCATTTGGTCTGGTTTGTTGCGAGACAAGCACACACTCCTGAAATCCTGATGGGGTAGAAGATTACGCAGTGCTTTGTCTCGACTGTTTTTTTAGAGACACCTCTAACTTTATTCATACTCATAACAATTACAGATATACCGATTTGGACCTGAGATTCAAGAAAATATGAAGTAAGTCCTATGACTAAGAATTACAGTGAAATCCCTTGAAAACACCTTCTTCGTGGTATCAAACTCTGCTCGAAAAAATAGTCTATAGACTTCAGTAAAGAGACGACAATTGGACTAGAGCAACGATGTTGTCACTCTTTCACCCGCACGAACATTACCAATATGGTTTTTGAAAGCGCCTTAAGTCATCCATCTATAAAGATGGGAAGTCTTGATCGATGAACGTACTTGGGTTGTGGATGATTCCCTTGAAGTGCAAGTCATCGAATCACTATATCTTCACCATTATTGATGAGAGATTTCACCTCCATAAAGAATCAGACCAACCAAAAAAGCTTGATACAGTCATATAAACTCATCAAATCCAAATAATCGGATCTGCAAGGACAGAAAACTCTCTAACCTCATGGCAGCGTCAAAAGAACGAGAGAAATTTATTCTCACAAAACTATGATGATCACTAGACGCATTGACGAAGAACATAGAGGTCTTGAAGATATGAGGTCCCACCACCTCTCAAAGCCAAGATGGCAGCCGGAGGCGAGGGGACCTAAATTTCTCATATGGCGGCAACGGTAGTGGCACGAGAAACCCACCTGGAACTAAACCCCGTCCTTTGTTTTGCATGTGGTAGACAAAACAAAGGTTCGCCTCTTCTGCTTAATACCTGGGTCTGTCCACGTGTTGTTTTGCTGGGGTTTTTTTTGTTGAATTAATTTTATTTATATTTTTGAAATGGAAAAATATTTTACTTAATTTTTAACAAATGTTCATTGGGTGTTAAAGAACGCTCATGCTTTGTAAAAAATGCTCGCGCAACTTTAGAAAATGCTGATAGCATTCAAAGAAAATGTTAGTTACATTTCAAAAATGTCCGTGCATTTAAAAAAAATATTTTGTCACATTTTAAAAATATTAATACATTATAAAAAATATTCACTAATTTATAAAAAATCTTTCATTTAAAAAAATGGTCACATGTTTTGAAAAAAATGCTTGTGACATTTAATAACATATTTATACCACAATGTAAAACAATGTTCATGTAAGTTTACAAAAAGGTTTCATATGACACTAGTGCTCGTGCAGGGACAGTAGAAAACGAAACGAAGAATCGAAATATCCAATCACAAGGTCTAGTGAGTGAGCGTGACGCGTACGGTGCATGGGAGGGGACGCGACGCGACGGCAGCCCTCTCTTGCCCTCTCCAACGTATCTATAATTTTTGATTGCTCCATGCTACTTTATCTATTGTTTTAGACTATATTGGGCTTTATTTTACACTTTTATATTACTTTTGGGACTAACCTATTAACCGGAGGCCCAGCCCAGAATTGCTGTTTTTTGCCTATTTCAGTGTTTCGAAGAAACGGAATATCAAACGGAGTCCAAACAGAATGAAACCTTCGGGAACGTGATCTTCTCACCGAACGTGATCCGGGAGACTTAGACCCTACTCCAAGAAGTGCCAAAAGCGGTCACGAGGGTGGAGGGCGCGCCCCCCTGGGCGCGCCCCCTGCCTCGTGGGCCCCCTGACGCTCCACCGACGTACTCCTTCCTCCTATATATACCTATGTACCCCCAACAGATCAGGGACGGAGCCAAAAACCTAATTCCACCGCCGTACCTTCCTGTATCCACGAGATCCCATCTTGGGGCCTGTTCCGGAGCTCCGCCGGAGGGGGCATCCACCACGGAGGGCTTCTACATCAACACCATAGCCCCTCCGATGAAGTGTGAGTAGTTTACTTCAGACCTTCGGGTCCATAGCTAGTAGCTAGATGGCTTCTTCTATCTTTTTTGGATCTCAATACAATGTTCTCCCCCTCTCTCGTGGAGATCTATTCGATGTAATCTTCTTTTTGCGGTGTGTTTGTTGAGACCGATGAACTGTGGGTTTATGATCCAGCTTATCTATGGAAAATATTTGATTCTTCTCTGAATCCTTTTATGAATGATTGAGTTATCTTCGCAAGTCTCTTCGAATTATCCGTTTGGTTTGGCCAACTAGATTGGTAGTTCTTGCAATGGGAGAAGTGCTTAGCTTTGGGTTCAATCTTGTGGTGTCCTTACCCGGTGACAGAAAGGGTTGCAAGGCACGTATTGTCTTGTTGCCATCGAGGATAACAAGATGGGTTTTTTTATCATATTGCATGAATTTATCCCTCTACATCATGTCATCTTGCTTAATGCGTTACTCTGTTTTAACTTAATACTCTAGATGCATGCTGGATAGCGGTCGATGAGTGGAGTAATAGTAGTAGATGCAGAATCGTTTCGATCTACTTGTTTTGGACGTGATGCCTATATACATGATCATTGCCTAGATATACTCATAACTATGCTCAATTCTGTCAATTGCTCAACAGTAATTTGTTCACCCACCGTAGAATATCTATGCTCTTGAGAGAAGCCACTAGTGAAACCTATGGCCCCCGGGTCTATTCTCATCATATCAATCTGCATCACTTTATTTACTTGCTTTGTTTTTACTTTGCTTTTACTTTTCATTTGCATCTTTATACCAAAAATACCAAAAATATTATCTCTATCAGATCTCACTCTCGTAAGTGACCGTGAAGGGATTGACAACCCCTAATCGTGTTGGTTGCGAGTAGCTATCGTTTTGTGCAGGTACGAGGGAGTTGCGCGTGGCCTCCTACTGGATTGATACCTTGGTTCTCAAAAACTGAGGGAAATACTTACGCTATTGTGCTGCATCATCCTCTCCTCTTTGGGGAAAACCAACGCAAGCTCAAGACGTAGCACCGTCCAGCAAGCCTACGATGGAATTACTCACGCACGGCAGTGAGCATCATGAAATTGGTGATGGAGGATGGTTGATGATGACGACGGCGACGAATCCCCCTCTCCGGAGCCCCGAACGGACTCCAGATCAGCCCTCCCGAGAGAGATTAGGGCTTGGCGGCGGCTCCGTGTCGTGAAACGTGATGAAACTTTCTCCCTGATTTTTTTCTCCCCGAGACGGAATATATGGAGTTGGAGTTGAGGTCGGAGGAGGTCCAGGGGGCCCACGAGATAGGGGGGCGCGCCCCCCTGTCTCGTGGACAGGCCCTGGGCCCCCTGGTGTATTTCTTTCGCCCAATAATTCTTATAAATTCCAAAAAGTGCCTCTGTGGATTTCCAGGACATTCCGAGAACTTTTATTTTCTACGCATAAAACAACATCATGGTAGTTCTGCTGAAAACAGCGTCAGTCCGGGTTAGTTTCATTCAAATCATGCAAGTTAGAGTCCAAAACAAGGGCAAAAGTGTTTGGAGAAGTAGATACGTTGGAGACGTATCAGTCATCAAGGCTATTTTCTAGCGCCATTGCCGGGGAGTGACGCGCTCTTGGTAAGTGAAAATTGGTATGGAAACATTATTACTACGTGCTGAAATTTATTGTCATACCCAATATAAACCAATATAAACCAATAATAATGAATGCAAATGACAGTGTGCTCTCCGGCAGGTGCTTTTTAATAAGAAGGGATGATGACTCAACATAAAAGTAAATAGATAGGCCCTTCGCAGAGGGAAGGAGGGATTTGTAGATGTGCCAGAGCTCGATTTTAAAATAGAGATCGAATAACATTTTGAGCGGCATACTTTCGTTGTCAACGCAACAACTATGAGATGGCTGTATCTTCCATACTACATGCATTGTAGGCAGTTCCCAAACAGAATGGTAAAGGTTTATACTCCCCCAACCACCAACAAGCATCAATCCATGGCTTGCTCGAAACAACGAGTGCCTCCAACATACAACAGCCCTGGGGGAGTTTTGTTTAATTATTTTGATTTGCTTTGATCTTTTTGGATCATGGGACTGGGCATCCCGGTTACCGGCCCTTTCTTGTGAATGAGGAGCGGAGTCCACTCCTCTTGAGAATAACCCACCTAGCATGGAAGATATAGGCAGCCCTAGTTGAAACATGAGCTACTCGAGCATACAAAACAGAATTTCATTTGAAGGTTTGGAGTTTGGCACATACAAATTTAGTTGGAACGGCAGGTAAATACCGCATATAGGAAGGTATAGTGCACTCATATGGAACAACTTTGGGGTTTAAGGAGTTTGGATGCACAAGCAGTATTCCCGCTTAGTACAAGTGAAGACTAGCAAAAGACTGGGAAGCGACCAACTGAGAGAGCGACAACAGTCGTAAACATGCATTAAAATTAATTCACACCGAGTACAAGCATGAGTAGGATATAATCTACCATGAACATAAATATTATGAAGGCTATGTTGATTTGATTCAACTACATGCGTGAACATGTGCCAAGTCGAGTCACTCAATTTATTCAAAGGGGGATACCATCCCATCATACCACGTCATAATCATTGTAATAGCATGTTGGCACGCAAGATAAACCATTATAACTCATAGCTAATCAAGCATGGCACAAGCAACTATAATCTCTAAATGTCATTGCAAATATGTTTACTTCATAATAAGCTGACTCACAAACGATGAACTCATCATATTTACAAAAACAAGAGAGGTCGAGTTCATACCAGCTTTTCTCATCCCAATAAGTTCATCATATATCGTCATTATTGCCTTTCACTCGCACGGCCGAATGATGTGTATAATAGTAAGAGTGCACGTGCATTAGACTAAGTTGGAATCTGCAAGCATTCAACTCAAGAGAGAAGACAAGTGATATGGGATCTAAACTAAATAAACAATCATGCATATAAGAGCCACTAAGCATTTTCAATATGGTCTTCTCGACCCCCGAAAGAAAAAAAAAAGAAAAAAAACTATTTACACGGGAAAGCTCCCAACAAGTAAAAGAAGAACGAGAAATCTTTTTGGATTTTCATTTTAATTTCTACTACAAGCATGGAAATTAAACTAACTAATTTTTTTTGGTTTTTCTTAAGGTTTATGAAACACACAAGAAGAAAACTAGAGAAAGAAAATTAAACTGGCATGGATAATACAATGAAAGAGTATGAGCACCGACGGCTAGTGTGTGAACATGAATGTAAATTCGGTGAGAAATACGTACTCCCCCAAGCTTAGGCTTTTGGCCTAAGTTGGTCTAGTACCAAGGACCGCCGCTACTCTCCCCGGTGTAGTGGGAGGTGTAATCAGGATACCACTGGCTGGTCATCTCCGGATCCCACTGGACAGATGATGCACGATAAGGGTCCAGTTCAGGTTCCGGCTCAGGTTCAGGTTCTGGAGTAAAAGCTTGAGCTTGATGATTGTTCACTGCTTGCGGTGTGACAAGGAAATTATTTGCAGTCAAATCAAACAACAAAGGTGCAGGCAAAATAATAAACTCAAAGTGTTTCTTATTGAATATAAGTCTATACAAGAGCATCTTCTCTTCATTGTCAACAATAAACTTGTGTGCTACCATGCTCTTGTAATCTAAAATGTGAGGAGGTAATTTTGTCTCCTCCTCCTCATGATGCCTAATAGGTATCTGAAAATGTTTAGCAAGACGTGCAGCATAGATACCTCCAAATATGGGGCCTTTTGTATGATTCAGGGCTAGCCGTTTAGCGACGACGGCACCCATACTAAAAGTGTTGTCTCCCAGCAAAGCATGTTGAAGAATAATAATATCTGGAACGCTCAAATTTCCACTATTTCCACGACCAATCAAGCATTTACTAGCAAATATGGAAAGTATAGTAAAACAGGAAAGTGTATACTAGAGACTTTTGCCTCAGAGCCCTTCTTTGGTTCTTCTACAGCAATAGTTTTAACAAAGCCGTCCACATCTTCACGATGGGGTTCATCTAATTCTCCCTCATAAGGTATCCTACATACCACGCAAAAATGACGTAAAGACATTTCTTTGAATTCATCATATAAATGAAATGATACTGCAGGCGGTGATTTCTTAGGATAATAATAAAAGTTTTGCACGAAAGTATTGGTGACTAAGAGATACTGATCGATTCGGTCGTTGATGAAATCGGTGAGGCCTGCAGTCTTGATTAAAGCATAAAAATCTTCATGAATTCGGGCTTCTTTCAAGAAATCCTCGCATGGCCATTCACACGACCGTACTTCCGCTAAGCGAGGAAGATTATACTTGGGTTTTTCCTTCTCTTTGTCTTGTTTTTCCTTAGGGCTTTGGCTAGAAGAGCCTTTAAAGAGCCTCCTTAACATTTTCTGAAAATTTCTGAAATTTTAGTAACTTCAAAACAAAAGTGAAGGAAACTAAACAAGATTGATAGCAACTACTCCTACAAGTGCCTAGAGCCTATATCATGCATTGGAATTGCTTGGGACCTCAAAAATTTAACATGCAAGCTCAAGAACATGGTCACATATGCAGCAAAAATTTGCATTGAATAAAGCACTAGAACAAAAACTAATTGGACCAATGGAAGAGTCACATAACAAGCAACAATCTCCCAAAGCAGTTTTGTGAATGGAGCTTTGGGCAAGGAGATCGAAAATCGCAGCAAAATGAGCTAGAACTCGTACTTGAGGTGGATGGGGATTTTTTTGGGTAGAGGATGAAGTGTGTGGGTGCTGGCATAAGTGGAGGGGAGCCACCAGGGGCCCACGAGACAGGGGGGTGCGCCCTACAGGGGGCCCCCTCCTCTCTCGTGGCCTGGTGCTTGGCCCTCCTGCAGTGTTTTCAGTGCCTAAAATCCTCAAATATTCCAGAAAAAATCATACTAGATTTGCAGGGCATTTGGAGCACTTTTATTTTCGGACTATTTTTTAATGCACGGATAATTCAGAAAACAGACGGATAATACTATTTTTGATTTATTTATTCTAAATAACAGAAAGTAAAAAGAGGGTACAGAAGGTTGTGCCTTCTAGTTTCATCCATCTCGTGATCATCAAAATGAACCCACTAACAAGGTTGATCAAGTCTTGTTAAAAAACTCATTCCGGATAACACGAAACCGGAGAAATTTCGAATAACACTAAGTTACCTCAGCGGGGATATGAAAATCCCCAACAATAAGAATATCATACTTTTTCTTGACAGTAGGGAGAGGAAATTCAAAACCTCCAAAAATAATAGTTGAAACTTTTTCAATATAATTGATGCTATGAACTTGAGATTATTTCCTCAGAAAGTGTACCGTATGCTCATTACTATTAACATGAAAAGTGACATTGCCTTTGTTGCAATCAATAACAGCCCCTGCAGTATTAAGAAAAGGTCTACCAAGCATAATAGACATACTATCATCCTCAGGAATATCAAGAATAACAAAGTCCGTTAAGATAGTGACATTTGCAACCACAACAGGCACATCCTCACAAATACCGACAGGTATAGCAGTTGATTTATCAGCCATTTGCAAAGATATTTCAGTAGGTGTCAACTTATTCAATTCAAGTCTATGATATAAAGACAGAGGCATAACACTAACACCGACTCCAAGATCACATAGAGCAGTTCTAACATAATTTCTTTTAATAGAGCAAGGTATAGTTGGAACACCCGGATCTCCAAGTTTCTTTGGTATTCTACCCTTAAAAGTGTAATTAGCAAGCATGGTGGAAATTTCAGCTTCCGGTATCTTTGTTTTATTTGTGATGATATCCTTCATATACTTAGCATAAGGATTTACTTTAAGCATATCAGTTAAACACATACGTAAGAAAATAGGTCTAATCATTTCAGCAAAGCGCTCAAAATCCTCATCATCCTTTGACTTGGATGGTTTAGGAGGAAAGGGCATAGGTTTCTGAACCCATGGTTCTCTTTCTTTACTGTGCTTCCTAGCAACAAAATCTCTCTTATCATAACGTTGATTCTTTGATTGTGGGTTGTCAAGATCAACAACAGGTTCAATCTCTACAACATTATCATTGCTAGGTTGAGCATGAACATGAACATTATCATTAACATTATCACTAGGTTCATGTTCATCACCTGATTGAGTTTCAGCATCAAAAATAGAAATATCATTGGGATTCTCAGGTGTGTCTACAGTAGGTTCACTAGAAGCATGCAAAGTTCTATTGTTTATCTTCTTCTTCTTTTTAGAAGAACTAGGTGCCTCTAAATTATTTCTCTAAGAATCTTGTTCGATTCTCTTAGGGTGGCCTTCAGGATACAAAGGTTCCCGAGTCATTCTACCAGTTCTAGTAGCCACTCTAACGCAAAGTCATTTTTATTATTCAATTCATCAAGCAAATCATTTTGAGCTTTAAGTACTTGCTCAGCTTGAGTAGCAACCATAGAAGCATATTTGTTAACGCGGTGAAGTTCATCTTTAACTCTACCAGATTATCACCTACGTGTCCTATCTCGAAAGCATTATTCTTTAACTCTCTACCAACATAAGCATTAAAACTTTCTTGCCTAGCCATAAAGTCATCAAATTCATCTAAGCATGGGCTATGAAATTTAGTAGAGGCTATTTCAACTTTATCATATCCATAGAGAGAATTTACCTTTACTACATGTGTCGGGTTATCAAGACAATGCGGTTCTTCAGCGGTAAATTAAGACCATGTATTTCTTCAATAGGAGGTAAATTCTTAACATCTTCAGCTTTAATACCTTTTTCTTTCATTGATTTATTTGCCTCTTGCATATCTTCAGGACTGAGAAATAAAACACCTCTCTTCTTTGGAGTGGGTTTAGGAATAGGCTCAGGAGTTGGCTCAATTGGTTCAGGAATTACTTCAGGAACTGGCTCGGGAAAGTCCAATTATTTTCAGTAGTCAACATATTATTCAATAATATTTCAGCTTCGTCGACTGTTCTTTCCCTGAAAACACAACCAGCACAACTATCCAAGTAGTCCTTGGAAGCATCGGTTAGTCCATTATAAAAGATATCAAGTATTTCATTTTTCTTAAGAGGATGATCAGGCAAAGCATTAAGTAACCGGAGAAGCCTCCCCCAAGCTTGTGGGAGACTCTCTTCTTTGATTTGCACAAACTTATATATTTCCCGCAAGGCAGCTTGTTTCTTATGAGCAGGGAAATATTTAGCAGAGAAGTAATAAATCATATCCTGGGGACTACGCACACAACCAGAAGCAAGAGAATTATACCAAGTCTTAGCGTCACCCTTTAATGAGAACGGAAATATCTTAAGGATATATAAGTAGCGAGACTTCTCATCATTAGTAAATAGGGTGGCTATATCATTCAACTTGGTAAGATGTGCCACAACAGTTTCAGATTCAAGGCCATAAAAAGGATCAGATTCGACTAAAGTAATAATATCAGGATCTACAGAGAATTCATAATCCTTATCAGTAACACAGATAGGTGAAGTAGCAAAAGCAGGATCGGGTTTCATTCTAGCATTAAGAGACTGCTGGTTCCATTTAGCTAATAATTTCTTAAGATCATTTCTATCATTGCAAGCAAGGATTTCTAGAGCAGCTTTTTCATTCATAACATAACCCTTAGGAACAACAGGTAATACATAATCATTGGGGGAACCTTCATCATCACTATCATCACTAATAGGTTCTTCAATATTTTCATTCCCCCTAACTCTAGCAAGTTGTTCATCTAGAAATTCACCTAATGGCAAAGTAGTATCACGCACAGAAGTAGTTTCATCATGCATAGCAGAAGTGGCATCATGAATAACATGCGACATATCAGAATTCGTAGCAGTAGCAGGTTTAGGTGTCACAAGCCTACTAATAACGGAAGGATAATCTAGTGCAGAGCTAGATGGCAGTTCCTTACCTCCCCTCGTAGTTGAGGGCAAAATCTTGGTCTTAGCGTCTTTCAAGTTCTTCATAGTGATCAATAGATATAAATCCCAAGTGACTCAGAGAATAGAGCTATGCTCCCCGGCAGCGGCGCTAGAAATTGGTCTTGATAACCCACAAGTATAGGGGATCGCAACAGCTTTCGAGGGTAGAGTATTCAACCCAAATTTATTGATTCGACACAAAGGGAGCCAAAGAATATTCTTGAGTATTAGCAGTTGAGTTGTCAATTCAACCACACCTGGATAACTTAGTATCTGCAGCAAAGTGTTTAGTAGCAAAAGTGGTATGATAATAAAGGTAACGGTAGCAAAAGTAAAGATAAATATTTTTGGGTTTTTGTAGTAGTTGTAACAGTAGCAAAGGAAAAGTAAATAAGCGAAGAACAATATATGAAAAGCTCGTAGGCAATGGATCAGTGATGGGTAATTATGCCGGATGCGATTCCACATGTAATAGCTATAACATAGGGTGACACAGATCTAGCTCCAATTCATCAATGTAATGTAGGCATGTATTCCGTAAATAGTCATACGTGCTTATGGAAAAGAACTTGCATGACATCTTTTGTTCTACCCTCCCGTGGCAGCGGGGTCCTTACGGAAACTAAGGGATATTAAGGCCTCCTTTTAATAGAGAACCGGACCAAAGCATTAACACATAGTGAATACATGAACTCCTCAAACTACGGTCATCACCGAGAAGTATCCCGATTATTGTCACTTCGGGGTTGTCGGATCATAACAGATAATAGGTGACTATAGACTTGCAAGATAGGATCAAGA
The DNA here is from genome assembly GCF_018294505.1 of Triticum aestivum. Lineage (NCBI taxonomy): Eukaryota > Viridiplantae > Streptophyta > Magnoliopsida > Poales > Poaceae > Triticum > Triticum aestivum. Next base: position 799,585,296 of record NC_057798.1, read on the forward strand.
ACACAAATATATTCCTGAAAACATAATAGGTTCAGATCTGAAATCATGGCACTCGGGCCCTAGTGACAAGCATTAAGCATAGCAAAGTCATAGCAACATCAATCTCAGAACATAGTGGATACTAGGGATCAAACCCTAACAAAACTAACTTGATTACATGGTAAATCTCATCCAACCCATCACCGTCCAGCAAGCCTACGATGGAGCACGACAGTGAGCATCATGAAATTGGTGATGGAGGATGGTTGATAATGACGACGGCGACGAATCCCCCTCTCCGGAGCCCCGAACGGACTCCAAATCAGCCCTCCCAAGAGAGATTAGGGCCTGGCGGCGGCTCCGTGTCGTGAAACGCGATGAAACTTTCTCCCTGATTTTTTTCTCCCCGAGACGGAATATATGGAGTTGGAGTTGAGGTCGGAGGAGGTCCAGGGGGCCCACGAGATAGGGGGGCGCGCCCCCTGTCTCGTGGACAGGCCCCGGCCCCTTGGTGTATTTCTTTCGCCCAATAATTCTTATAAATTCCAAAAAGTGCCTCTGTGGATTTCCAGGACATTCCGAGAACTTTTCTTTTCTACACATAAAACAACATCATGGCAGTTCTGCTGAAAACAGCGTCAGTCCGGGTTAGTTTCATTCAAATCATGCAAGTTAGAGTCCAAAACAAGGGCAAAAGTGTTTGGAAAAGTAGATACGTTGGAGACGTATCAGTCATCAAGGCTATTTTCTGGCGCCATTGTCGGGGAGTGACGCGCTCTTGGTAAGTGCAAATTGGTATGGAAACATTATTACTACGTGCTGAAATTTATTGTCACTTGCTACTTGATACGTCCATTTTGCATCATGCTTTTATATCGATATGTATCGTATTATGGGCTGTTATTTCACGTTATGTCACAATACTTATGGTTATTCTCTCCTATTTTACAAGGTTTACATGAAGAGGGAGAATGCCGGTAGCTGGAATTCTGGGCTGGAAAAGGAGCAAATATTGAAGGCCTATTCTGCGCAACTCCAAAAGTCCTGAAACTCCACGTAATACCTTAAAATAAATAAAGAAAAATCGTCGCCAAAGATGAAGGCTAGGGGGGCCACACCCTGCTCATGAGGGCGGGGGGCGCGCCCCCTACCTTGTGGGCCCCCTAGTGGCTCTCCGACGTCCATCTTCTCCTATATGAAGTCTTTCGATGAGAAAAAAATCATAAGCAACCTTTCGGGACGAGACTCCGCCGCCACGAGGCGGAACCTTGGCGGAACCAATCTAGGGCTCCGGCAGAGCTGTTCTGCCGGGGACACTTCCCTCCGGGAGGGGGAAATCATCGTCATCATCATCACCAACACTCCTCTCATCAGGAGAGGGCAATCTCCATCAACATCTTCACCAGCACCATCTCATCTCCAAACCCTAGTTCATCTCTTGTATCCAATTCTTGTCTCCAAGTCCGGGATTGGTGCTAGTAGGTTGCTAGTAGTGTTGATTACTCCTTGTAGTTGATGCTAGTTGGTTTACTTGGTGGAAGATCATATGTTCAGATCCTTTATGCATATTATTACCCCTCTGATTATGAACATGAATATGCTTTGTGAGTAGTTACGTTTGTTCCTGAGGACACGGGAGAAGTCTTGCTATTAGTAGTCATGTGAATTTGGTATTCGTTCGATATTTTGATGAGATGTATGTTGTCTAACCTCTAGTGGTGTTATGTGAACGTCGACTACATAACACTTCACCATTATTTGGGCCTAGAGGAAGGCATTGGGAAGTAATAAGTAGATGATGGGTTGCTAGAGTGACAGAAGCTTAAACCCTAGTTTATGCGTTGCTTCGTAAGGGGCTGATTTGGATCCATATGTTTCATGCTATGGTTAGGTTTACCTTAATACTTTTGTTGTAGTTGCGGATGCTTGCAATAGAGGTTAATCATAAGTGGGATGTTTGTTCAAGTAAGAACAGCACCCAAGCACCGGTCCACCCACATATCAAATTATCAAAGTACCGAACGCGAATCATATGAGCGTGATGAAAACTAGCTTGACGATATTCCCATGTGTCCTCGAGAGCGCTTTTCCTATTATAAGAGTTTGTTCCGGCTTGTCCTTTGCTACCAAAAAGGATTGGGCCACCTTGCTGCACCTTATTTACTTTTGTTACTTGTTGCTCGTTACAATTTACCTTATCACAAAACTATCTGTTACCACTTATTTCAGTACTTGCAGAGAATACCTTGCTGAAAACCGCTTATCATTTCCTTCTGCTCCTCGTTGGGTTCGACACTCTTACTTATCGAAAGGACTACGATAGATCCCCTATACTTGTGGGTCATCAAGACTCTTTTCTGGCGCCGTTGCCGGGGAGTGTAGCGCCTTTGGTAAGTGGAATTTGGTAAGGAAAAATTTATATAGTGTGCTGAAATTTTCTGTCACTTGTTACTATGGAAAGTGAATCTCTGAGGGGCTTGTTCGGGGTATCTTCACCCCGTCCAGTAGAGCAAAGAGTTGCTCCTCAACCTACTGAACCTATTGAAAATGAAACTCCTTTTGAATTTCCTTCGGGTACAATGGAAAAACTACTAGCTAACACTTTTACAGGAGATGGAAGAAAGCATCCTGACGAGCATCTACGCTATGTGGATGATATTTGTGGATTATTTAAGCTTGCAGGTATACCCGATGATGTTGTTAAGAAGAAGGCTTTCCCTTTATCTTTGGAGGGAGACGCATTGACATGGTATAGGCTATGTGATGATACGAGATCATGGAACTATAAAAGAGTGAAATTGGAATTTCATCAAAAGTATTACCCTATGCATCTTGTTCATCGTGATCGCAATTATATATATAATTTTTGGCCTCGCGAAGGAGAAAGCATCGCTCAAGCTTGGGGGAGGCTTAAATCAATATTATATTCATGCCCCAATCATGAGCTCTCAAGAGAAATAATTATGCAAAGTTTTTATGCTCGGCTTTCTCATAATAATCAAACCATGCTCGATACTTCTTGTGCTGGCTCTTTTATGATGAAGACTATTGAATTCAGATGGAATTTATTGGATAGAATTAAACGCAACTCTGAAGATTGGGACCTCGACGAAGGTAAGGAGTCAGGTATGACACCTAAGTTTGATTGTGTTAAATCTTTTATGGATACCAATATTTTCCGTAAGTTTAGCACTAAATATAGACTTGACTCTGAGATAGTAGCTTCTTTCTGTGAATCTTTTGCTACTTATGTTGATCACCCTAAAGAGAAGTGGTTTAAATATCATCCTCCCATAGAAGTAAAAGTAGCTGCACCTATTAAAGTTGAAGAAAAGACTATCACTTATAATGATCCTATTGTTCCCACCTCTTATGTTGAGAAACCACCTTTCCCTATTAGAGTAAAGGATCATGCTAAAGCTTCAACTGTTGTTCACAAAAGCAATACTAGAACTTATACACCTCCTGAGCAAGTCAAAGTAGAACCTAATATTGTTATTGTTAAAGATCTCTTGACTGATAATATTGATGGGCATGTCATTCAATTCTCTGGTGAAACTGCTAGAATTGCTAAACCCTGTGATAGAGATAAACATAGACCTGTGGTAGGCGTGCCTATTATTTCTGTTAAAATAGGAGATCACTGTTATCATGGCTTGTGTGATATGGGTGCTAGTGCTAGTGTTATACCCATTGACCTTATATAAAGAAATTATGCATGAAATTGCACCTGCTGAGTTAGAAGATATTGATGTCACAATTAAGCTTGCCAATAGAGATACTATTTCACCAGTGGGAATTGTTAGAGATGTTGAAGTCTTGTGTGGGAAAACTAAATATCCCGCTGATTTTCTTGTTCTTGGTTCTCCACAAGATAGCTTTTGTCCCATTATATTTGGTAAACCCTTCTTGAATACTGTTAATGCTAAGATAGACTGCGAAAAGAATGTTGTTACTATTGGCTTGGACGATATGGTTCATGAGTTTAATTTCTCTAAATTTAGTAAACAACATCGTGAAGAAGAATTGCCTAGTAAGGATGAAATTATTGGTCTTGCTTCTATTGCCGTACCTCCTAGTGATCCTTTAGAACACTATTTGCTAGACCATGAAAATGAAATGTTTATGAATGAAAGAAGGGAAATAGATGAAGTATTCTTTAAACAAGAACTTATTCTGAAACACAATTTGCATGTTGAAATCCTAGGGGATCGTCCTCCACCGAAGGGTGATCCCGTGTTTGAGCTTAAACCGTTGCCTGATAATCTTAAATATGCTTATCTTGATGAAAAGAAAATATATCCTGTTATTATTAGTGCTAACCTTTCGGAGCATGAAGAAGAAAGATTATTGAAAACTCTGAAGAAGCACCGTGCCGCTATTGGATATACTCTTGATGATCTTAAGGGCATTAGTCCCACTCTATGTCAACATAAAATAAATTTGGAAGCGGATGCCAAACCAGTTCGTGATCCTCAACAACGTTTGAATCCCAAAATGAAAGAAGTGGTAAGGAAAGAAATACTCAAGCTTCTGGAGGCAGGTATAATTTATCCCGTTGCTGATAGTCAGTGGGTAAGTCCTGTCCATTGTGTCCCCAAGAAGGGAGGTATTACTGTTGTCCCTAATGATAAAGATGAATTGATTCCGCAAAGAATTATCACAGGTTATAGGATGGTAATTGATTTCCGCAAATTAAACAAAGCTACTAAGAAAGATCATTACCCCTTACCTTTTATCGATCAAATGCTAGAAAGATTATGCAAACATACACATTATTGCTTTCTAGATGGTTATTCTGGTTTCTCTCAAATACCTGTGTCGGCTAAAGATCAATCAAAGACTACTTTTACATGCCCTTTTGGTACTTTTGCTTATAGACGTATGCCTTTTGGTTTATGTAATGCACCTGCTACCTTTCAAAGATGCATGATGGCTATATTCTTTGATTTTTGTGAAAAGATTTGTGAGGTCTTCATGGACGACTTTTCCGTCTATGGTTCCTCTTTTAACGATTGCTTGAGCAATCTTGATCGAGTTTTGCAGAGATGTGAAGAAACTAATCTTGTCTTGAATTGGGAAAAGTGTCACTTTATGGTTAATGAAGGTATTGTCTTGGGGCACAAAGTTTCTGAAAGAGGTATTGAAGTTGATAAAACCAAGGTTGATGCTATTGAAAAGATGCCATGTCCCAAGGACATCAAAGGTATAAGAAGTTTCCTTGGTCACGCCGGATTTTATAGGAGGTTCATTAAGGACTTCTCAAAAATTTCTCGGCCTCTTACTAATTTATTACAAAAAGATGTACCATTTGTCTTTGATGATGATTGTGTAGAAGCATTTGAAATACTTAAGAAAGCATTAGTCTCTGCACCTGTTGTTCAGCCACCTGATTGGAATTTACCCTTTGAAATTATGTGTGATGCTAGTGATTATGCTGTAGGTGCTGTTCTAGGGCAAAGAGTTGATAAGAAATTAAATGTTATCCATTATTCTAGTAAGACTCTAGACAATGCTCAAATAAATTATGCTACTACCGAAAAGGAACTTTTAGCAGTTGTATATGCTTGTGATAAATTCAGACCATATATTGTTGATTCTAAAGTAACTATTCACACCGATCATGCTGCTATTAAATATCTTATGGAAAAGAAAGATGCTAAACCTAGACTTATTAGATGGGTTCTCTTGCTGCAAGAATTTGATTTGCATATTGTTGATAGAAAAGGAGCTGAGAACCCCATTGCAGACAACTTATCTAGGTTAGAGAATGTTCTTGATGACCCACTACCTATTGATGATAGCTTTCCTGATGAACAATTAGATGTCATAAGCACTTCTCGTAGCACTCCATGGTATGCTGATTATGCTAATTATATTGTTGCTAAATTTATACCACTTAGTTTCACATACCAACAAAAGAAAAAGTTCTTTTATGATCTGCGACATTACTTTTGGGATGGTCCACATCTTTATAAATAAGGAGTAGATGGTGTTATTAGACGTTGTGTACCTGAGCATGAACAGGAACAGATCCTACGCAAGTGTCACCCCGAAGCTTATGGAGGACACCACGCTGGAGAAAGAACTGCACATAAGGTATTGCAATCTGGTTTTTATTGGCCTACTCTCTTCAAGGATGCACGTAAGTTTGTTTTGTCTTGTGATGAATGTCAAAGAATTGGTAATATTAGTAGACGTCAAGAAATGCCTATGAATTATTCACTTGTTATTGAACCATTTGATGTTTGGGGCTTTGATTATATGGGACCTTTTCCTGCCTCCAATGGATACACTCATATTTTAGTTGCTGTTGATTACGTTACTAAGTGGGTAGAAGCTATTCCAACTAGTAGTGCTGATCATAACACTTCTATTAAAATGCTTAAGGAAGTTATTTTTCCGAGGTTTGTTGTCCCTAGATATTTAATGACTGATGGTGGTTCACACTTTATTCATGGTGCTTTTTGTAAAATGCTTGCTAAATATGACGTTAATCATAGAATTGCATCTCCTTATCACCTGCAGTCTAGTGGTCAAGTAGAATTGAGTAATAGAGAGTTCAAATTAATTTTGCAAAAGACTGTTAATAGGTCTAGAAAGAATTGGTCCAAGAAACTTGATGATGCACTATGGGCCTATAGAACTGCATATAAGAATCCTATGGGTATGTCTCCGTATAAAATGGTTTATGGAAAATCATGTCACTTACCTCTCGAACTAGAACATAAGGCATATTGGCCATTAAAGAGCTCAACTATGATTTCAAACTTTCCGGTGAGAAGAGGTTATTTGATATTAGCTCACTTGATGAATGGAGAACCCAGGCTTATGAAAATGCCAAGTTGTTTAAAGAAAAAGTTAAAAGATGGCATGACAAAAGGATACAAAAGCGTGAGTTTAATGTAGGTGATTATGTATTGCTATACAACTCTCGTTTAAGATTTTTTGCAGGAAAACTTCTCTCTAAATGGGAAGGTCCCTACGTTATCGAGGAGGTCTATCATTCCGGTGCCATAAAAATCAACAACTTCGAAGGCACAAATCAGAAGGTGGTAAACGGTCAAAGAATCAAACACTATATCTCAGTTAATCCTATAATTGTTGAAACTAATATTATTGAAACAGTAACCCCGGAGGAATACATAAGGGACACTTTCCAGAACGTTCCAGACTCCGAAAAGCAATAGGTATGTGGTACGGTAAGTAAACCGACTCCAAAACAATTTTTAAGTCAATACTTCTCCGTTTTGGAATATTTAGAAAAATAGAAAAATAAGTAGCAGTCCGGGGAGGACACGGGGCCTCCACGAGGGTGGAGGGCACACCCAACCCCCCTGGGCGCGCCCCCTACCTCGTGAGCACCTCGTGTGCTCTCCGGACTCCGTTTTCTTGCACGATACGTATTTTGGTCGGTAAAAATTCATTATATATTCACCCGAAGGTCATGACGACCGTATCACGTAAATATCCTCTGTTTTCGTTTCAAGCTGTTTCCGTTGCACATTTGAGGATTCCGGAGACTCGATCATCCTTCTATGAGGGTGAGCCTATGCCATGGAAGGTGGACAACAAGCTTGCATCATCAATAACACCTCCACCGCCAACAACAAAGCAGGAGCAATAATCACATGGTTATGGGCACTCCCCTTGGCAACTGCCAAGCTTGGGGGAGGTGCCCTGGTATCGTATCACCATCACAACTCCTATCTTTACCGTTATTCTTAGTTCGCTCCTATTAGTAGTATCTTGATATAGTAGAATAACTCATGGCATGATCTAGTTTTGAAGTTTTGTTTTATGATCCCTCTATGCAATCGAGCCGTGAGCTATATATAATAAAGATTAGTGTTGATTCAAGGGCTTGATTACTTTGCCATGATCTTGAGTGAATAAAAGACAAGAATAAAAAGAATCAAAGAGTTTATATTGATCTTAGTGAAAGTAATGACTTCACATAGAAAGAGTATGATGATTAAAAATTGTTGGGAGTTGGCAAATATAGTTTTGGGCATCGTTGTAATTAATAGGAAGTAATAAGGAGAGAGAGGTTTCACATATAGATATATTATCATGGACATCTTTTATGATTGGTAACACTCATTAAAATATGACATGCTAAAGAGTTGATGTTGGACAAGGAAGACAACATAATGAGTTATGTTTTCTTATATCTGAGACAAAGTATATTGTCATGGATCTCCTAACATGTTGAGCTTGGCTTTCCCCCTCATGCTAGCCAAATTCTCAGCACCAAGTAGAGATACTACTTGTGCTTCCAAATACCTTTAAACCAGTTTATCCATGAGAGTCCACCATACCTACCTATGGATTGAGTAAGATCCTTCAAGTAAGTTGTCATCGGTGCAAGCAATAAAAATTGCTCTCTAAATATGCATGACTTATTAGTGCAGAGAAATAAGCTTTGTACAAACTTATTGTGGACGCAATAAAAGCGACGGACTGCATAATAAAGGTTCACATACAAGGGGCAATATAAAGTGACGTTCTTTTGCATTAAGATTTTGTGCATCCAACCATAAAAGCGCATGGCAACCTCTGCTTCCCTCTGCGAAGGGCCTATCTTTTATTATTATCTTCTACCTTATGCAAGAGTCACGGTGATCTTCACCTTCTCCTTTTTATTTTATCCTGGCAAGCTCAACATGTTGGAAAGAACATGATATATATATATCTAATTGGATGTAGGGGAGCATGAATTATTATTGTTGACATTACCCTTGAGGTAAAAGGTTGTGGGGCAAAACTATAAGCCCCTATCTTTCTCTGTGTCCGATTAAAACTCCGTAACCACAAGTATTGCGTGAGTGTTAGCAATTATGAAGGACTAAGTGATAGTTGAGTATGTGGACTTGCTTTTAAGCTCTGACATAGACTCTTTCCGATGTTATGATAAATTGCAATTGTTTCAATGACTAAGGGTATAATTTGTTGGGGCTCAATAAGGTTTCTGATTCATACTTTTGCTTTGAAAAGATCATCATTTGAACATAAGTAATCATATGACAAATCAATATATGTTGCTGTTATGAGACTAATCATGATGCCTTCACGTTCGTATTTTATTTTTATCGATGCCTCTACCTCTAAACATGAGGACATATTTATTGTTATCGGCTTTTCGCTTGAGGACAAGCGAGGTCTAAGCTTGGGGGAGTTGATACATCCATTTTGCATCATGCTTCTATATCGATATTATCGTATCATGGGCTGTTATATCACATTATGTCACAATACTTATGGCTATTCTCTCCTATTTTACAAGGTTTACATGAAGAGGGAGAATGCCGGCAGCTGGAATTCTGCGCTAGAAAAGGAGCAAATATTGAAGGCCTATTCTGCGCAACTCCAAAAGTCCTGAAACTCCACGGAATACCTTAAAATAAATAAAGAAAAATCGTCGCCAAAGATGAAGGCCAGGGGGCCCACACCCTGCTCACGAGGGTGGGGGGCGCACCCTCCCCCCTGGGCGCGCCCCCCTACCTCGTGGGCCCCCTGGTGGCTCTCCGACGTCCATCTTCTCCTATATGAAGTCTTTCGATGAGAAAAAAAATCATAAGCAACATTTCGGGACGAGACTCCGCCGCCATGAGGCGGAACCTTGGCGAAACCAATCTAGGGCTCCGGCAGAGCTGTTCTGCCAGGGACACTTCCCTCCGGGAGGGGGAAATCATCGTCATCATCATCACCAACGCTCCTCTCATCGGGAGAGGGCAATCTCCATCAACATCTTCACCAGCACCATCTCATCTCCAAACCCTAGTTCATCTCATGTATCCAATTCTTGTCTCCAACTCCGGGATTGGTGCTAGTAGGTTGCTAGTAGTGTTGATTACTCCTTGTAGTTGATGCTAGTTGGTTTACTTGGTGGAAGATCATATGTTCAGATCCTTTATGCATATTATTACCCCTCTGATTATGAACATGAATATGGTTCGTGAGTAGTTACGTTTGTTCCTGAGGACACGGGAGAAGTCTTGCTATTAGTAGTCATGTGAATTTGGTATTCGTTTGATATTTTGATGAGATGTATATTGTCTAACCTCTAGTGGTGTTATGTGAACGTCGACTACATAACACTTCACCATTGTTTGGTCCTAGAGGAAGGCATTGGGAAGTAGTAAGTAGATGATGGGTTGCTAGAGTGACAGAAGCTTAAACCCTAGTTTATGCGTTGCTTCGTAAGGGGCTGATTTTGATCCATATGTTTCATGCTATGGTTAGGTTTATCTTAATACTTTTGTTGTAGTTGCGGATGCTTGCAATAGAGGTTAATCATAAGTGGGATGTTTGTTCAAGTAAGAACAACACCCAAGCACCGGTCCACCCACATATCAAATTATCAAAGTACCGAACGCGAATCATATGAACGTGATGAAAACTAGCTTGATGATATTCCCATGTGTCCTCGGGAGCGCTTTTCCTATTATAAGAGTTTGTTCCGGCTTGTCCTTTGCTACAAAAAGGATTGGGCCACCTTGCTGCACCTTATTTACTTTTGTTACTTGTTGCTCGTTACAATTTACCTTATCACAAAACTATCTGTTACCAATTATTTCAGTACTTGTAGCGAATACCTTGCTGAAAACCGCTTATCATTTCCTTCTGCTCCTCGTTGGGTTCGACACTCTTACTTATCGAAAGGACTACGATAGATCTCGTGTACTTGTGGGTCATCACTACCATGGAAAAAAAATCCTTTGAGGGTTTTGTTCGTGGTATCTTCTTCTCGACCGGAACCACAATTATTTGCACCTCAACCTACTGCACCCGCTGAAAAGATTGAATATGTAATTCACTTCGGGTATGGTAGAACAACTGCTAGCTAATCCTTATGCAGGAGATGGAACCGAACATCCTGATATGCACTTGATATATGTGGATGAAATTTTTGTATTTTTTAAGCTTGTAGGTTTACCCGGAGATGAAGCTAAGAAGAAGGTTTTCCCTTTATCTTTGAAGGAAAAAGCATGGACATGGTATAGGCTATGCGATGATATTGGAACTTTAATCAGTTGAAATTGGAATTTCATCAAAAAAACTATCCTATGCATCTAGTTCATCGTGATCGGAGTTATATATATAATTTTTAGCCTCGTGAAGGAGAAAGTATCGCTCTAGCTTGGGGGAGGCTTAAATCAATGTCATATTCATGCCTCAATGATGAGCTCTCAAGAGAATTTATTATTCAGAATTTTTATGCTAGGCTTTCTCATAATGATCAATCCATGCTCGATACTTCTTGTACTGGTTCTTTTGTGAAGAAGACTATTGAATTGCGGTGGGGTATTTTAGAAAGAATTAAACGCAACTCTGAAGATTGGGAATTCAATGAAGGTAAAGAGTCAGGTATTGAACCTAAGTTTGATTGTGTTAAATCTTTTATGAATACCGATGCTTTTCAAAAGTTTAGCACTAAAAATGGACTTGACTCTGAGATATGAGCTTCCTTTTGTGAATCTTTTGCTACTATCTCCCTAAGGAGAAGTGGTTTAAATACCACCCACCTATTAAACAAGAACTTAAAGAAAACCGGTAAAAGCTAAAGAAGAAACCATCATTTACAATGTTGATCCAGTTGTTCTGACTGCTTATATTGAAAAACCACCTTCCCTGTTAGGATGAAGGAACATGCTAAAGCTTCAACTGTGGTTAACAAAAGTTATGTTAGAACACCCAAACCAGCTGAACAAATTGGAGTTGAACCTAGTGTTGCTATGATCAAAGATCTCTTAGTCGATAATATTGATGGGCATGTTATTTACTTCCGCGATGAAGCTTCTAGAATTGCCAAACGCTGATTAAAAGGATAAACATAGACCAGTTGTTGGCATGCATATTGTCTCAGTTAAGATAGGAGATCATTGTTATCATGGGTTATGTGACCTAGGTGCTAGTGTGAGTGTTATTCCTTTTTTCTTTATATGAAGAAATTAAGAATGAAATAGCACCTGCTGAAATAGAAGAATGTCACTATTAAACTTGCCAATAGAGATGCTATATCACCAATTGGGATTCTTAGAGATGTTAAAGTATTGTGTGGGAAAATAAAATACCCTACTGATTTTCTTGTTCTTGGCTCCCCACAAGATGACTTTTGTCCCATTATCCTTGGTAGACCTTTCTTGAACACCGTCAATGCCAGAATAGATTGTAAGAAACAAACTGTCGGTGGTAGCTTTGGTGATGAATCTCATAAATTTATTTTTTTTCAAATTTGGTAGATAACCTCATAATAAAGATTTGCCTAGTAAGGATGAAATTATTGGTCTTGCTTCTATTGTTGTACCTCCTACTGATCCTTTGGAACAATATTTGCTAGACCATGAAAATGATTTGGATATGCGTGAAAGAAATGAAACGGATAGAATATTTTTCGAACAACAACCTCTACTTAAACACAATTTGCCCATTGAAACTCTAGGAGGTCATCCTCCACCTAAAGGTGATCATGTGTTTGAATTAAAACAATTGCCAGACACTTTGAAATATGCTTATCTTGATGAGAAAATGATGTATCCTGTTATTATTAGTGCTAACCTTTCAGAACATGAAGAAGAAAGATTACTGAAAGTTCTAAGGAAGCATAGAACTACTTTCGGATATACTCTTGATGATCTTAAGGGCATTAGTCCCACTCTATGTCAGCACAAGATTAATATGGAACCTGAGGCTAAACCCGTTGTTGATCACCAACGACGGTTAAACCCGAAGATGAAAGAAGTGGTAAGAACGGAAATATTGAAACTTCTGGAAGCAGGTATAATCTACCCTTTAACTGATAGTAGATGGGTAAGTCATGTTCATTGTGTCCCTAAGAAGGGAGGCATTACTGTTGTTCCTAATGATAAGAATGAGCTCATTCCACAAAGAATTGTCATAGGCTGTAGGATGGTAACTGATTATAGAAAATTAAACAAAGCAACTAGAAAAGATCATTACCCTCTGCCTTTTATCGATCAAATGTTAGAAAGATTATCTAAGCACACACATTTTTGCTTCCTCGGTGGATATTCAGGTTTATCACAAATACCTGTTTCACAACCTGATCAAGAAAAGACCACTTTTACTTGTCCTTTTGGAACTTATGCTTATAGGCGTATGCCTTTTGGTTTATGTAGTGCACCTGCTACCTTTCAAAGATGTATGAATGCTATATTCTCTGATTTTTGTGAAAAGATTGTTGAGGTTTTCATGGATGCCTTTTCTATTTATGGGAAGTCTTTTGATGATTGTTTAATCAATCTTGATCGAGCTTTGCAGATATGTGAACAAACAAACCTTGTCTTGAATTGGGAGAAGTGCCATTTTATTGTTAATGAAGGTATTGTTTTAGGCCATAAAATTTCTGAAAGAGGCATTGAGGTGGACAAAGCCAAGGTTGATGCAATTGAGAAAATGTCATGTCCTAAAGATATCAAAGGTATTCGTAGTTTCCTTGGTCATGCTGGTTTCTATAGGAGGTTTATCAAAGACTTCTCTAAAATTTATAGGCCACTTACGAATCTTTTGCAAAAGATATTCCCTTTGTGTTTGATGATGATTGCTTGGAAGCCTTTGAAACACTAAAGAAAGCCTTAATTACTGCACTTGTTGTTCAACCACCTGATTGGAATCTTTTGCAAAAGGATGAATCTGAGTTTCAATCTGGATACATATTGAAAGTGGGAGCAATTAGCTAGAGTAGCTCCATGCAGAGCATTGTAGACATAGAAAAATTGCAAAATACATACAACTCTGAATTTAGCAGACACGTTGACTAAACTTCTCTCACAAAGCAAAACATGATCACACCTTAGTTCTCTTTGGGTGTTAATCACATAGCGATGTGAACTAGATTATTGACTCTAGTAAACCCTTTGGTTGTTGGTCACATGTCAATGTGAACTATGGGTGTTAATCACATACATATGTGAACTATTGATGTTAAATCACATGACGATGTGAACTAGATTATTGACTCTAGTGCAAGTGGGAGACTCAAGGAAATATGCCCTAGAGGCAATAATAAAGTTGTTATTTTATATTTCCTTATATCATGATAAATGTTTATTATTCATGCTAGAATTGTATTAACTGGAAACTTGATACATGTGTGAATACATATACAAAACACCGTGTCCCTAGTATGCCTCTACTTGACTAGCTCGTTGATCAAAGATGGTTAAGTTTCCTAGCCATGGACATGTGTTGTCATTTGATGAACGGGATCACATCATTAGGAGAATGACGTGATGGACAAGGCCCATCCATTATCTTAGCATAATGATCGTTCAGTTTTATTGCTACTGCTTTCTTCGTGTCAAATATATATTCCTCCGACTATGATATTATGCAACTCCCAGACACCGGAGGAATGCCTTGTGTGCTATCAAACATCACAACATAACTGGGTGATTACAAATATGCTCTACAGGTATCTCCGAAGGTGTTTGTTGGGTTGGCATAGATCGAGATTAGGATTTGTCACTCCGAGTATCGGAGAGGTATCTTTGGGCCCTCTCGGTAATGCACATCATATGAAGCCTTGCAAGCAATGTGTCTAATGAGTTAGTTACGGGAAGATGCACTATGGAATGAGTAAAGAGACTTGCCAGTAACGAGATTGAACTAACTAAGAAGATACCAACGATCGAATCTTGGGCAAGTAACATACCGATGACAAAGGGAATAACTATATTGACATTGCGGTTCGACCAATAAAGATCTTCGTAGAATATGTGGGAACCAATATGAGCATCCAGGTTTCGCTATTGGTTATTGACCGGAGAGGTGTCTCGGTCATGTCTACATAGTTCTCGGACCCATAGGGTTCGCACGCTTAACGTTCGATGATGATTGGTATTATATGAGTTATGTGTATTGGTGACCGAAGGTTGTTCGGAGTCCTGGATGAGATCACGAACATGACGAGGAGTCTCGAAATGCTCGAGAGGTAAAGATTGATATATTGGAAAGTTACATTTGGACACCAGAATGGTTTCTGGAAGTTTCAGATGTTTTTCGGAGGACCGGGAGGTTACCGGAACCCCCGGGGAAGTAATGGGCCAACATGGGCCATAGGGGGAGAGAGAGGGGAGCCCACAAGGGGTGGCGCCCCCCCCCATGGGCTGTTCGAATTGGACAAGGGGAAGGGGGTGCGCCCCCCCTTTCCTTTCCCCCTCTCCCTCTCCTTCCCTCTTTCCACCTCCATGAGAAGGAAAGGGGGGGGGGGAATCCTACTAGGAGCCCCCTTGCACTACTAGGGAAAAGCCTATACACAGGATCTTACCAGCAGCGCGTTTTAAAATAAGGCGCTCCAGCAGAACTCGCTGCTGAAATAAATGTAGCAGTAGCGCGCCTCCACTAAGCTGCGCTACTGCTATACTTCTCACGACCCCGCCACGAAGCTAGTTATAGCAGCAGCGCGTTAATTCGAAGTCTATGTAATTTAGCAGTAGCGCCTTTACCTATAGCGCGCTATTGCTAAAACTAGCTATCTCCCACCACCCACATGCTCTCCTCTATCCGATCCACACTCACACTCACACTCACTTGATCTCCCCCTCACCCCCCCTGTGCCGGTCCTCCCCAGCCAGCCGCCGTCGCCTACCCCTCCTCCCTCTGCGCCCCACCACCTCCTCCTCTTGCTGGACTCGGTACCGCCCTCCTCCTCCGTCCTCCCTCGACTCGCCGCCGGTCGGCCCCTCCTCGCTCCGCCCTTCCCCCTCCTTCTCCCTGCTCCCTCCTCCATCCACAACCCCTCTCCCTGCTACATTTTGATTTATTAGGCTAGTTCATATGCAACATTTTGATTTAGTTCATACGATTTAGTTGATTTAGTAGGCTAGTTGATTTAGTTGATTTAGAACATTTTGATTTAGTTGATTTAGTAGGCAAGTTCATTTAGTAGGCTAGTTGATTTATAGAACATTTTGATTTTGTTGATTTAGTAGGCAAGTTGATTTAATAGGCTAGTTGATTTAGTTGATTTATAGAACATTTAGATTTAACAACTATTTTTCTTTCCTGTGAAGTGGATCGTCAATCCTTTGCTCATATTGCTTTAGGAAAATGGCGCCACCACCACCAGCACCATGTCGATTGTGCAAGTAAAGGTGCGGCAACAGCCTTGCAACTGGCAAGCTGTTCGACATCTACTTCCAGCCGAGTTTTCATCATGCGGTGGTAAGAAATTATATGAAATGTAACAACTATTTTATTTTTAGTGTTGGCATTACTGCATTGTGTCATTTTGCTTTTTTTACACAGATCGTCCCATGCAATGTGAGGTTGAAATTCAACAAGCTGACAGGAGACACTATGACATTTGAGGCTCCTGGGGGGCCGTACACTATGGAGGTCGAGAAAGGACGCAATATGTCGCAGATTGGAGGAGATGGATGGGCGCATTTCCTCGCCCGCATGCGTCGTACTGGTGGTGAGTTGATCAGCTTCTCCTCCAGAGCAGAAAGACCCAAGCTGGCTGTCATTTATATCAACCTACTGGAAGATGATGAAGATGACGAAGATGATGAAGATAATGAGGACCCACTCGATGAAGATGATGAGGACCCACTTCATGAAGCTATCGTAGCTCAATGAATGAGGCTGAGCGAGGAGTAGATGTGCAACCTATGGGATATAATTCCGCCACGTGCTGACTTTGTCGGGGTGCCATTCGTGACCCGCCTGACAAGTACCATGGTCGATCAACATGATATGGTATGTTATACTTACAAATGCAAATTATCCGATGATATGCTTAGTCTAGAGTCCAATGATATGTTGTGTGTCATCTAGTCGATGATATGCTTTAGTGTAGAGTTCGATCGCATGATTATTAGTGTAGAATCTAAGGAACTATTAATAGTGTAGATAATCCATATATACATATTTGCAAGAGTATGTGCGAGGCTATTTATTAATTGATATGTTTTTCTTATTCAGAAATTGGCAAAGAGCCTATCTGTGAGTTATGGTATCGAGCCTGATGAAGAAGGCTCAACTGAACTATGTCTTACCGCAAGGGGCCCCGTCACAACCTGTACTTACCGCGTGGACACGGACGGTCGCACACACTTAAACTCGGTTGGATGGAAGAGATTCCTCGATGGCAAGAATCTTCGTGTTGGACAGGCCATCCTAATTACTATCAGGAACACCCACCGCCCATGCTTGAGGATGATGATCGTCTTTGATATCATCTAGAACTACATATGTGTGTGTGACTATATCATCTAGAACTACATCTGATGATCGTCGTTGATATTATCTAGAACTACATATGATGATCGTTGTCGATATCATCTAGAACTACATATGATGATCGTCGCTGATATCACCTAGTACTGCTTGAGGATGCATGTTGACTATATATGAAATTGTTATCTAGTACTCCCTTCGTTCCAAATTACTCGTCGTGGTTTGAACTAAAACCATGACGAGTAATTTGGAACGGAGGGAGTACTACCTAGTACCTATAATGCTTTATGAAATTGATATCTAGTAGTACCTAGTATCTGAAAATTGCAGTTTATTGAAACCGAAACGGGGTAGGAAGCAGGGAAAAATGATGAAAGATATAGCAGTAGCGAGGGGCTAGGAAATCGCTGCAGCTAACTAATAGTAGCGCGTTCCAGAAAAGCGCTGCTGATATAGTCAACAGTAGTAGCGCGGGTGCGGACCACGCTACTACTAACAGTTAGTTGTAGCATCGTAGTAGTAGCGCGTCTGCCCGCGCTGCTGCTAGGCTCAAAACCCGCGCTACTACTAGGGTTTCCCTAGTAGTGTTGGTGGCTGGCCTCCTCCTCTCCTCCTTTATATACAGGGGCGGGAGGGGGGCACCCCAAACACACACCAATTGTTTAGCCGTGTGCGGTGGCCCCTCCACTGTTTACTCCTCCGGTCATATCGTTGTAATGCTTAGGTGAAGCCCCGCGCGGATCACTTCACCAACACCGTCATCACGCCGTCGCGCTGACGGAACTCATCGACTCCATCGATACTCTACTGGATCAGAGTTCGAGGGACGTCATCGAGCTGAACGTGTGCAGAACTCGGAGGCGTCGTTCGTTCAGTACTTGATCGGTTGATTCGAGAAGACGTTCGACTACATCAACCGCTTTAAGTTAACGCTTCCGCTTTCGGTCTAGGAGGGTACGTGGACACACTCTCCCCCTCTCGTTGCTATGCATCTCTTAGATAGATCTTGCGTGAGCGTAGGAATTTTTTTGAAATTGCATGCTACGTTTCCCAACACCTGGATCTCCGGCAGACCAGTGAGCCGCCGGCCCCACCGCATCCAGATCGCCGGGCCGCCGCCACCCCCCCCCCCCCCGCGCGCCATCCGGGTCGGCGAGGGAGCCGCCGACCGGGCACAGGGGCCACCGCCGCATGCACATGCTGGAGCGCCGCCACGAGCCCAGCGCCCACCATCACCTGCCCAGGCCCGCCGCGCCGCGCCCCACGCCCCGCCACCGCTCGTCGAGTTCTGCCACCTCGTGCTCGACCGTGAGCTCCGCAGGACACCGCCGCCTGCCGCCTTGATCTCTATAATTCTAGTGACCAATTGAAATTAGGCCATGCCAAAAAATTGCCATGGAACTAATAAAAGAACTACCTTGGTGTAATTAATAAAAAATTGCCACGGACTAATTGAAAACATGTATTGATCTAACTAAATGAAATTTCTGTGGTACCTATATTATGGGCAGTGTAGAAAAATTCTCGCTTAAAAACATGGCAAGTTAAAAAAAGCCTTTCTCTAAACACATGGCAACTTTTGGGATTTGTAAAGGGACAAGGCTAAAAAATTTGGGATTTTTATTTTTTTTTTCCGGCCAAATTTTCATTGTAAGGAAAATCAACTACGAAAACGTTTTAGTTTCAAAAAGATATAGCAATTTTAACCACACGTGTTCGCACCCTGGTTAAGTACCGGTCCAAGTGGTAAGCGTGCCTGCCATCCTATCGGAGATCGTGAGTTTGGCTCCTCCCCTGTGTAGAGAATAAAAAGGGGGCAGTTCGCCAGGAAGGTGCTCGGAGCGAAAGGCTTCAGAGATCCGACTTGAGCCTAGATCCATGCCATGGGATCGAAATGCAGGGAAATGGTTCGTTGGAAATAGGTTCCCGGCGACCGTTCGCCAGATATCATTTCCCTTTGCTTTCGAATTTTAGCTTTTTCAGGATTTTGTGATGTGAAGCCGGGAAATTACAGCTAAAATTAACTAGTGTCAATTGATCAGCAAGGCCCCACCATTCCACTGTCTTATTAAGCTGGTGGGTGCTCGGCTCTCTGACAGACTAGAGGCAGAGCACGCGCGTAGAGGCAAGGAAAAAGCCCGGCGGGCAGAGAGAGGAGGAGGTGGAGGGAGGGAGCGTTTGTTTTTGTCCGGCTATGTCCGGTGGTGGGGTGGGAAAAGGAATTTCTTTCCTTCTCTCTTTCTGTACAGCACTGTGCAGTGCAGGGTTTGGCTTTTGGCTTGGCCCCTTGCATGTACCCTACTGCTACTGTTGCCGGAGGCCACCGTGGTCACGTCGTCGTCACTCGGGCCTCCTCCCTCGCAACCGTACACACAAATGCTCCTACTAGCAGCAGCTTTGGTCAGTCAAGGGGAACTGGTTGGTCGCGTGGATCCTTGATGAAAATAAATAAATAAATCCAAAGGCTTCCCAACGTGCATACATACGCGCATGCGCGCTCGCTCGCTCGCTCATCTGCAGTATCGATGTCATTTTTCCATACGTGCCCTGCTCGTGATCACAGGATATATACTACATTACATCTAGATACGTCCATTTCTGTGACAAGTAATTTCGAACGGAGGGAATAGATGCGTCCACATCGACCGGCCGCCCGGCCGAGCTCATCAGGATCCGGTAGGCTGCTGCCGCTGCACACATACGGCCGCGCCACGACTGACATCCCTGTCCGTCCACTGTCCACGGATCGTCCAGCGCTCGCTCGGTTTCCCACGCAACGCAAATTGAACAAGCTCCGCGTGCGTATCCCGTCCCTGCCTCCCGCCCCACCCAACCCCCACCCGCCCTGGTACGCGTACATAAACTTGTCGCGTTCCCATCAGCTTGGCGCGCCTACGCGGCGCCCGCGCAGGTATGCTGCGCGGTCCAAGCAGCGCTCACGGTCGCCTTCCCTGTGATCAACCGATTTTTGGGCACGTACTGTACGCATGTCCACCAACCCTTTTGGACGGTTTCGTGGTTTGGTGTCACGTCGCCTCGTACGCCCCCGCGCGCGCATGCAGAAAAGAGTGACTGT
Organism: Triticum aestivum; assembly: GCF_018294505.1. NCBI lineage: Eukaryota > Viridiplantae > Streptophyta > Magnoliopsida > Poales > Poaceae > Triticum > Triticum aestivum. The sequence continues at coordinate 799,605,556 of NC_057798.1, forward strand.
ACGTGCACACTTGGGTACGTACGTGCGACGGTGATAGGAATGATCAATGGGGGTTCCCATCCATCCTACACGTGACGTGACCCGCTATATTGGGTTCCATAATCTATCATAGCAACTCCAACAGGGCGACCCAAACGGACGCGCGCTTTGTCCGCTATTTGTCCGTTTGAGTCGGCCAGACGGACGTGCGCGTTCGCATTCTTAAATGGGTCGGCTTGACTGCCCAATGAGGAGGCTAACCCTAATGTGAAGGCGTGAAAAAAAATAGCTCGCACGAAATAAACAAAATTAAACATAAGTGGCCGGTAAAACGCCGGCTAAAGTCTACTTAAACCTAATTAAACATTAATTAAAACCTTAAAAAATATCTACGCCCGCCTGCTGTCGCCCCGCACGCTGCCCTAGACGTCGTCGGCCTTTCCCTTGGTGTCGACGCCGCCGTCGCCATCGCCGGTGAGGTCGATGAAGACGGGAGCTGGGCCAGCCCACCCGAACGCCGCCTGGTACGCTGCCAGGGCAGCCTTCTTCGGCGTCTGCTGGGGCGGCGGCATTGCGGCTAGCCGCGCGCCCTCCTCCTCCTCCTCCTCCTCCTCCTCCTCGAGACGGAGCGCCTCTGCGTCGTGTTGGATCATGGCCTCGTAGCGTATCTGCTCCTCGCGCATCGGCCTGCTCCTGGCGGAGTCTGTGCGCCTTCCAGCGCTCGAGGTGGGCGGCCTCCTGCGCCGGCGTCGTGGCGAAGTGGATGGGAAGCGCGCTCACCCACTCGCGGTACTGACCCGTCCACGAGTAGGCCTCCTCCGGTCAAGTGGGTGGAGGCGGGGAGCGCTTCCGCGTCGGCTCCGGCTCTGACTCCGGCTTGGGCTAGATGGGCGGCGACGGTGGCGGTGGCGGAACGAACAGCGGGGTGTGGACGGAGTCCCCCGCCACCGCCAGGGCAAGGGCTTGCTCCAGCCCATCCCAGTGCGCGTCCTCCTCGAGGCGGCTAGCCTCCAGCGCGTGCTGCAGGGCCTCCTCGAGTGCGGCTTGGTACTCCACTTCCGCCTCCATGTCCTCCGGCTCTACCTGCCTCCACTTCCGTCCACGCCGACTCAAACGGACGAAATGAGTCACCCTATTAGAGTTGCTCTCACCCCGTGATCGATCCTGTCGAGGCTTGCGCTCAATGCGCAAAGGGTTACGTGTCGTCCACTCCGCACTTTGACCACGCACCCATGATGCATGTTTAGTTTAGTTTAGTTTAGTTTAAGAGGACATACAGAAGCACGACTCCAGCTTACGTGCATGTTTGCTTCTGTTTTCTTCTTTTACTGAAAGAGAATCTACTGGTGGTAGCACTCACAGTGGAAAACGAAACGAAGAATCGAGTCGCGCGGCCTAGTGAGTGAGCGTGGTGACACGCATGCATGGGACGCGACGCCACGAAAGTCCTCTCTTGGTGGGCCACGTTACGCACGTACGTACGTGTTTCTTGTGTTGTCTTGGTATATGGTGTTGTCTTGGTATATTTTTGAAAACTAGGTTCAAATACGAATCTAATGAGATAATTTTTCATGACATGCATTGACATTTTGTTAGTTAAATCTTTAGTCAAAATTTGACACAAACTACAAAGGGGACCTATAAACCAGGACGGAGGTAGTATTGCATTGGGACATGTGATGTTACATTAACTAGCTACTAGTACTACATCTCTCCTCATTAACTCATTGCCACGTAAGCAAATTTGCTGACTTGGACTCGATGTTACTACCGAAGTTACTCTCATTGTGGCTAGTCTAAGAGCAACTCAAGGGGGCGATCCAAACGGACACCAATTTTGTTCATTTTTTGTAAGTTTGGGTCGCCCATGCGCTCGTCCGTGTCCACCTTTTCTTTTGGGTCGGCCCGGTGCGCCCAACGGGGACGGATGCATTTTTTGACATGTCCGGTCCGGCATTTCGTCGAACACTTGTTCCTTGAACTGCCTCGAGCTCCCACACCGCCGCCCTGCCCGCGGACGAGGCCGTCGGCGACGTCGAAGGCCGCCTGCACACGCTGCTTCCAAACGAGGGTGGTGCCGCCGCCGTGGAGCCAGACGCTGAGCGCGCGCGGAAGGATGTTGGGGTGCCGGAGCGGCGCGAGTTCCCGGAACGCCAAGGCCACGGCAGCCGGGGAGTCGTCCTCCCCGACCTCGACCATGGCGCTCTCCACGACACGCACGACAACGTACAGGTCTCCGGGCAGAATGGCGCGGTACGCAGCGCCGCTGCGGCCAGCTTGCTCCGCGAGCTGTGATTCGCGCCCGAAGCCAGAAGTGGCCACGGCGAGGTCGGCGAGCTTCAGCTCCATGAGGTCAGCCTTGAGCAACGCTGAAGGGCGCGGCTACCGGCTAGCTACGCATGCATCTGTGCACGCACGGGCACGGCTAGCAGCGGGTGGCCAGCTACCCAAGCATATGTGCACGCACGGGCGCGGCTAGCAGCAGGTGGTAGCACGCGGCGGCCAGCGACGTCAGGCAGCTACCTAGCACGCAAGGGCGCGACCATGCCGATGTGCTCCGGCGCTGCTTCTCCCCGGCTCTGCCTCCGACCAGCATCCGACTTGCGTCTGGACAGCGTCCGATCTGTTCCCGAAGAGCACCGGCAGAAATGAGGAGGTGCGCCGCCGCCGAGCTCCTCCGGGCCGCCCGCACCAGCAGAAACGAGGAGAGCGTGGCGGCGGCCTGCGCCGGCAGCCGTGTCGTGACGGTTGCGGAGGCAGAGGCTGAACTGCTAGCGCGGGTCGCTGATACGTGGGACTAGGCCGGACACGCGAGGGCACGAGCGAGCGACAAGAACGTCCGCTTTTGTCCGTGCGGATCCATTCATGGCTCAAATTTGGGCTCAGTTTGGGTCGGGACAAACAGCAGGCGGACGCTATGTCGGTTTGGATTGCCCTGTGCCAACTTTTTTGTCCGGATGACCCAAATGGACGAAATGGGTCGCCCCATTGGAGTTGCTCTAATAAATTATTAAATTTAGATACAGTCGCTAAGGCATCTCCAAAGGGAGACCCTGAAAGCTCCGGTATATGTCCTTCATGGGAGTCCGGACATTCTTTATCATTCAATGCTATCTCCAACTGTCCGAAAACGCATCGAGACATCCAAACTCTTTCAAATTAGAAGTGGCCATCACATCGAAAAATCAACCTTGATCCGTGCTTCACCGAAGCGGAGGGCACCCTTCCCCTCCTGCTGAAGCACATCTCGATGGCGCCACTCCGGTGAGTAGCACTGCCAAACTTGGAGAAGCGAGCAACCTTTTGCGCTGAAGCATATACCTCCGAGGCTCACGATAGTCCGATGAGCGAGCTGCTGGACATGGGAACGACAATGGAGATCCGCCGCAGCCGAACGTAGACTAGGCAAGGGTATTCGTGTCGTGGGAATGGATATCTGCCGGCGCCGCCAGTGGACTAGTTTTACCTTAGTCCGGTGTAAGTTTTAGTTAAAAATTGTCCAGAAATGTAATGGATTTTGTTTGGTTTATATGCAATTTGCCGTGTTTGCATGAATTTCGTCCGCTTAGTTCAAACAGTGGTTGAAATGTATGCGGGTAGTGTTGGATGGCCAAAACTTGCATCCATGTCAGCGGACTGGCCCGCTCTGTACGCGGATGGATGCCAGAGCAAACACTGGTAGAAAAAGAGGCTTCCGTCCAGCCCCATTAGTCGCGAAACTGTAGGAACCGCGACTAATGAAGTCTTTAGTCGCGGTTCGGCAGACGAACCGCGACCAAAGGCTTGGGCCAGGGCGCTTGGTGGCCAGCTGGTGCACGTGAGGGGCTTTAGTCGCGGTTGGCCAGGCCAACCGCGACTAAAGGTGCCCAAAGGCCTTTAGTCGCGGTTGGCCTGGCCAACCGCGACTAAAGCTCCTCCCCTATATATACCAGTTCAGCGCACTCACTTAGCCATTTGGTGCCACTTCTCTTCACAAGGGGTTGTAGGTTTGCTTTTGGTTCCTCTTATGCACACAAGGTGTTTGATGAAATGCCCAACAGCGTGAAACAAACATGATATGAAGTGTTGGAGCCACACTTGAGGTTCCTCCTCGATCGCGGTTAGCAACTTGAACCTTTCATGCATGTGTGTCATTGATAAAATATGCATGTGTGTTGTTCATTGTTTAATTTCTATTGTTTATAGCTAGTTACTTTAACAAATGCATGATGGTTAATTATATATTTTATATTATAATAATGCAGATGAATCGGCAATGGATGTACGGTAACCGACTCTCCCGCGAGTTCACTACGGGTTTGAAAGATTTCCTCGTAGTGGCTAATGCGAACAAGCAGAAGGGTTTTGTTATCTGTCCATGTGTTGACTGTAAGAATCAGAAGGGTTACTCTTCCTCAAGAGAAGTTCACCTGCACCTGCTTCGGCACGGTTTCATGCCAAGCTATAATTGTTGGACCAAGCATGGAGAAAGAGGGGTTATAATGGAAGAAGATGAAGAAGGGGATGATTTCATCGATGAAAGCTATCTTGCTCATTTCGGTGATACTTTCATGGAGGATGCTGAAGGTGAAGGGGAAGGTGAAGGGGAAGGTGAAGGGAAGGTGAAGGTGAAGAAGAGGCACGTGATGAGACCGTTGATGATCTTGGTCGGACCATTGCTGATGCACGGAGACGCTGCGAAACTGAAAAGGAGAGGGAGAATTTGGATCGCATGTTAGAGGATCACAGAAAGTCGTTGTACCCTGGATGCGATGATGGTCTGAAAAAGCTGGGCTGCACACTGGATTTGCTGAAATGGAAGGCACAGGCAGGTGTAGCTGACTCGGCATTTGAAAACTTGCTGAAAATGTTGAAGAATATGTTTCCAAAGAATAACGAGTTGCCCGCCAGTACGTACGAAGCAAAGAAGGTTGTCTGCCCTCTAGGTTTAGAGGTTCTGAAGATACATGCATGCATCAACGACTGCATCCTCTACCGCGGTGAATACGAGAATTTGAATGAATGCCCGGTATGCACTGCATTGCGTTATAAGATCAGAGGCGATGACCCTGGTGACGATGTTGAGGGCGGGAAACCCAGGAAGAGGGTTCCCGCCAAGGTGATGTGGTATGCTCCTATAATACCACGGTTGAAACGTCTGTTCAGGAACAAAGAGCATGCCAAGTTGTTGCGATGGCACAAAGAGGACCGTAAGTCGGACGGGGAGTTGAGACACACCGCAGATGGAACGCAATGGAGAAAGATCGACAGAGAGTTCAAAGATTTTGCAGCTGACGCAAGGAACATAAGATTTGGTCTAAGTACAGATGGCATGAATCCTTTTGGCGAGCAGAGCTCCAGCCATAGCACCTGGCCCGTGACTCTATGCATCTACAACCTTCCTCCTTGGTTGTGCATGAAGCGGAAGTTCATTATGATGCCAGTGCTCATCCAAGGTCCGAAGCAACCCGGCAACGACATCGATGTGTACCTAAGGCCATTAGTTGATGAACTTTTACAGCTGTGGGGCAGACCTGGTGTCCGTGTGTGGGATGAGCACAAAAAAGAGGAATTTAACCTACGAGCGTTGCTTTTCGTAACCATCAACGATTGGCCTGCTCTTAGTAACCTTTCGGGACTGTCAAATAAGGGATACAATGCATGCACGCACTGCTTACATGAGACTGAAAGTGTACATTTGCCAAATTGTAAGAAGAACGTGTACCTTGGGCATCGTCGATTTCTTCCGAAAATTCATCCAGTAAGAAAGAAAGGCAAGCATTACAACGGCAAGGCAGATCACCGGCCGAAGCCTGCGGAACGCACTGGTGCTGAGGTATTTGATATGGTCAAGGATTTGAAAGTCATCTTTGGAAAGGGTCCTGGCGGACAATCAGTTCCGAAGGGAGCTGACGGGCACGCAGCCATGTGGAAGAAGAAATCTATATTCTGGGAGCTAGAATATTGGAAAGTCCTAGAAGTCCGCTCTGCAATCGACGTGATGCACGTTACGAAGAATATTTGCGTGAACCTCCTAAGCTTCTTGGGCGTGTATGGGAAGACAAATGATACAAAGGAAGCACGGCAGGACCAGCAACGTTTGAAAGACCCTGATGACCGGCATCCGGAATGGTTTCAAGGTCGTGCCAGCTACGCTCTGACCAAAGAAGAGAAGGTCATCTTTTTTGAATGCCTGAGCAGTATGAAGGTCCCGTCTGGATTCTCGTCCAATATAAAGGGAATAATAAACATGGCGGAGAAAAAGTTCCAAAACCTGAAGTCTCACGACTGCCACGTGATTATGACGCAATTGCTTCCGATTGCTTTGAGGGGGCTCCTGCCGGAAAATGTTCGAGTAGCCATTGTGAAGCTATGTGCATTCCTCAATGCAATCTCTCAGAAGGTAATCAATCCAGAAGATCTACCACGGTTACAGAACGATGTGATCCAATGTCTTGTCAGTTTCGAGTTGGTGTTCCCGCCATCCTTCTTCAATATTATGACGCACCTCTTGGTTCACCTAGTCGAAGAGATTTTCATTCTCGGTCCTGTATTTCTACACAATATGTTCCCCTTCGAGAGGTTCATGGGAGTATTAAAGAAATATGTTCGTAACCGTGCTAGGCCAGAAGGAAGCATCGCCAAGGGCTATGGAAATGAGGAGGTAATTGAGTTTTGTGTTGACTTTGTTCCTGACCTTAAGCCGATTGGTCTTCCTCGATCGCGGCACGAGGGGAGACTAAGTGGAAAAGGCACGATCGGAAGGAAATCAACGACATGTATGGACGGCCATTCTCTGACTGAAGCACACCACACTGTACTGACCAATTCCAGCTTGGTGGCTCCGTACTTTGAGAAACACAAGAATATTTTACGCTCGGACAACCCGGGGAAGCCTGAATCCTGGATTAGGAAGGCCCACATGGAGACTTTCGGCAGTTGGTTGAGAAAACATTTAATGAATGACAATGATGTTGTAGATCAGCTGTACATGTTGGCCAAGACACCATCTTCGACTATAACGACTTTCCAAGGGTACGAGATAAATGGGAATACATTTTACACGATCGCCCAAGATAAAAAGAGCACCAACCAAAACAGTGGTGTCCGCTTTGATGCAGCAACCGAGAATGGGCAAAAGGTCACATATTATGGTTACATAGAGGAGATATGGGAACTTGACTATGGACCCTCCTTTAAGGTCCCTTTGTTCCGGTGCAAATGGTTCAAGCTAACAGGAGGTGGGGTAAAGGTGGACCAGCAATACGGAATGACAATGGTGGATTTCAACAATCTTGGTTACCTTGACGAACCATTCGTCCTAGCGAAAGATGTCGCTCAGGTTTTCTATGTGAAGGACATGAGTAGCAAACCGAGGAAACGGAAAGATAAGAAAACGATCAGTACATCATGCGATGATCCAAAGCGCCACATTGTTCTTTCAGGGAAAAGAAACATCGTGGGAGTGGAGGACAAGACAGACATGTCAGAAGATTATAATATGTTTGCTGAAATTCCGCCCTTCAAAGTGAACACCGACCCAAGCATTAAGTTAAATGATGAGGATGCTCCATGGATACGGCACAATCGTAAGCAAGCAGGGACACAAGGGAAGAAATGATGTGTAATAATTTATTGTACCAAACTTTGTTGAATGGATCATGTGAATTATATTACCCGTGATGTGTTTGGTGTCCATTTTCGAATGATTCGAGATACCACTGATGATACATGAAATTTGGAGTGATTTAGTCATACTCCTGCCTAGGCGTATAAATTTTGAATTGAATTAGTTTTATTTTTCTGAATTTTTTGATATATTATTTGTATTTTTAACATTTTGAATTGAATTAGTTTTATTTTTCTTAATTTTTTGATATATTATTTGTATTTTTAGAATTTTGAATTGAATTAGTTTTATTTTTCTGAATTTTTTGATATAATATTTGTGTTTTTAACATATTGAATTGAATTAGTTTTATTTTTCTGAATTTTTTGATATATTATTTGTATTTTTAACATTTTGAATTGAATTAGTTTTATTTTTCTTAATTTTTTGATATATTATTTGTATTTTTAGAATTTTGAATTGAATTAGTTTTATTTTTCTGAATTTTTTGATATAATATTTGTGTTTTTAACATATTGAATTGAATTAGTTTTATTTTTCTGAATTTTTCGATATATTATTTGTATTTTTAAGATTTTGAAAAAGAAAAAGTATTTTAAAAATACCTTTAGTCGCGGTTGGCCTGCCCAACCGCGACTAAAGGTCGTTGCACGCGGGAACGAAAAACCCGCCAAAAAAGCCCTTTAGTCGCGGGTCGCCTCCCCAACCGCGACTAAAGGTTACCCTTTAGTCGCTGGTCGCCTCCCCAACCGCGACTAAAGGTTGCCCTTTAGTCGCGGGTCGCCTCCCCAACCGCGACTAAAGGGTGGGGCTATAAATACAAGGGCCCGACCCGTCGCGGGCATTTCTCGTCTTCTCTGCCGCGCCGAAGGCCTGACGCCGTCGCCCTCGCCCTCGACGCCGCCCGCCGTCGCCCTCGCCCTCGACGCCGCCCGCCGTCGCCCTCGCCCTCGACGCCGCCCGCCGTCGCCCGCCGCCCCCTCTCGCCCACGTACGGCGCCCGCCGCCCCCTCTCGCCCTCGTACGCCGCCCGCCGTCGCCCGCCGCCCCCTCTCGCCCACGTCCGTCGCCCGCCGCCCCCTCTCGCCCACGCCGGCCGGCCTCCCTCGCCCACCGCGCCGCCTCTCGCCCGCCCTCAACGCCGCCGCCCGCCGTCGCCCGCCGCCCCCTCTCGCCCACGTACAGAGAGCTAGCGAGATCGTGGAGAGGGAGAGAGAATTTTTTTTGTTCTTTTTAATTTTAACTAGTTAATTAGTTTAACAAAAACGGTAAAATAACTTAACAAAAAACGTATAACCGTAAAATAACTTAATTAACAAAAAACGTATAACTTAACAAATAACCGTAAAATTTGATAATTAACAAAAAAAACGTATATACGGAGAGGGGGCGGCGAGGGGGGCGGCGATGCGCGCGGTGTTTTTTTTAGGGATCGAGAGGGGGCGGCGAGGGTTATACATGTGTGTTGTCCTCGCCTCCCTCTCCGTGACGCCGTCGTCTGCCGCCCCGTCTCGCGCTCTACCGCGACACCCTCTCCCACCCCTTCCTCGCCCCCTCCTTTTGCCACCGCCCTTTCGCCACCGCCACCGCCACCGCCCCCCTTCTTCACTTAATTAATTTGTTTTTACTACATGTTTTCAGGACTGACATAATGGCGGACGATAGAGCTGACCCGATTATGGACAACTATGATCCGGACGGTGAAGCACATATGTTCGGCATCATAAACGGCGATATTCTATATGTGCCGACCGGACAAGAAGAAGATGATATCTCTTCTTATCTGAACCTTGACGGTGAAGATGAAGGGCGCCGTCAGCAAGATGATGCCGAACAAACGTCGATAAACGACGATCTTCAAATGGAAGTAGCAACCACCTCCGGCGCCGAGGTATATATATACATTGAGCCTCTGGTGATACAAACTAACTGATTTGAATAAATATGTGTGGACTAACGCGCGCGACTCTCTTTCTTATTTTAGCCCTCGGCCGGATCGTCGAAACAATCGAGTACGTCGTCAAAGCGTGGCGCAACCAAGACGATGAAACAAGGAGAAACATGCACCATCGAGGTTGTCGACAGTGCAACCGGCAGGCCGCTGGAGCCCCGCAAGAACGCCACCAAGTTTGTCAACCAATGCGGAGCCATTGTTAGAGACAACGTCTCGATCACCGTCCAGGAGTGGAATAAGCCAAAGAAGGCACGAATTGCTGGTTTCACTTTTGTCGATAAGAGAACAAAAAAAGATTGCTTCAAGAAGCTTATGGAACATTTCGTTCTACCTCCGGAATACAACAAATTCGATGAGGAGGGTAACAAGATTGAGGAAAACAAGGAGAGGAGGAGGCTAGTCAAACAGTTCGCTCTTCATAAGATGGCCGACGCATTCCGGAAATTCAAGCAAAATCTAGCCCATGACTTTGTCAAGCAGAACAAGACTCCGGATTTCAAAGGACAATATGAGAAACTGAAACATGATTGGCCAGAATTTGTGAAGCAAAAGAAATCGGAGCAGTTCATTCAAATATCGAAAAAAATAAGGAAAATGCGGCTAAGAAGGAGTACAATCATATTATGGGGCCAGGAGGGTATCGCCTTTGGGAGCCTAGGTGGGAGAAGATGGAGAACGAGCTGAGGGCGCGAGGAATCCGTCCAGGTACGGAGGGATGGGACCCAAGGGCCAAAAGCTGGTGGTACGGGCATGGGGGAACGCTGAACCCGGAGACAGGGGAGTGTGTTTACCGGGGCAAAATAATTAAACCCACCCAAGCCCTTATTGACGCAATGAGGGATGCTCAAGAGGGGAAGATCAAGTTCAACAGAGAGAACGACGCGCTGACAAAAGCCCTCGGGAATCCTGAACACGGAGGACGTGTACGAGGCATGGGGCACATTCCGTGGAAAATAGGGTTCCCCCAGAACGATGACCCGTACGGTTACAGAAGCCGGAAGAGAAAGATGGATCGGGAAGCAGATGTTGTGGCGCGGTTGGCATCGGAAATGGATGTGATGAAGAAAACCGTGAGTGTACTAGTAGCCGAACGAGATGCAGCTCGGGCGCAGCATGAAGATCATCCAGCGGATCTCAGAAGCCAGCAGCGGAGAAGCAGTGTGGCTTCCACGGAGGCCCCACCGGCTGGTGCAGATGCACCGACGATCGAAATTACTGCACCGGAGCCTCTGGTGGTCGAAATTACTGCACCGGAGCCTCTGGTGGTCGAAATTACTGCACCGGAGCCTCCTCGCTACCCCGTGGACGATATAAAGGAGATGAAAGAATGTCATCTGTATTATCCTATCGGGAACATGTCCATGAAGGTAGCCATCGGCAGTGCTTTACCATGTTTACCTGGAGCACTCCACCACAACAACCCCATTCAAGATGGCTATGCTCGTGTCACGGTGGAGGACATAGTCCAAGGGTTTGAGGACCTGGAGATTGACATTGCTACACCTGAAGGGGAGAAAAGACTTGGAGATGTCAAGCGCCATTTCATTCTATGGCAAAAGAAGTTTATCAAGTTTCCAGGCGAGGCGCCAAGGACAACAAGTCCACCCCCCTACGGTGGTGGCGGTTCACCTACACCTCCGTCACGTCAGCCGACGCCCCCCAGTCCACAACGTCCGGCGGGTGATCAGACGCCGCCCCCCAGTCCTCGTCCGGCGGGTGATCAGACGCCGCCCCCCAATCCACCTCCGGCAAAGAAGCAGAAGCAGTCCTGGATTATTAACCCGGACCCTTATGTACCTAAGACCACAAAGGTACCGGAGCCATCATTGAAGCCTCTCCCCACAAGGCCTTGGGAACGTAGTGCCGAGGAAACTGCCGCGGCCGCGGCTGCTGATCATGAGAAATGGAAGGCGGACTGCAAGAAGAAAAGAGAGCCCGAGCCCAAGCCAGTATTTTCTGATGAGCAAAAGAAGTGGGCTAAGTCATTTTTGAGCACACCGTCCCAAGCCGCGAAGAATCTGCCTGACGACTATGCACGTGAACTTCGTAGGCAGGCACTCATGTTGAAGGAGAAGAAAGAGCGGGCGGAGAACCAGGAGAACAAAGCCTTGGAGGAGGCCGAGAAAACGGAATTAGAAAGTAAAAAAAGCGGGAAACGAGTTGCCCAGCTCGGGGAACAAAGTAAACAATCGATTGCCCCGCTTATAGTGAAAGCCGCCGGTCCGGATGACCCCGATATCATAGCAGCTGCGGCAGCACATGGATTGACTGTAACGAGTGCCAGAGAACAAGCGGCCAACTTAGGTATTACTCTTCGTGAACTGTTAGGCCTTGATGAGGCGCCAGTGAAGGAGGTAGTAATTACATATGTGAAGAATGGGCCTCTCGTCGAGCCTGCGCAGGAAGAGGATCTACCTCCACAAATGAAAGGTCTGCTGAAATGGTACAAGGGTTACATAAAAAATAAAAACGCCAAAGAATATATTTATGCGGAAGTTAGATATGAGCATCACTTCAAACATTACTATGTACAAATTCATCTGAGTGAATTGTTCCAGCTTTTCAATCTGCGCGAGCTCGACAAATCTATCATCAGTTGCTACGTTCTGTAAGTGATTTATTTCTACCCCATCTCGTTCATATTGCCTGCACTATATATATGTCCTAACTATATTGTTGTGTCCGCTATTATACATGCAGAATGAAGATTAAGGAATGCAGAGTAAGGAACATCCATGATGTTGGGTTCATTGACCCACACATCGTTAATGGATATGTGTTGGAGCATCACCCCGCCGACATGGAGGCAGACCTGTGGCAGTTTCTTACAAAGCAGGAACTCAAAAGTGATATTCTATTTCCTTACCATTTTGGGTGAGTGTTTCTGTCTTGAGCACATTCTCTTTTGTTTACTCCATGCATGGTATGTGGCCGGCTAATCGATGAGTTATGCATGACGTACTGTGCATGTATCGTGTCCGCAGGTTCCACTGGATTCTGCTAGTAATTAAAGTTGACACCTCAGAATGTCTCGTCCACGACTCTCTGAATAAGGATCCAAAGCTTTGGGTCGACATGAGAAGAATGCTGCAGAAGTAATTATTTTCATTCATTTGCGCTCTATATCGATCGGCCTATTTCGTTCATTTCCTAATATCAAGTAACTAATAACTCTCTTGTTCATTTAATTTTCTTTGCCTCGTAGGGTTTGGAGACGGTTCGTAGATACAAAGGTCGGTGAATTCAAAAAAGAGCTAGAATTCAAAAGGGCAAAGGCTAAGAATGGTGAGGATATTCAGCCAGCGGGGACCAATCTATGTGCATACTATGTCTGTGAGATGATCCGGAGATACACCTCTGAGCGGGTTCCGAGTGATACCAATGCTCAGAGGAATAACCTCCGGATGATGCTTAGTCCAGAAGCTCGCTTCCGACCACTTCAAGAGGAACTAGCTGGATGGTTCAGGAGGGAAGTCCTCCATCCTAAAGGAGAACACCATTACGAGGACGTAGAACTTTATATGCATTAAATTATGTATGGAAACTTGTTCAAAATTGTATATGGTCATCCGATGATATTGAATATATATTGTATATTCCTCTTGAATTCTTTTTGGTTCTAATTTCAAATTTGTTTGAAATTGTACATTCATATGCATGTATGTAGTACCGTAGAATATGTGAAACTCCTTCAAAATTAAAATAAAGCACAAAAGAAATAAAACAATACAAATTAAACAGAAAACAGGTTTGGGGGGGGGGGCTAAAACCCTAAACCTGCGGCGGCCTTTAGTCGCGGTTGGCCAGAAGAACCGCGACTAAAGGTCCTCCGCCCCGACGGCCGCCTGGCGCCCACGTGGACGGGCCTTTAGTCGCGGTTCTTAAGCAACCGCGACTAAAGGGTGGGGCCTTTAGTCGCGCCCGTTCGGTCGCGGTTGCGCAACCGCGACTACTGGCAGTTGCGAACCGCGACCAAAGGCCCTTTTTCCACCAGTGAAATTTACGGTTCAACGTTGAAGATGGCCTAATTTACCTAGCAAATATTCGGATGGGCGCTCCAACCTAAGAGCAGCCATGGTTAAACAAATTAAGCCATGTAATTTGGATCAAGTTGGTGCACGAGTCGATCAGCCGAAATGTCAAATGCAACGCGTGTAGGTCCAACTGCCAAAAATGGCAATCTTGTTCAAGAGGAATTGCCCGTGTGGAACCACGTACGTACGCCAGCGTAGGTTTTTGGGGGCGGGTTCTATGGGCGAATTCCGTTGAAAACATGCATTCACCAATAGATGCACCATCACAAGATAACAATAAGTGAAAAATGGCACATGTATTTAACCTCGTTGACACGTACTACCTCCGTCCTTGTTTATAGGTCCCTTTTGTAGTTCGTGCCAAATTTTGACTAAAGATTTAACTAACAAAATATTAATGCATGTCAAAAAATATTATCTCATTGGATTCGTATTTGAACATAGTTTTCAAAAGTATAATATTTGGTGACATGTGTGAACATTTTGTTAGTTTAATTTATGATCAAAATTTGGCACGAAATACAATAAGGACCAATAAACCCGGACGGAGGTAGTACATGCACTTGAGTTGGAGGGGGAGCATTAATTGCCCCCAACCCCGGAAATAATGTGAAGTTGAGAGAATTTGGTGGGCTTCGACAGACAACCGAAATATCAAGACGGTACATACGTACGCTCGATGAATTGAGTCGATCAGCCAAAACGCCGACTGCCAGTGGTTGTAGATCCTGCATCCCAAACCGGCAATGCTTGGTTGCCCATGTGGAAGCATGTACATACGCGCGTGTAGGTTCCTGTGGGTGGATACAGTTGAAAACTGGCATTCACCAATAGATGCATCATCTCAAGATAAAAATAAGTGAAAAATGTCACATATATTTAACCTCGCTGACACATATGTGCACCTGGGTTTGGGGGGGGGGGGGGGGGGGGGGGCATTGGCCCCAACCCTGGAAAAAATATGAAGTTGGGAGAATTTGATGGGCTTCGATGGACAGCCAAAATATGAAGGCAGTACGTAGGTACGCTCGATGAATCGAGTCGATCAGCGGGGATGTACTCAGCATTCCGTCCGCTTGCTCAAGGCTGAGAGGTTCAACATGACGATGCTGCTTCCTCGCCGGTGATGGCTCATCGCTACGACTTCCACGATGACGGCGACGAAGGCTCTATCCGAGGTTGTCGGCGAAGGCTCCGCTGGATGTTGCCGGTGGATCCACTATCGGTTCTTTTATGTAGCTTGCTTGCTTGCTCCGCCTGTTCCTCCGTATTATGTAGCTTGGTTGCACTTTCTGTCATTCTTGTTGCAATGAGATGTACTAGCTCACAGAGTGTAGAGCTCAATAACAAAGTTCAACAAACTTTTTGCAATCAAAGAAAGTTTCTCAATCCGCTGTGAAGAAAGTTTCATATACACCATCTAACTCC
This sequence comes from Triticum aestivum, assembly GCF_018294505.1. Taxonomy (NCBI): domain Eukaryota; kingdom Viridiplantae; phylum Streptophyta; class Magnoliopsida; order Poales; family Poaceae; genus Triticum; species Triticum aestivum. Next base: position 799,620,560 of record NC_057798.1, read on the forward strand.
AGGCCCAGGCTCAGGGCAAAAAGGGCCGCCAAATGGGGAGCCGCATAGGCTAGCTATAAGACTGCGACTTCACTTTCAACGGGACGCCACTTGTGGTTGATTTCACCCCCCGGAAAATCTTCGTATGCCTGATAACGTTTTAGTATAATAAATCTTTGTATCGTTTGGAAGCTAGGGCATTTTCAACACCGACATTTAAACCACCCGCGACCGTCTGGACCGCACGGTCCTGATGTATTGTGCCATCCAGACGGTGCCCCTCCGCTGAGCGGCGCTGCCGGACATGGAGAAGCGAGCCGGCCTTAATTTGCACTGAAGAATATACCTCCAAGGCTCACACCGTCAGATGAGCGGGCTATGGAAATGGGAAAGGCAATGAAGATCCGGCCCGGGTTAATGTGTCGTCCACTCTACACTTTGACCACGCATGCATTTAGAGGACATATGGGAGTACGACTTCATCAGCTTATAGCTTATAGGGGAGAGACCCGCAAAAAAAAACTTATAGGGGAGAGAATCTGATCTACTGCTGGCTTTTCGTTTCCTTTTTCTTGTGTTTTTTACGGAAAGAGAATCTACGGGTAGCACGCACAGTAGAAAACGAAACGAAACGAAACGGAGAATCAAATTCGCACGGTGTGGTGAGTGAGCTTGATATGACACGGCGGCGGTGATTCGCATGCAATGCAAGGGACGCGACGCGACGCGACGGCAGCCCTCTCTTGGAGTACGTACGTGTTTTTTGAGCTGTCCCGTCTTCATAGTCGTGTCTTTTACCGGCGCGACCCTCTCAATGCCGACGACGACGAGAACGGCACGCGGTGGTGCGGCAGTGCAGGTGCAGAAGCATCTACGTATCACAACAGAGGGCGGCATCGATCAGTGCGTGGCAGCGAGCAGAGGCCTTTGCCGCTTCTGCACGCGACGTCAGCCGGCCAGCCATGCATGCATGCATGCATGCACGTTGGACGACCACCCCGCCGAGCTGCGTACGTGTATCCGGCCGGTCAAAAGCACGATGCATGCGCCTTGCGCCTCATGTAGCTGTCGTGTTCCTGCAACGCTCGTGCGCCTTGCACCTCATCTTTTTCTTGGACTTGGGGTCAAGCAATGGTAAACTAGAATCCTTCGATTCCCTCGTGCGTGCGCGCGTCGTTTGTAGCTTGCTTTGCTTTGCTAGGTACGTGCACGCATGATGACGAGACACCAGTTTGTTAGGCAATCAGCTATCTAGTGCAGACCGATCAAGCGTGTCTTTGTACTAGGTGTTAGTATGCTTAACTATGTTCATTGGCCTGCTCTCAAAATACTAATCAACAAGTAGTACTATGTTTGTTTGCGTCACATCGCCTCGCACACGCGTGTTGTTCTGTCGATCAGAGGGCATCCAAGCCAATTGAGAGTACTGTTGCACACTGTTGAACACGTACCCCCACAGTAGAAAGAAAGGAAGAATTTGTTAGGGATAAAATATCTTTAGATTTAGACTAATTAGGCAATTAGCATATTCCTTAGAATATTCTATCTAGCAGTTAGAATATTGGCTTTGTCCATACGCTGTGTCTTTCTAACCATCGTCGTGCCTTTTCTAAACGACGCGACTATTGTAACAGACATGTACTTGCGACTGTTCAGGTCATATAAAAGCCTACAGTCATTATCAATGAAATCACTCTTTCACTTCATTCTTCTATACTCTCTTCACGTTATCAAGCACTGTTCTAACTAGAGCAAATAGGCTACAGGAGAGAACGGAGAAGAAATGTGAGAAACTGATGATTTTCTTGCCGGATGTTGCTTGTTCCTTCGCTCGGTTTGTGTACTCACATGGGCATGGAGTATATGTCGGCCCAAACCAACGAATCAAGCATAGTATCTACCAGTCAATGCTGCATGTTTGACTGGTCCATGTGCGTGCTCGTTAGTAAGTTGCAAGTGCATGATCCCCAGATCACACAGACCGATTAACAACGGGTGTGTGCTTGTGCTTAAGGGCACAGCGCACGTACATTATGGAGAGACGATCTTAATCAGCAGTTGTACAAGACAGATGGCTCGACCATTGTATGTATCCAACCAGATCCAGCCAACGCTGCCAGGCTTGGAGCTTATCTTCTCCGATCTCGAGGCCCCTCTCCCATGGCGACTCGATCTGCACCAATGCACGAGAAATGCAGGCCGACGTCACCCAATGGAATCCAGCACCAGGCGCATGCTCCTGGACAATTGTACACCCAACCCAAGCCGAAGCCGCCAGGCCGCCAGGCCGTATCCGATAAGTCAAAGCCGCCAGGCTTGAAGCTAATCTTCTCCGATCCCGAGGCTCCTCCCATGGCGACTAGTCCTCACCAATGCACGAGAAATGCTGGCTGGCGTCACCCAATGGAATCCAGCACCAGGCACATGCTCCTGGACTATTGTGCTACACCCAAGCAAATGCAACTCACCGTGTGGATCAGTGAGCCAATCGTGACAGTTGCAAACCATCCACGCAAATGTCGTTCCAGGTCGCAAGGCCCAATGGACTATAGAGTAGTTTTTCTTTTTCTGCTTCGACGGAAAACCAAAGTGAAGAAGTGCCCGACTTGGCTTTGGCTACACCAATGACTACCTTAATCAAAGCACAACATAGGAGAGTGAGACTCCCTACGATGCCAATTGAACAGAAAAAAGAGACATTCAAGTTTTTCTTACCGAAAAAGGCTTTCGCCCTACTTTGTATATAAAGCAACAACAACATCTTACAACAAACAAGAACAACAAGAAACGGAAAATACAATCGACACGGATACAAAGCACTATGAAACAGCTAACGAGCTCCAAAGAACCCAAAACAGACATTCAAGTTTGGATTAACGAGCTGCTCTACTCGTTAAGTCTTGGCTCATTAAGCCCATGCTTGCCAAGGCTCGGCTCGTTAAGCTCGCTAAGCTTAATAAGCAAAAAACTATTTACGATTGTGTTAACTTAAAACTCGTAAAGCTCGTGAGCGCTTGTTAACATATTGCTATGTGTTAGGGCCTATGAGATGAGAGAGTGTGTGTAATTTTAATGAAGGAATATGCATGGTGACTAAAGCAGAAGGTGCACCAATTTGCTTCTTCTTATGTGTCGGGGTGCGTCAATTAGGTCGGGTAGATAGGTTTATGTGCTATGAAATGTTGTCATGTATGATAAGATTATATATTGTGTTGTACTAACGAACTTACCGAGCGGAAATATATGATTGTCTCTGTTCATTAAGAAGCGAGCTACGAGCCTAATGAGCTGAGTTATCAAGCATTCACTAAGATCGCGAGCTACGAGCTTTTGGTCTAGCCCCAAACACCAACCAAATCATGGACTGTTAAGCACTCCTCACCCCCCCTCCCAACCAAATAAAGACACCCAATGGGCATCTGAGAGTAGCCTTCTTCTTCCTTTGATTATACGCCACTCACCGTAGATTGAAAGTTGCACGAAACCAACAGTAAAGAAAAGGATATCTGCAAACGACCATGTCATACCAGACTTTGAAGACCGCAATAGGCATTTTGTCTCGTCTGTTGCGAGACAAGGACACACTCCTGAAATCCTGAAGGAGCAGAAGATTAGGCAGCACTTTATCTCGCCTATTGTGAGACAAAACAAAGGCTCGCCTCTTCTGCTTAATACCTGCCTCTTCTGCTTAATTCCTGGGCCTCCATGTCTTGTTTTGCTGTTTTTTTTCCTTTTTGTTGAATTAATTCTATTTATATATTTGAAATGGAAAAATATTTTACTTAATTTGTAAGAAATGCTCATCGGGTGTTAAAGAATGTTCATGCTTTATAAAAGTAGCTCGCGCAACTTTAGTAAATGCTGATAGCATTCAAAGAAAATGTTAGGGAAATGTCCTGCATTTTTATAATATGTTTGTCAGATTTTAAAAATATTAATACAATATAAAAAATGTTTCATTTAAAAGATGCTCACGCGTTTTGAGAAAAAGATTGTGACATTTAATAGCATATTTAGACCACAATGTAAAACAATGTTCATGTAAGTTTACAAAAAGGTTTCGTATACGATTCAAGAAATGTATATGACACTAGTGCTCTTGCACGGGCAGTAGAAAACGAAACGAAGAATCGAAATATCGAATCTAACACACGGTCTAGTGAGTGAGCGTTACGCGTACGGTGCATGGGAGGGGACGCGAGGCGACGGCAGCCCTCTCTTGCCCTCTTGGGGCACGTCCGGAAGTGTTTGTTGTGCTGCCTTCGTTTGTGCTCACATAGTAGTGTCATTTTCCAGTGCAACTCATTGCTGATGACGACGACGATGACCGGTGCGGATGCAGTGCCGGCCGCGTCCGGGTGGTGCCCATACCCACATCCTGGTGCGGAAGTATCTATCTATGCGACGTCAGCCGGCCGGCCACGCATGGACCCCGGTCAACGTTGAACGTACAACCGGCCGGCCACCCGGCGACCTGCGTACGTGCTACCGACCGCTCACGGCCAGCAGCGCGACATGCGCCTCATGCTACTGGCCGTGCAGGTCTCGCACATATCGAGGTGAGCTCCCATGTGCCACAGGCACTTTTTTCACTGGATGCAACATGCATGGTACCGGTGCACTGTTAACTATAGTGATATTTTGGACTGTATAATCAACGGCCAACGGTACAAGATAGTGTCTACAACAGTTTCAAACCCTACCAGCTAGTTCTTTTTTCTTTGGATGATTGTGGTTTCGCTTCCTGTACGGCGGTGCTAATGCATCATGGGTGCGTGTGTTCGTCGTCCTTTCTACTCCCTCCGTTTCTAAATATAAGTCTTTTTAGAGATTTCATTATGAACTACATACAGAGCAAAACGAGAGAATCTACACTTTAAAATATGTCTATATATATCCGTATGTAGTTTATAGTGGAATTTTAGCCAGCCAGCTCACCTGGTTACACGCACGCAGGCTAACAAGACAAGACACCACTTAGAGGTAGATAGGCAAACCAATTAGGGCATGTACAATGGTGGCATGCTGCTGCTTAAGTCGAATCTATTTTTTCTATTATTTAATCCTACATGACATACACGGCATCATTCTGAGGCTATGCATTGTACATGCCCTCAAGAGTTCTCTCTTTAGTCTGGATCGATTGAGCGTGTTAGCATAATTAACTGTTTGTGTTGGCGTCACATCGCCTTGCACACGCGCATCAAGGAGTTGTCCCACCTTTTAATTTGTCCGGCGGTACGCACGTACGTACGGTGATATGATTAAGTGTCCCGCGTGACACGGGCTAGCTGGTTTACTAGTCATAGTGCATGTCCAACGCTAATGCAGAAATTTGCTCCGGCATTCATTCACGAACTGGGGGACTAGTCGATGGACACGGGTGATTTAGCCATCCAACGCTTTCACATACATTTCAAACAATGTTTGAACAAACCAGACGAAATTCATGTAAATACGACGAATTTTCATATAAACATGACGAAATTCATTGCATTTCGAATAGTTTACATTACATTTTGAACATTAGGATAAATAAGGCCGAACTCTACCTACGGTGGCGCCCGTCGTCTACTTTCTTTGTATTTTCCGCATCGTGACCATGTCCTCCATCTGCAGTCTCCATGAACGGCGGAAGGGTTTAGGACCATGAAGTGAAGGTGTGGTCTCTCATGAGGAAGAGTAAAACAAGAGAGACGGACCAACCCACTAGGGACACAATGCCCAGCCGCCTCCCATGCCCTACTCATCCTCGAAGGAGCCGGCGACCTGTTCGTCGCCATTGCGGATGGACATGAGGTCGATGATGGATGTGTACGGTCCGTCACTGTCCACCTACCACCTGCCACATGCGCCCTCAAAAGTTGGACCACAACGCATAGGAGACATAGCTGGCAGCTTTCTCGTCCTCGACCGCCAGTGCCTGCTCCATGGTCAAGCCGGCATGCACCGGCGCCAACTTCGGCGCGTTCTCGTTGTCGGACCCCGTCTCCATTGTGGGGTCGTCGTCGAAGAGCTCGGGGGAGCTGGACGGCTAACCGGCCTCGATCCGCCCGGTACGGCGGCTCTGCCAGGTGGCCGCACGGGCGGCGATCTCGTGCTTCATCGCCGTCTACAGGTTCTCCCGCATAGCGTTCCCGCTCGCGGTCATGGTGGATGTGATGCAATGAATGAGGATGTGGAGTGGATGTGTTATGGTTTTGAGTTTAGCCGGGTGTGGCCGCCTTTAATTTGCGGATTCTGGTAATGCCAAGTGTCCGGGTGCGTTAATGCGCGACGCTGGAGTTGGTTCCTCGGCCGGCGAGCCTTCTTAATGGAGGCATATGAACGAACGACATTGAACGAGCATGATAGATATCCGTCGTGTCCTGTACTAGAAACGTCTCTCTCGCATTGAACAAACACGGACACCTGGGATGCGGTGCGGGCGGCACACTCAGCCGGTGTGCCGCTTCAATACTGGCGTCAGTGAGAAGTCGTATCCGCTCTGAGCCGGCGTCAATGCGGAGCAGTTGCCCTACAGGGGCATGCACGCGGGCAACTGGCACTGGGCGAAAACGCACACGGGTGAAGGAGGAGGGTTTTCACCGAGTCAGGGTAGCCATGAGCGGGCATGGCAGCGTTCCGGATGCCCACAACCCTCCTCCCACTTTGTTTCTAGTTTACAGGAAAAGGTGTGTTCAGATCACTGAGCGGACCGATACGTGACCTGATTGGATGGCTTCCTGGTCGAGATACCGCTATCCCAGGCCATTCGAGGGTGGGCGTTGCTTATCTGGTCATACACGCGCATGATGACGAGACAGCGCTTAAAGGTAGATAGGCAATTTGATTAGTAGCTAGTGCAGATCGATCGAGCGTGTTAGCATAATTGACTAGTACTGCTACTATATTTGTCTTGGCATCACATCGCCTCGTACTATATTTGTGCCGTCTCATCTCTTAATTTGACCATGTTTGGATCCCTAAATTAGAGTTAGTTTTAGTTAGTTGGGGCTCAAATAACCCAAAAGTATCCAAATATGATGAGTTAGTTTGGGTTAGTTGGATCTAACCCACCTCAAAAAACTAGCCCACACTAGAGGATCGTTTGGTTGGGTTAGTTCTTTTAGGCCCACTAAAAAAATTAGTAAAAAAAAAGTTACCCCTCCCATCCAAACATGGTCTAAAGTAGTCAAATGATTGAGAAAGAATATTTATTTCCAATCTAACCCTACCATCCAAACAGATTTTTGATTAGAGTTAGTTTAGGATTGATTCAGGGTTAGAATCTAACTCTAACCTTTAACTGAGTTATAGAGTATTTAAACAAGGCCTTTGTCCGGCGATACGTACGTACGGTGACATGATTAAGTTTCCCGCGTGGCATTAGCTATCTGCTTTATTAGTTAATCATGCATGCGTACGATGAATGATCAAACAAAACAGGATAAATCTACGTACGGGCCATGCATGCATGCTTAGTTTAGAGATAGCCTGGTAGTGCTACTTCAGCTTGACAGACTAGCTGCTACTAGTAGTTGTAGGCCGAGTGAGCGTACGTTCCACACAGTTGAACACACACTGTCGAAAGAAAGGAAGAATCGCATCGCATGGAGGAGTGAGCATTTGCATGGAGGAGTGAGCATTTCTCCACGGCGGTGATTCGCATGCACCCGATCGACGGGACGGGACGCGACGGCAGGATGCATTCGATTCTCTCGGGGACTCACGGTGTTGGCTCCTTGTGCTGCGTGTCTCCGACTCCGTGTGTGTGCAGACATAGAGAGTGTTTGATACGTTTTAGTCCAGTAGTAGGACTAAAACTTGTCAGTTTTATTCTAAAAAAACTAAAATCAAGTTAATAATCATTTATTATCCTTCAAACCTTTCAATCTAGAACTCGCATGTGTTAAAGGAGAGAAGTTAAATAAGAAGAGAGAGGACTAATTCACATTTTAGTAGGGGTACACCTGACTAAAAATTTTTAGTCTCAAAACTAGTTTTAGCTCTTCTTTAGCCAGGGGTGCTTGGAACTTTAGCTTTTTAAAGAGACTATTTGTAGTCAGACTAAAATAAGTCCCTTGGATCCAAGCACCCTCATAATCGTGTCTTTTCCGGGTGCAAATGCAGATGCACAAGATCAGCCAGCCAGCCAGCCGACCAGTCATGCCGGTCAACGTGGAGCATTCCGGGTCAACAGAAGCAGCAGCAGCGTTGACGCTGACCAGTGGGCCGCCACATAGTATTTCCTTTTTTTTTCTTTTCCTTTGGTTAACCACCAATTACTTACACATGTATCGCAGGGATCAAAAGAAATTAACTAGTACTCATGCTAGTACAGAAGGAAGTGATTCAAATGGCACGACGGCTCCGTGTCCCCGGGCGGCATATAGTTTGTTGCGTGATCGTCTCGAACCTTGTCAACTTATAACATTACACAAGAGAACAAAATAACTCCGCAAAAATCTGGCGCTGAATGGATTGAGGTATACCTGCGTCCATCCATCTATCCATCAAGTCTTGGATATTCCTCCCTGTCCGGCATTATCACTGGTCAAATGAGATGGAAGCGATCGGTTGATGCAATCATGCATGCAAATTGACGTAAAGCTAAGCCTCCTCTGTTCTTGAGCCGGCCGCCCGGAATATCCCTCCATCGTCATCATCAAAATCATCATCATCACCACGGTTAATTAGTCTCCTGCTCTCAGGTAACTCACATGGAGTATAAGTATCAACCCAGGCGAATCAAGGAATCAACGATGCAGGTTTGACTGGTCCATGTGCGTGCTCGACCATTACCTAGTTGCGAGTTAAAATGCTTCCCAGATCACAAAGAACAATTAACAAGTGGTGTATGCTCCGGCTTAGGGGTACAAATCATGTAGGTTAGCACAAAACAAACATAATTAGCAGTACTCAATCATCATATGTACCCAATCAACCAAAGGTCTGGCCCCCTTGATCTTGCTCCGATCTCGAGGAGCACGGTGACTCGATCTGCACCAATGCACGAGGGAGATGCTGGCGCCAACGAATGGAATCCAGCGCCCAGACTCGTACCCCAGGATTATGTTTACACATGCTACATGTGGATCAATGAGCCAATCGCGACAGTTGCAAATCATCGACGCAATGTCGTTTGACGTCCCAAGGCGCAATAGACTGTAGTAGTGAAGTAGTAGTTTTATTTGCTTCCATGGGGAAAACAAAGTGATGAAGTGCCTGCCTTGGCGTTGGCTACAGTGACTATATATATACCTTAATCTAAACAAGAGAGAGAGAGAGAGAGAGAGAGAGAGAGAGAGAGAGAGAGAGAGGGTAACAAGAAAAAAGAAAAGGAGAGATGCAAGGCCTAGCGTGTAGTAAGCCGACAAGCACAATCTGGCTCTCTTGTGTATATGCATCTGATATGAAAAAAAAAATAGTAATTAAAATTCAAGTCCAAAAAATTATGATTTTTTTGGAAACAAGCTTGATCTTCTATTGTACTAGTATAAAAAAAATCACCAAGGATTGTTATTCATTGTATTCTGGATGAAAAATACAAAATCAATACTATGTACAAGTTACTATTCACAGTTTTTGTCCTTGTAATTTTTTTGCCCAGGAATTGACGAGAGAACTTTTTATACGAATACAACAGAAGGTCAAGTTTGTATCCAAAAGTTTCAGATTTTTTTTGTATTTTTTGAAATTAGTAATTGGTTTCCCCATACCAAGTGCATACACACCTCAGAGCTAAAGGGTATTTGCCGCCCAAAGCCCAACAAAATGGGAAAAAAATGATGAAGTGGAAGAAGATGGGCAAAGTGCGGCGTTTTGGTGGCGAGCTATCTGGAGACCGTAATTTGTGCCATCTAGCATAGCGTTGCGATAACACCCCCCCCCCCCCCCCCGTGTCGCCCTCCCCTGGCGACACGAGGGAAACCCTCGCCGCCGCCGCCGTAAAGCCTCTGCTCCTCCTGCTCCCGCATCGCCGCCGCCAGAGGTCAGGCCGGCGAAGCCGCGCCGCGCCTCGGGATGGCGGCGGCGGGGTGGATCACTTCCCCGCGCGCGGCGCACCACCCCTTCCCCGCGTCCCCGAGATCCAGATGCGGCGTCCTCCAGCCCCCTCCAGTTGCTGCCCCTGCCGGTCCGGCGGCGTGCCCTGCGGCATCCTGCCCGCTCCTCCCCCCTACAACGGCGCATCCCTGCTGGCCTCTGGCTGGTGTGGTTCTGTGTCTGGGTGCGGTCTGGCCTCGATTGGCCGGTCCCCGTCTCCGGTGGTGCTCCTCCCTCCCTCGAGCTGCAGTGACGGCTCCGGTGTGGTGTCTTGTTGAGGTTACGGTGGTTGCATCCCAGCGGCGGCTGCCTCTGACGGTGCGTCAGCCTGGCGGCTTGGTGGACGAGTGGCACCATGCCGTGAGTTTGCCGGCGTTGTTCCGGCCCCGATGGCCTCAGACCTGCGTTCTCTGGTGTCCGTGGCTTGCGGCGCCTCTGTCGGCGCTGCTCCGACCCCAACGACCAAGTAGATGCGTTCTCCTCCAGCGTACTCTGCTCGTCAGTGTCATGTTGGCTACGGCCCCGACAGCTGGGATATGCGTTCCTCCGGCTCCTAGCTTGCTGGCGACGCTAGTTGCCGATGATTACTCTATGCAGGTTTCTCTCTGCCTCCTCGCGTCCCCGACGCCGTTACCTCCACGCCTCGCCTTGAGCCAGATCCAATGCTCGTGTGTTCGATGGCGCCCTATACCGCCCTCCAGCGATAGGTGCAGCCCCACCAACCCTCTTCTTGACATGGCAGTTTCGACCAGCGGTGACTTCCTCATCATAGAGTCCATATTCGGTGGCTATGGGATTGCTTAGGCTCAGGCCAAGGAGAAATCCTTGCTCGGCTAGCCGGTGCTGGCAGCGGCGTCACTCACGGGTGTCGTTTTTCCTTCTTCAAGGCGCTGTCATGGCCCCATCTATGCCTCTCTTCGAGCTCACGGGAAACCCTAGGTCCGGTTCTCCAGATCGGATGGTGACGACATCTCGGTGTCGTTCTCCTTCTTGAAGGCGCTATCTTGTTCGCTTGTGGTTGGTCCCGATGGTGACTTTGCCGATTTTGAATCCATTGCTTGTTCGGTCTGCCTCTCTTCTTGGTTCTTGGTGCGTTTAGCTGTGTGTATCCTCTGTTTCGGGCCGAGCATCCCTTGTTCCTCTGCTCCGTGCACCATGTTCGCACCTTCTTGTGTTTGTGTCATGTGTTGTACCCAACTCTGTACCCATTCTATTTCCTTCTATCAATGAAAGATACGCAAGCTTTGCGTATTCGCGAAAAGTATAGCGTTGCGATGTGTGCTTGCAATACAAAGGTGCCATGGGCTGCGGTGCTACGATTGTACATGGGCCTCGGGTACACAGTGTTATGCATGCACGTCATGTACCTGCTGTGCTGTTTTGAAACATGCACATAAAAAAAAGCTCACCGTGGGAGCAACTAACTGAGGGGTACACCTTGCGGGAGCCCCTCCAGGGCCACTTTTGGTGGGCTGAGAGTGTGTTATTTGGCGCACTCTCAACCACCGTCATGTGTCGCGTGCTGGGCACTATCTCGGCATTTTATTTTTCATTTGTCTGTATGTATATTCGATGAGTATTCTTTTTCTCGTTTTATAGGGTTTTGGTTTTTGCCCGGTTTTCCCTAGGTTTTGGGAAAAAAATTGCATGAAAACATTTTTTTTCCTTCTTCCGCGAGAGACATGTACTTGCTCCTTGTGGATGCAAAGATTTACTTCTGCGAGAGGCACAACTGTACGTCACCGAGAAGAAAAACACATTTTTTTTCTTTCATGAGAGGCACATATTTGCTTCCAGTGGAGGAACAGATTTTCTGCTACGATGTGCCTCTCGGGAAGGGAAAAAGTGACAAAAAAATCATGCTTTTGGCTCATTTTTTCCTTCCTTTTTTCCATGAAAAAAAGGTTTGTCAGAACCTATTAACTTGGGAGTTAGTTTCGAAGATCTCGATGCGGTTAATCCAACAATGAAAATGGTTCGCGATTTGGATGAACTGATTAAGGGATAGTTTTTTTTTTGAATAAATGAATCTACGAAAAATGGAAAATTCCCAAGTTGCGACAGGCGGCGCAATAACATCACAACATGGGGAGGTGAGAGTGACCTTTGCAAGAGGTAGCCCTTAATTAGTGATTCTGCTATCTATCGCGTAGGTTGACAACTTTCGACCAAACACACACCCCCTTCACCTCCCTACACGAAGTTAGGCTGTCCCACTTCCAATTATGGAAAGGTACTATAACATTCCGAAACCCTTTTTTTTCTTTCGCTTTTATTTTTATTTCATTATATTATTCTTTTTGATTTTTCATTTTTTTTCACTTTCTTTTTTCATTTTATAAAAATAGTTTTCAAATTCGTGATTTTTTTGAAATCATGAACATTTTCCAAATTTGCGGCCATTTTAGGAATTTGTGTGAGTTGCTTTGAACTCGTGAACATTTTTTTTTGCAAATTCACAAACATTTCCTGAAATCTTGAACAAATTTTCTAATCAGGAATACTTTGCAAATTCTCGAATATGTTTACATGTCACGAACATTTTCTTTGAAATCATACTTTTTTCAGAATCACGTACATTCTGAAATTTTTGAATTTGTTTCGTAACTCGTGAATAAGTTTTCAAATTTGTGAACATTTTTTCAATTACGACAACATTTTTGAATTCATGAACAATTTTTCAAATTACATGAACATATTTTGAATGCCCGAACATTTTTTAAATTTCATTTTTTATTGGCTTGACATTTTTTGAAGACAAGAACATTTTTTAAAATCACGAGGATGATTGAATTTCGATTTTGTTTGAAATCCTGAACATATTTTAATGTAGCAAACAAAAAAAGGGAAAAACGAAAGAAAAAAAGGGGCACCCGTCCAGCTCATGGGCCGGCCATAAGCAACTACGAAACAGTTGATGGGTGAGGGTGCGCATTTATACCAAACAAAAAGAAAAAAGAGACATGCAAGCTTGGAATTTCGGCCGAAAGTATGGCAGGCCCAAAGTCGAAGCAAGGGCCGTGGTTAGTTCTTTTGTAGCTTATTTGAGGGTCTCGATATAAGCTACCCCTTACCCACAGCTTATTCTAGAAGCTGAACGTAAAATTTTGTTTTAGAAGCCTATTAATTAAGGAGTTGGTTTTAAAAATAAAATTTTAGGTTAGGCTTCTAAAATAAGTTGGGCAGAGGGCGGCTTATTTCCGCAGTCCCAATGAAGCCACAAAAGAAAGAGCCTTTAATTACCCTCTTGAAAATCGGCTCGAATGCTGCGGATAACAAATAAATGACCGACCTTTTTATGCGGCCCATCCCGGGCGCGGCGGAGCGCAAGCCGGACAACAATCTCCTCCTCAGGGCCGCGTGGGATGAGCTCGGGGTTGACGGATCTGGATGTGAAGGACTCGAATCCGCTGCCCGCCATGCCGGAGACAGCCGGAAGTCGCCGGAGACGAGTTTGGGTGGCGTAGGGGAGTGGAGTGAAGTGGCCAGGGTTTGGTCCGGCGAGCGGATGAGGAGGAATTTATGTGGTACGTGACTCCGACCTCGTGATGACCTAATTGGGATATGACCTTTTGTTATTGTCAGACAACCATGATAAATGAAGTACCAACATAGTTTAAAGGCGATAGCCATTGGTCAACATCCAAATGGCATGTGCTCGTGACAGAGGTATATTGTCATAGTTGCTGGCGGTAGCCTTTTGTATCATACCCCAGGGATGGGGTGTAGTAGCCTTCGTTCCGACATTGAGCATAATAAGCCACCCCAGCACGCACCGCCACTATCTTTGATGGTAGGGTACAGTCGGCTGTGCTATCAAAGGCGGTAGACCTCTACCACAAGCACACGCTATTTGGACGTTGATCAAACCCTTCCGCCTGAGGTCCTCACGGTACGTGATGAAACCTTACCATCCGGTAAAACATAATGAAATCTGGACAAACTTTCGAAGAGCGGCCAAATCGTGCTAAACTTTGATCAAAAGATCAAAACAATGATTTTGACCGATATTTTGAAGAGTACAGTCAACAGTCAATGCCAGTGTATATAATAAACCCTACAAAGTTTGGATCCTATCGTGGATGCACTAAACTCTTTTGGATGATTGCTAGCTGTTTTCGCTTGCTGTAGAGGCCGACGCATCATCTTTTTCTTGGACTTGGGGTAAAGTAATGGGAAACTAGAATCCTTGGATTCACTCGTGCCTGCGCGCGACGTTTATAGCTACGTGCACGCATCATGAGGAGACACCACTTTGTTAGGCAGATAGGCAATGGCTAGCTAGTGCAGACTGATCGAGCGTGTTTATACTACTTTGCTTAACTATGTTCATTGGCTTGCTCGCAAAATAATACTCCCTTCGTCTCAAAATAAATGTCTCATATTAAACCTAAGACACTTATTTTGAAATGAAGGGGTAATCAACAAGTACTATGTTTGTTTGCGTCACATCGCGCATATATCAAAGAGTTGTCGCACCTTTTCTATTAATTTGTCCGGCGCCGGCGGTTCTTAGTACTCGTACGGTGATATGAGTCATGATGATTTCCAGCGTGACACGACCACGTGTGAGTGTGATCAAAGGCCAAGCACATGCTTAGTTTAGAGATCAGCTGCCTGGTAGCTAGTGCTACGTAGTTCAGCGGGCATCCAAGCCAATGTTGTTCTGTCGATCAGCTGCCTTGCTTGTTAGTTGCCCAGTGTTGTTCTGTCGATCAGAGGGCATCCAAACCAATCGAGACTTTGAGAGTACTATTAATATTGCACACTGTTGAACACGTACCCCACAGTAGAAACAAAGGAAGAATTGACTGTCGAGGCGGTCGGAGTGAGCACCCATGGCGGTGATTCGCATCCATGCATGCACATGATCTAATACACGGAAAAATACCATACGAAAATCAACATTTAAATAAAACTCTGTGAAATCCATGTTTAAAAGTTCTAAATTTTTTTGGAAAAGTTATGGGATGTTGAGGGGACAATGTTCTATTATCATGTGAAATTCAATTAAAAACACCGGGATGCGAACTATGAAAAGAGAAATTCAACGATGAATAATGATGTTACTATTTAGCACTATTCAACACCCATTTTGTCTTGTTCATAGCTCACATCCTGTAATGTGTTTGAATTTGACATTTTGCGTGTCAATAGTGCATAACCCTCTTACCATCCCATATTTTAAAAAAAAACGTAACTTCAAAACATTGTTTTCACCGGTTTCCATCGAATTTTGGTTTCCGTATGATATTCTCCCATACTACACTAGTAGCAGATTAGAGTATGGCCTGGGCGGGTGCACATACGCTACGTAGCACTCCATCCGTTCCCAAATATACGGCTTTCTAGATATTTCGATGCGGGCTACATGTGTTGTAAAATGAGTGAATCTACACGTTAAAATATCTATATATACATTCATATGTAGCTTATATTAAAAAAATTTAAAAGGTCTTATATTTAGAAACGAAGGGAGTACTTGCCAAAATACTGACCTCCAGCATACTCCATGCATGCATGTATGTATTCTGACGATGCTAGCCCACCATACAACAAGTGAACAAGATAATTATCTCAAACTTTTTTTTTTTTTTTTTTTTTTGCGGGTGATAATTATCTCAAACTTGTT
This sequence comes from Triticum aestivum, assembly GCF_018294505.1. NCBI lineage: Eukaryota > Viridiplantae > Streptophyta > Magnoliopsida > Poales > Poaceae > Triticum > Triticum aestivum. The sequence continues at coordinate 799,636,197 of NC_057798.1, forward strand.
GTCGAGTTAACTTCGCGTACACCAGAGAACAACATAACTCTGCACTGCACATATATTTGGGGACATATAAACGGATCGAGGCACCTGGCTGCGTCCACCCATCCATCAAGTGTTGCATTCATATTCCTTTCCGGTCCCGGCCGGCATTATCATTATCATCGGTGAGATGAGAAAGGAAAACGACTGATGCAATCTTGCATGCAAATTGACGTAAAGGTAGCCTCTCTCTCTCTCTCTCTGCTCATGAGCCAGAATATTATTCCTCCATCGTTGTCATCATCCTGGTCAGTATCTTGCTCTCACTGTCTCAGGCAATGTGTGTACTCACATGGACATGGAGTATATGTCGGCCCAAACCAATGAACCAAGCATAAGATTAGTATCTACTACCAGCCAATGCTACATGTTTGACTGGTTCATGTGCGTGCTCGTTTCTTAGTTGCAAAATAGATAAGTGCATGATCCCCAGATCACACAGACCGATAAACAACGGGTGTGGGCTTGTGCTTACGGCGAGACAATCTTAATCAGCAGTCGTACAAGATAAACTGCCAGGCTTGGAACCAATCTTCTCCGATCTCGAGGCCCCTCTCCCATGCACGAGAAATGCTGGCTGGCGTCACCCAATGGAATCCAGCACCAGGCTCATGCTCCTGGACTATTGTACACCCGACCCAAGCAAATGCAACTCACCGTGTGGATCAGTGAGCCAATCGTGACAGTTGCAAACCATCCACGCAATCTCCTTCCAGGTCCCAAGGCCCAACGGACTATAGTAGACTTGTTTTTCATTTTTGCTTCAACGGAAAAACAAAGTGAAGAAGTGCCCGACTTGGCTTTGGCTACAGCAACGACTACCTTAATCAAAGCACAACAGAGGAGAGTGAGGCTCCGTACGTGCCAATTGAACTGAAAAAGGGACATTCAAGTTTGGATTGACAAGCTGCTCGGCTCGTTAAGTCTTGGCTCATTATGTCTGTGCTTGTTAAGGCTCGGCTCGTTAAACCCGTGCTTTTAAGGCTCGGCTCATTAAACTCGTTAAGCTTAACGAGTAAAAAACTGTTTATGGCCCTCTTCATTTAAAACTCGTTAAGCTCGCGAGCGCCCGCGAGCGTTCGTTAACACATTGCTATGTGCTACGGCCTATGAGATGAGAGTGTGGGTGCAATTTTAATGAAGGAATACGGTGACTAAAGCAGAAGGTGCTCCAATTTGCTTCTTCTTATGGGTCGGGATGAATCAATTAGGTTGGGTAGATAGGTTAATGTGCTATGAAATGTTATTATGTATGATAAGATTATATATTGTGTTGTACTAACAAACTTAATGAGCTGCTCATGAAACTCGTTGGTTCGTTTGTTAAGCTCGTTAAGTTTAGTAAGTGGAAATCTATGAAGTCTCTATTTCATTAACAAGCCAGCTATGAGGTTAATGAGCTGAGCTACCAAACGTTCACTGGGCTCGTGAGCTACGAGCTTTTGGTCTAGCTCCAAACACCAACAAAATCATGGACCATTAATTGCACTCCTGGCAAAACAAAGGCACCCAAAGGGCATCTTAGATTAGCCTTCTTCTTCCTTTGATTATATGCCACTCACCGTAGATTGAAAGTTCCACAAACCAACGGTAAAACAAAGGACATATTCAAAACGCCCTGCTATATCAGACTTTAAAGACCGCAATAGCCATTTTTCCTCGTCTGTTGCGAGACAAGGACACACCTGAAATCCTGATGGAGCAGAAGATTAGGCAGCAGTTTATCTCGCCTGTTGTGAGAGAAAGCAAAGGCTCGCCTCTTCTGCTTAATACCTGGGCTGGTCCATGTCCTGTTTTGCTAGTTTTCTTTCCATTTTTTCTTGAATTAATTTTATTTATATTTTCGAAATGAAAAATACTTTATTGAATTTCAATAAATGTTCTTTGGGCGTTAAAGAACGTTCATGCAGTCTTAAGAAATGCTCGTGCAGCTTTACAAGTTGTTGATTGCATTCAAAGAAAATATTAGTGACATTTAGAAAATGTCCGCGCATTTAAAAAAAATATTTTGTCACATTTCAAAAATATTAATATATTATTAAAAACCATTATTATTTTTAAAAATGTTTCATTTAAAAAGAATGCGCACATGTTTTGAAAAAATTGCTTATGACATTGAAAAACATATTTATACCACAATGTAAAACGATGTTCGTGTACCGCTGACCATTGAGTACACCGGAACCCTCAATATGTGCCAGACCTGCACGGCCAGCGTGGCAAGAACACGTACGGGTGCTACATGAGGCGCACCGCGCTGCTGACCACCGGCCGGTAGCACGTACGCAGGGCGGCTGGTGGCCGGCCGGACGATTAGTGTATACTACAAAGCTAGCACAGTTTCAGACCCTAGAAGCTTTTTTGGATGATTGTGGTTTCGCTTCCTGTACGGCACCACTTAGGAGTAGTAGTTAGTGTAGATCGATGTAGCGTGTTCGCATAATTAGCTACTGTTTGTGTTAGGCTGGCCATAGTTGGGGTAATATAAGTAGTATCATGCAGTTGGGACTCGCAAACATGCTTGTATACCAGATAATTAGAGACGTATGTGCATCTGTGTTGGAGGGGGCATTGCCCACAACCCTAAGCATAATGTGAAGTTGAGAGAATTTGGTGGGCTTCGATGGACAGCCAAAATATCAAGACGGTACGTACGTACGCTCGATGAATCGAGTCGATCAACCGAAATGTCGAATGGGAGTGAGTGTAGACCAAACACGCAATGGTTGGTCAAAAGCGCTTGCCCGTGTGGAACGATGTACGCACGCGCACGTAGGTTCATGGCGGATTCCGTTGAAGACCGGCATTCACCAATATATGCATCATCTGAAAATAAAAAAGGGTGAAAAATATCACATATATTTAACCTCATAGACACATATGTGCACCTGGGGGGGGGGGGGGCGCAATTGCCCCCAACCCTGGAAATAAATGTGAAGCTGAGGGAATGCACAACCGAAATATTAAGGTGGTACGTATGTACGCTCGATTCAGAAGTGATGTAATCAGCGTGCCATCCCCCTGCGACACGAACACAACCTTCTATTCGCGGGTTGCGTTGGCTTGTTGTCTTTAAACCGTGACAACACTGCACACGCCACATCCGCCATCCTTGGTCAACGTCGAGCGCTACCGGTCAACAGCAGCACCGACGTCTCACGTCGTGCACGGCACCCAGCGTTGACCCTGACAAGTTGTCTCTCACGTAGTATATGCACCCCGGCCACGTAGCAAAGCAAGATCATACAGAGAACTTAAAAAAGAACATGATCACAAAGAGTCACTGTATTTTTTTTTTGTTAACCAATTCAAAGACACATGAGGCCGGCACGGCTCCATGTTTCCGGCTGGTCCCCGTGCGTGCAATGCATCATCGGGCGCGTGCAAATGCGTAGGAGTTTATTGCAGTGACCAACCGACCACCACTGGTAATTATGTACTACTCCTACTATGTGTTCATGTCGTCTTGCGATGAAGATAGCCGGATGCAATGAGTTTCTCGCGACAGATACATGCATGGTCGGATGTACTACGCCTAAACTACACTGGTAGCAGAGAAGAGAATGGCTTGGGTTCAGTCACGTTTTTTAGGAACCGAGAAAGCTAAAACACCGAAGTACCAAACCGTTCGGTTCGGGGGAACCGAACGCCCACTCCTCAGTGGTACGTGCCAAAATACTGGCCTCCAGCATATTCCATGCATGCATCTAATCTACCGATGCTATAAAGTAACCCTGCAAAAAAAACGATACTCTGTTTCAAAATAAGTGTCTTAACTTTATACTAATTTTAATACAAAGTTGCACTAAGATTGAAACACTTATTTTGACATAGAGAAAGTACATAGTGTGATCTAATTAAGTATCTCAAACTTGTTTTCGAGTTAACTTTGTGTACACGAGAGTCAAGAGAACAAGATAACTTTGCACTGCACTGCACTGCACATATTTGGTGACATATAAACGGATCGAGGTACCGGCCTGCGTCCACCCTTCCGTCAAGTGTTGCATGCATATTTTCCTTTCCAGTCCGGCCGGCATTATCATTAGGGCATGTACAATGGTGGCATATGGATACATATGCCTCATGACAAAAAATAATTTGAAGCACCTACATTAATTTTTCTCTCCAATGCAAGCTATCACTAGTGGGCCTTATTAAGAAATAAAAAATAAAGACTCTAGTACACATGCATCTCTACTTTTCACTCCAACCTTTTCAGCTTTTGTCATCGGACCACGCTTTTTCTCTTCAATCACCCGCCTCCTGCAGAGGATCCTGCTTCCCTATCCAAACCTACTTTACGTCATATCCGATTTTACATGGCATGCGAGACATCACCTTGAGGCTATGCATTGTACATGCCCTTATCATCGGTGAGATGAGAAAGGGAAACGAGTGACGCAATCATGTATGCAAATTGACGTAAAGCTAGCCCCCCCCCCCCCCCCCCCCTCTCAGCCAGAATATTATGCCTCCATTGCTATCATCATCCCGGTCAGTATCTTGCTCCCACTGCACTGTCTCAGGCAATGTGTGTACTCACATGGGCATGGAGTATATGTCTACCAGTCAATGCTGCATGTTTGACTGGTCCGCCATGTGCGTGTTCGTTAGTAAGTTGCAAAATAATCAAGCGCATGATCCCCAGATCACACACCGATTAACAACGGGGGTGTGCTTGTGCTTAATTAAGGGCGCAAACCATGCAGATTATGGCGATAAGAAGTTAAATAGTTGTGGTACAAGGCAAATGCCTTGAACATTTATACGTATCCTATCAGCCAAAGCTGCCAGGCTTGAAGCTAATCTTCTGCGATCTCGAGGCCCCTCCCATGACGACTCGATCTGCACCAATGCATAAGAAATGCTGGCTGGCGTCGACCAATGGAATCCAGCACCAGGCTCTCATGCTCCTGGACTATTGTACACCCAAGCGAATGCAACTCGCCATGTGGATCAGTGAGCCAATCGTGACAGTTGCAAACCATCCACGCAATGTCGTTCCAGGTCGCAAGGCCCAACAGACTATATTAGAGTAGGTTTTCTTTTTTTGCTTGGACGGAAAAACAAAGTGAAGAACTGCCCGACTTGGCTTTGGCTACAGCAACGACTACCTTAGTCAAAGCACAACGGAGGAGAGTGAGACTCCCTATACGCCAATCGAACAAAAAAAGAGACATGCAAGTTTGGGTTAACAAGCTGCTCGGCTCGTTAAGTCTTGGCTCATTAAGTCAGTGTTTGTTAAGGCTCGGCTCGTTAAGGTTAACAGGCAAAAAAAAAAAACTATGTACATTTCTGTTTAATGGAAACATGTTAAGCGTGTGGGTGCCCGCGAGCATTCGCTACCAGATTACTATGTGTTACGGCTTATAAGATGAGAGTGTGGGTGTAATTTTAATAAAGGAATATGATCACTAAAGGAGAAGGTGCACTAGTGTGCTTCTTCATATGGTTCGGGATTGATCAGTTAGGTTGGGTACATAGGTTAATGTGCTATGAAACGTTGCCATGTATGACAAGACTATATATTGTGTTGTACTTCCGAAATTAACGAACCACTCATGAAACTTCATAGCTCGCTTGTTAAGCTCGCTAGTTTAACGTGCAAAAAGCAATACGTGTCTCTGTTCATTAAGAAGCGAGCTACGAGTTTTTGGTCTAGCCTCGAACACCAACACAATCGTGCACCATTAATTGCATCCTTGAATCGCACCCCCCTCCCAATCAAATAAAGAGGCCCAAAGGGCATCTTAGATTAGCCTTCTTCTTCCTTTGATTGTACATCACTCATCATAGATTGAAAGTTGCACGAAACAAACAATAAAAAAAGGAATCTACAAACGGTCTTGCCATACCAGGCTTCGAAGACCACAATAGCCGTTTTGCCCCGTCTATTGCAAGACAAGGACAGACTCCTGAAATCCTAATGGGGCAGAACATTAGGCATCACTTTTGTCTCGGCTGTTTTTTCAGAAACACTTATAACTTTATTCGTACTCATAACAATTACAGGTACACCAATTTTAACCTAAGATTCAAGAAAATACGAAGTAACTCATATGACTAAGAATTATAATGAAAAATCTCTTGGAAACATCTCCCTCGTGGTATCAATCTCTGCTCGAAGAAATACTCCAAACACTTCGATTAAGAGGTTGCATTGGACTCTGTCAACGATATTGTCACTCTTTCACCCGCGCGAATGTCACCAATAATGATTTTTGAGAGGGCCCCATGTCGCCCATCCAAAAAGATGAACATACTTGGGCCGGGGATGATCTCCTAGAAGTGCAGGCCGTCAAATCACAATAGCTTCACCATGGCGTTGATGAATGATTTCACCTCCACAAACAATCATACCAACAAAAAAAGCGTGACACAACACATAAACTAATCAGATCCGAATAATCGGATCTGCGAGAATAGAAAACTCTCTAACCTCATGGCAGCGCCAAAAGAACGAGAAAATTTTATTCTCGCAAAACTATGATGATCACTAGACGTTGACGAAGAACATAGAGGTCTTGGAGATCCAAGCCCCCCGCTCTCACCGCCAAGCTTGCAGCCGGAGGCGAGGGGACCTAAATTTCTCAGATGGCGACGACGGCAGCGGCACGAGAAACCGTCCTGGAACTAAGTCCCGCTTCTTTGTCTTGTCTGTTGTGAGAGGAAACAAAGGTTCACCTCTTCTACTGAATACCTGGGGATGTCCATGTCTTGTTTTGCTGGTGTTTTTTAATTTAATTTATTTATTGTTTCAAACGGAATTTTTTACTTAAATTTTAATAAACGTTCACCGGCGTTCAAGAATGTTCATGCCGTGTAAGAAAAATGCTCGCGCAACTTTAGGAAATGCTGATAGCATTCAAAGAAAATGTTAGTGATATTTATACAATGTGTGCGCATTAAAAAAATATTAATACAATAAAACAATGTTCACGTAATTTATAAAAAATGTTTATTTTTTGAAAAAATGCTCATGTGTTTTTAAAAAAAATACCATATAAAAAATGCTCACGTCATGTAAAATAATGTATGTGAGCCTGACACGTTTAGAATCGAATCGCACGGTCTAGTGAATGAGCTTGACACGCACAGTAGAAAATGAAATGGAGAATCGAATCGCACGGTCTAGTGAGCTTGCTTGACACGTACAGCGGTGGTTCTTATGCAAGGGACGCGACGTGACGGCAGCCCTCTCTTCTCTTGTGTCTTTTCCCAGTGTAACTCAATGCATACGAAGACAAAATTTCTGTTCTGACCTATACGGCAAACTTAAGCACGAATTGACCTTGCTTCTGACATATTTTCGAATCTGATCTTTTTTTGTCACGCCAACATCCATGGCGTCTAGGTTGCATGGGAGACGCCACGGTGCCTGTCGTTTGGCCCTGACCCACACTCGTTCGGTTGGCGCTCACATGGCAAAGACGAAACGCCATTGATCTTGGCGTTTGATCACCATCTATACGCATGCATGTACACGAATGCTTCCTCGCTTGGTTGTTCATCTGTTCCTGGTGTGTGCCTGGCCCTGTATGTGCAACGCGGGTGCTTTCTTTCCCTTCTCTCTTATAACACCTAAGGACATGTTTAACAGTAATCAGCAAATGTTTTTCCGCATTCGTCCACAAAAAGGCGCGAGGATCAGTCCGCGGACACAGATACGAGAGGACGACATCCAACCCTAGCCGCGTACATCCAGTCAACAAAACCAACCTCAAGAAATTTGATCAAATCGGACGGATTTCATTCAAGTTCAGATATAATTTACATAAATGGTCGATATTTCGACCGTTTAACTGAAAAACTAGAAAAAAACATAAACCCTATGCCGGACGACCACCTTGTACTCGTGGCCGCCACGCCCTGCCACACCGCCGTCTTCGTCGACGCCATCGTCGTGGTCCCTCCAGCGGAGGTACGACACCGGAGGGCCGCGACTACCTGCCGCTCGCGGGGGAGCCGCTCCGCCTCCTGCTGTGTCGTGCGGAGTGCCGCTGCGATCACTACCGACGTGGCCTTCGGAGCCCTAGCGGCGGCCTTGCCGCGACCGGCGTTGGCAGAGCAGTCGCTAAGCGATCACTCCTCGTCGATCTTGGCGAACTCGCCGTCAAGGCTGCGGCAACGCCCGGCGGACGTCTCCGCGGTGGTCACAGAGCGGTCGAGCGCCCACGCGGTGGCGAGGTTTGGGTCGTTGCGGACCCAGTTCGGCGGCCGAGTCGCCCTTGGCGAACGCGGAGCGGCGGCTGGCATTGTGCTGGTCATACCTCTCCTGTTGTCGAGCCGCGCGCTCCGCCTTAGACATGACGGCCCTTGAGACCGAGGGACCGCGGCGCTAGTGGAGGAGGCGGCCCCGCGCCTTCTTGATCGTGGGCGGCACCTCCTCCTTGACGGTGAGGCGGTGGCGGCGCGGCGGTGAGAACGTCGCGTCAATGCGGCCGTACCGGCTGCGTGGCGGGGACACAGGCTCGTCCTTTACGTGGTGTCTGATCTAGACGCCACGGTTATGCGGGGGCGTGGCCGGCTCCTCCTTCACGCGGTGTTCGATCTAGTTCAATAGCCGCGGCGAGGGCCAAGCGAAGGGGCGGCCCGCTTCAATGCGGCACATCAGCCAGAGTTGATTCCTCGGGAACTTGCGTCCGCATTGAAGCGGCGGCTGCCGAGAGGTCGCGTCGGTCAACGCCATCCTCCCTCCCTCCGATCACATCTCCGCATCAGTGTCGGCTGCTGCATGCTCTGCGGCGGCATGAATGCGGCGTGGTTAGCGGCGCATGCATCAGAAGAAAAGCACGAGAGGGGCGGGTGGGGATTTTTGGTGGACCAGGCGGTCAGAAATGGGCTTGGGAGCGGTCCGGAATCACGCAAAGGCCCCACGTTTGTCTATAGTTTGCGGGATAAATCACGGCCGGACTGCCCTGCGAACCGATACAGGACCACTTTGGACTGCTTGCACGGTCTAGATAGCGCGGTCCAAACGTTTGCGGGGGTTTGCGAGTCTGCCTTGAAGATGCCTTAATAAAAGAGAAAACTATCAAAAAGCTAAGCTAAGTTTTGTAGGGTACTCCTTTTTACTTTGTGTTCGCGCGCGCCCAGGGTTGCCATTAGTGCTCCGGGCTCTGTTGGCGACGGGCACACCCAGGCGAGCGGCGCCACTGCCACTTCAGCCCGCGGCATCAACGGCGCGCACATAGGAGTAGAATGACAAATGAGAGAAGTGGAAAGGACTGAGCACAGAATTATAGAGTGAGGAGATGGAGTGCAAGAATTTATAGAAATGTTCTTTTGAGTTTTAAAGTTCCAATCGACGTTGTACTGGCGTGGTGCATCCGACGATGACAAAGAATGAAGAAACCGATCAATTGTTGTATGCATGTGTGCGGGCTGAGAAATACAAAGGACCAAACGCCAAGATCAATGGCGTTTCGTCTTTGCCATGTCAGCGCCAACCGGACGAGTGTGGGTAAGGGCCAAACGCCGGACACCGTGGCGTCTCCCATGCAACCTAGACGCCATGGATGCTGGCGTAACCGAAAAAGGTCAGATTCAAAAATATTTCAGAAGTAGGGTCAATTGGTGCTTAAGTTTGCTGTAAATGTTAGAACAGAAATTTTGTCCTGCATACGACGACAACGACTGTCGCAGTCGTGCAGATGCAATGCCGGACGCGTCCTGGCCGTTCCCATACCCACATGCTCTGCTGTATGCCGGTGCAGAAGTACTATCTACTCCTTCCATCTGAAAATACTTGTCATTAAAATGGATAAAAGGAGATGTATCTAGAAGACCAAGGAAGTATCTATCTACGAGTACATTTTTGTTCATGGGCGTAGAAATTTTAATTTTAAGGCTTCCAATCTCGTCAAATTTGCTTGTGATTTTGACTTGTTTGGCTAAGCAACAATCATGACCCAAACCTTGTACCGCTTGTGCACGCGACGTCAGCCGGCCGGCCATGCATGGACCCCGGTCAACGTTGAACGTACAACCGGCCGGCAACCCGCCGACCTGCGTACGTGTTACCGTCCGGTGGTCAGCAGCGCGGTGCGCCTCATGTAGCACCCATACGTGTTCTTGCAACGCTTGCCGCGCAGGTCTCGCACATATTGAGGGGGAGTTCCGGTGTGCCGCAGGCACATTTTACTGGATGCAACATACATGGTACCATTGCATTGTTAAAAAATTGTGATATTTTGGACACCATTCTCAATGGTCAGCAGTACACGATTAGTGTCTATACAAAGGTAGCACAGTTTCAAACCCTACAATCTTTTTTTGGATGATTGTGGTTTCCCTTCCTGTACGGCGGAGCCGATGCATCATGGGTCGACGTGTTCGTCGTCCTTTCAAGCTAGCTAGCTAGCTAGCTAGCTCACCTGGTTACACTCACGCTTGATGACAAGACATCACTTAAGCCTTGTACAATGCAAGGTGTTTAATGAGGTGTTTAGAAAAATAAATCACACTTTTCTTAAGGATCATTAATTATTTATACAGGGTAGACCCTTAATTAGGCATCTTTTGTAGAAGTAGGCACCGATGCTTCAGAAAAATTCGGTTTATTTTTCTAAGCATTTTTGTAAGCACCTAGGCCTTAGAGGTAGATAGGGAAACTACTTAGGAGTGGTAGTTAGTGCAGATCGATCGAGCGTGTTAGCATAATTAACTATTTGTGCTTGCGTCACATCGCCTCACACAGGCGCATCAACGAGTGGTCTCATCTTTTAATTTGTCCGGCAATACGTTACGTACGGTGATATGATTAAGTTTCCCGCGTGACACTAGCTATCTGCTTTACTACTTAGGGTATGCTCAGACTCGCAAATTTGCTCCGACATCTGTTCGCAGACACATATGCGAGAGCGGGCCATCCAACGCTCTCCGCATATATTTCAACCAATGTTTGAACTATCCAAACGAAATTCTGCAAACGTGATGGATTTTCATATTAACAAGATGATATTGATTACATTTTGAACAATTTTCATTACATTTCAAACATTTAGAATAAAAAAAGACCGAACCCAAAAGCTAGTGCAGATCAATCGAGTGTGTTAGCATAATTAACTACTTCTTATGTAAAGAAATATAAGCATATTTAAATTGTGTTAGCGTAATTAACTTCTTCCTTTGTAAAAAAAATATAAGAGGGTTTAAATCACTATTCTAGTGATCTAAATGCTTTTATATTTATTTATGGAGGGTGAAAAGTTTCACGGGTCACACTAGCTATCTTCTTTATTAGTTACACCGTATCATGCATGCGTACGATGAATCAAACAACCCTTACAAACCATGATAAATCTACGTACGGGACATGCATGCATGCTTAGTTTATACTCCCTCCGTTTTTAAATAATTGTTTTTCTAGCCATCTCAAATGGACTACAACATACAGATATATGTAGACATATTTTAGAGTATAGGTTCACTCATTTTGCTTCATATGTAGTCATTTGTTGAAATCTCTAGAAAGACAATTATTTAGGAACGGAGGGAGTACTAGTGCAACATGAGCTTGATAGACCAGCTACTATAGTTGTAGGCCAAGTGGAGCGTACGTTCCATTCCACACTGTTGAACACACACCGTCGAAAGAAAAGAAGAATCGCATCGCATGGTGGAGTGAACAACGGACACGTAAACATCCACGCCGGTGATTCACATGCATGCAAATTATGGCGAGACAATCTTAATCAACAGTCGTACAAGACAAACTGCCAGCCTTGGAGCTAATCTTCTCCGATCTCGAGGCCCCTCTCCCATGCACGAGAAATGCTGGTTGGCGTCACCCAATGGAATCCAGCACCAGGCTCTCATGCTCCTGGACTACTGGTCCTGTTTGGATACTCTAACACAGTTAGTATTAGAGTTATTTTGTAAGCCACTCTAACCCAAATAAGCATCTTTTCATCGCGATAGTTGGGTTAGATGAAACTAACCCACTCTAACCCTCCCAGTTTGAATACTTTTGGGTTATTTAAGCCCCCAACTAACCTAAACTAGCTCTAACCCCATGATCCAAACAGAGCCATTGTACACCCAAGCAAATGCAACTCACGATGTGGATCAGTGAGCCAATAGTGACAGTTGCGAACCATCCACGCAATCTCGTTCCAGGTCTCAAGTCCCAACGGACTATAGTGGAGTAGTTTTCCTTTTTGCTTCAACGGAAAAAACAAAGTGAAGAAGTGCCCGACTTGGCATTGGATACACCAATGACTACCTTTTTCAAAACACACCAGAGGATAGTGGAGTGTTTGACAAAAAACTATCACACTTGGGGTCGTAGTCCCACAGAACCATCACTTTTTAAAAAGTGGCTGAAAACTACAAAAAAATTCTTAATTTTGTGACTAAAAACTATCACTTTCAGATAATAGACGGTTTAAACGATTTAAACATGTTGACCGTTCAATTGACCGTTATTATAGGTGGGACCCACATGTCATTCTTCTTCCTCCTCTCTCTATCTTTCTTTGGCATTTTCACAAACAGCTTCTGTGCATGGGAGGGAAGGAGGTCAAACTCCGGTGACGCGCCCGCCGGGGAGATGCCCGTGCTGCACGCCATGGTGCTCGCACACTGCGGCCGAGCCTTGTGGCGGGCGTGAGCCTCGACGTCTTGTACCAGCGGATGGGAGGAGGGTGTTGCGGAGCTCCGACTCCCCGACGGTCATCGCCGGAGGCGAGAGGGAGGCCGGAGCCGTGGTGCTGTTGCTCCTTGCCGCTGACCACGAGCTCCAGCTCGAAGGGAGGCCTTCTTCCCGGGCACACGAGGTGCCTCCCACGCGAACACGAGCCGGTGTGCAGGGCGTTCGGTCGTCCCAGTACGGCGGTGGCTGGTCAGCGGCCGCGTCTAGCTCCATGCTCGCCGCCGTCGCCGCCTTCACCATGGCCGCTAGCTCATTGCATCCTCTGCGTCGTTGTCGTCCTGGTTGCCGCCAAAGGCCAGCTCTCCCTCCCCAAGAATCAGGACCACCGTCGCGACGAGCCCTTGCTGCCGGAAGCTAGTCGGTGGTGAGCCGGAGGCCGAGGACGACTTGGACGGCGGCGAGACGGGGGACGGGTCCGGCAGCGAGACGGGGGGGGACGGGTCCGGCGGCGTCGATCTGCAGCGCGGGTGGGGGTGGGAGGTCGGAGGCGGCGGCTGCGGGAGGGCCAGTCTCCCCTGACATTGACTTTTCAGCCACATTAGCCCTGACGGGTGGGCCAGTCTTGTCAGTTTTCTGTTTAGATCGTCTAAAACGATCATCAACTAAAATTGGTAGTTTTTAGGGACAAATTAAGAAATTTTCGGTAGTTTCTGGTCAAAATTTTCAAAGTGGTAGTTATGTGGGATAAAAACCCCTAAAGTGGTAATTTTTTGTCAAACACTTGAGGAGAGTGAGACTCCCTATACGCCAATCGAACAAAAAAAGAGACATGCAGTTTGGATTAACAAGCTGCTCGGCTCGTTAACTCTTGCCTCATTAAGCCCGTGCTTGTTAAGGCTTAGCTCGTTAAGCTTACTGAGCAAAAAACTATGTACAACTTTGTTCATTGAAAACTCGTTATGCTAGTGAGCGCTCGCGAGCATTCATTAACAGATTATTGTGTGGGTTTAATTTTAATGAAGGAATATGATGATTAAAGCAGATGGTGCACTAGTTTGCTTCTTCTTACGTGTCGGGATGGATCAATTAGGTTGGGTAGATAGATTAATGTGCAATGAAATGTTGTCATGCATGATAAGATTATCTATTGTGTTGTACTAACAAACTTAACGAGCAGAAATATGTGATTGTGTCTGTTCATTAAGAAGCGAGCTACGAGCCTAATGAGCTGAGCTATCAAGTGTTCACTAAGATCGCGAGCTATGTTACCACATATCTTTCTTTGCATGTACAGTAATAGTAAATGAAGCTTTGCATGTCATCGCACTTATGTTACTACGCACTATGAAGGTAGGAACATAGTCTAGAGATATGTGTATGTTACTAGTGTATGTTACTCTTCATTGTGGCTAGTCTAGGAGTAGTACTCCTAGTAGTTAGTGCAGATCAATCGAGCGTGTTAGCATTATTAACTATTTGTGTTTGCGTCACATCAAAATTATGGCGCAACGCTATGACGAGCGTTCTCACAGGCCGGCACCTCGATGCATCCGTCTCAAGAGTTGTACACCTTACATGTGCTTCACGCCACAATCTCTCACTTTCTGCTCCTCCATCTGTCTCCATCATATAATTGATATCACCTCTCATATCTGAGTGAAAAAAACCATATTTGTTAGTATATATCAAGGCCGATCGCCCAAGCGCATCGAGGAGTGGTCTCATCTTAATTTGTCCGGCGGTACGTATGCTGATATAATTAAGTTTCACTCGTGACAATGGCTAGCTGCTTTACTAGTTAGGCTGGTTGTAATGTGAGTATCATGTATTAGTATCATGCATATGATACTAGTGTATGATACCTAATGCTCACCCGCAAATTTGCGCCGGCATTCGTTCACGGATAGAGGCACTAGTCCACGGATATGAATGTGGGAGCCAGCCATCTAACGCTTCCCACATACATTTCAACCAATGTTTGAATTAACCAGACGAAATTCATGCAAACATGAGGGATTTTCATATAAACAGGACGGAATTCATTACATAGTTAGTTTTAATTACATTTTGAACATTTAGGATAAGAAGGCCGACCCCTAAAGCTATCATACGATGGCGCCCGCCGTCCACTTTCATTGTATTCCGCATCGACGACCATGTCCTCCATCTGCAGTCTTCATAAACGACGGCGGGGTTTAAGTGAAGGTGTGGTCTCTGGCGAGAAAGAGTAGAACATAAGAGACAAACCAACCCACTCGGGACACAATGCCCTGCCGTCTCCCATGCCATACTCATCCTCGAAGGAGCCTGCGACCTGTCCATCGCCAGTGCCGGTGGACATGAGATCGATGATGGACGTGGATGGTCAGTCACTGTCCAGCTTCCACATGCGCCCCCGAAAGTTGGGCCACAATGCATAGGAGGAGGCGCAGCTGGAGGTCTTCTCGTCCTCGACCGCCTACGCCTGCTCCATGGTCAAACCGGCATGCATCGGCGCCGGCTTCGGTGCGTTATCATTGTCGGATCCCGTCTCCATTGGGGGGTCGTCTTCGAAGAGCTCGGGGGAGCTGGCCGGCAAGCCGTCTTGATCCGCCCGGCATAATGACCCTGCTAGATGGCCACAAGGGCGGTGATCTCGTGCTTCATTCTCCGTCAACGTGTTCTCCCACAGAGCGTTTCCGCTTGCGGTCATGGTGGATATGATGCAACAGATGAGGATGTGGAGCGGAGTGCTGTGGTGTGGAGTTTAGCCGGGTGTGGCCGCCATTAAATTGCGGATTCCGGTAAGTCAGGTAGATAGGAGCGAGCATAGTAGCGCTCCGGACGCCCACAACCCACCCCCCCCTCCCGCTGTCTCTAATTTACGTGAAAAAAGTGCGTTCGAATCGCCAAGCTGACCGATACATGACCGTGTTGGATGGCTTCTTGGTGCAAACCGCGCAATGCAGGGCGGTTCGAGGGTGTGCGTTGCTTATGTGGTCATAGGCATGCATGATGACAGAGACAGTGCTTAGTGGTAGATTGGCAATTTGATTAGTAGCTAGTGCAGATCGATCGAGTGTGTTACCATAATTAACTAGTAGGACAATATTTGTCTTGGCGTCACATCGCCTCGTACTATATTTTGTGCCGTCTCATCTTTTAATTTGTCGGGCGGTACGTACGTACGGTGATATGATTAAAGTTTCCCGCGTGGCATTAGCTATCTGCTTTATTAGTTTTTTTTTGCATCGAATAATGGAGCTTTATTAACTGATAATCATGGTGTTACAATCCGTCCGTAGGCAGGAATGGATGAATTCAGGGCTCATCGAGCCAACTCTCCGTCCACTCTATTGTGCTGGCTAATCTTGCACAAAGGTGAGCCGGGGTATTAATCTCCCTACTGACATAAGTAACAGAGAAAGAAGCAAAACTGGCACTAATCTCCTCTAACTCGGTCAAGATAGGCGCTGCAACAGATCTAAAGTTGCCGCGCGACTTCCAGAGGTTAACCAAATCCTGACAGTCAACCTCCATGATCACATGTGAGAATCCACGAAGCTGAGCAAAAATCATCCCTTCCCGTAGAGCAAGAAGCTCCGCGATGAACTGATCAGTCACGCCGTGAAGTGGTTTACTCCATGCTCCCAGGAAAGCAATGTGTGATCGGGCTACACCCCTTGCTCCCCCCTTCATGTCCTCAATATTAACCGCTCCGTCGGTGTTGATCGTGATCCAACCTGCTTCCGGTGGTCGCCACCGGCTTGCTGGCAGAACCTTCCGTTTGAAGGGAAACTCCAAAATTGCTAGTGTCTCGTAAACCCACTTCAGTGCTTGTACCGGATCATAACCATCACGGTCATGTGTCCAGCAATTGCGCGACGACCAAATGCTATGCATGATTGTGATAATCTTGCTTCTGTCCGCCTCAAGGAACATCTGGTTGAGTAAGATATCACGAGCCCATGTGTGTGGATGCAGTTGGGGTAGACGAAGGTCAAATCTCTCTCGAGCTGCAATCCAGAATTTCTTTGCATGCGTGCAATGTACCAATGCGTGTTGCATATCCTCGTTCATCGCCTTGCAAATATTGCACAAACCAAGAGTTTTAATGTGGCGATATTGCAAGTTGACAGAACCTGGGAGTATCCCACGGAGTACTCGCCACCAAAAGACTCGGACCTTTGGGATGACATTGAGCTTCCATAAGGCTGTCCACAACTATTTATTTGATGATGATGATTCGCTAATCGTCCCTTCCTCTAAAGAGCTATGCTCGTTGCGAGTCACAAGAGAACGATACGCTGATTTTACAGAGTAGATTCCTGATTTCTTCCAGGCCCAAGCCAAAGTGTCCTCACCGCCAGCCGGGTTTAGCAGGATATTCAGAATGGCTTCCACATCCGGCTGCAGAAATTTTTGACGGACCAGCTATTCATTCCAGTTTCCCGTATACTCGTCTATGAGCTCAGAAACCGTGAGTAGTGGCGCCGATCCCAAGCGTCCCCTGGGTTTTAGAGTGGGCGTGTTGGGTATCCAGCTGTCCGTCCAAGTGGCGATGGAGGTACCATCACCCACTCGATGAATGAGGCCAACATTCAGGGCATCCCTCCCCGAAATGATGGCTTTCCATGTCGCCTACGATCTTGCCGGGGCTGTGGCATTGAGAAAGTCTGTGTGAGGGAAATATTTCCCCTTCAGCACCCTAGCACAAAGAGAGTCCGGCCTAGTCAGAAGGCGCCAGCCATGTTTCCCGAGCATTGCCAGATTGAAGAGGTGTAAGTCTCGGAATCCCATGCCGCCCTTCACTTTTGGTTTCACAAGATTTGCCCAAGATAGCCAGTGGAGAGATCGTTTATCAATGGAGCTTCCCCACCAGTATTTTGCCATGAGGGAGGTGATACTCTTGCAAACCTTCTTCGTCGGAAGAAAACAACTCATACTGAACGTCGGAATGGCCTGAATAACCGTCTTCAACAAGACTTCTCGCGCAGCACAAGCCATATTTCTTTCTGAATAGCCTTGCATGCGTACGATGAATCAAACAAAACAGGACAAATCTACGTACGGGCCATGCATGCATGCTTAGTTTAGAGATCATTCCATGTGGAAGTGCTACTTCAGCTTGATAGACTAGCTGCTACTAGGAGTTGTAGGCCAAGTGGAGCGTACGTTCCACACTGTTGAGCACACTTGCACACAGTCGAAAGAGAGGAAGAATCGCATCGCATGGAGGAGTGAGCATCCTCCACGGCGGTGATTCGCATGCACCCGATCGACGGGACGGGACGCGACGGCAGGATGCATTCGATTCTCTCGGGGACTCACGGTGTTGGCTCCTTGTGCTGCGTGTCTCCGACTCCGTGTGTGTGCAGACATAGTCGTGTCTTTTCTGGGTGCAAATGCAGATGCATATGATCAGCCGGTCAACGTGTAGCATTCCGAGTCAACAGAAGCTGCAGCAGCGTTGACGCTGACCAGTGAGCCGCCACATATTTCCCTTTTTTTTTCCTTTGGTTAACCACCAATTACGCATGTATCGCATGCAGGACCAAAAGAAACAATTTTGTTTTTGACAAATGCAGGACCAGAAGAAACTAACTACTCGTGCTAGTACACAAGGAAATGATTCAAATGGCACGACGGCTCCATGTCTCCGGGCGGCCATCGTACGTGCAAGATGCAACGCATCATCAGCGCGCGTGCAAACATATTGGGTTGCAGTGACCACCACTCGTTCCTAAATATAAGTCTTTTTAGAGACTTCACTATAAACTACGTATGAATGCATATAGACATATTTTAGAGTGTAGATTCATTTATATTGTTCCGTATGTAGTTCATAGTTCATAGTGGAATCTGGCGATGAATGGATTGAGATACACCTGCGTCCATCCATCCATCCATCCATCAAGTCTTGGATATCCCTCTCCGTCCGGCCTGCATTATCATTGGTCAGATGAGATGGAAGCCATCGATTGTTGACGCAATCATGCATGCAAATTGACGTAAAGCTATTAAGCCTCCTCTGTTCCTGAGCCGGCCGGCCTGAATATTCCTCCAAAGTCATCATCACCACCACGGTTAATTAGTTTCCTGCTCTCAGGTACTCACATGGAGCAAGTATCAACCCCGGCGAATCAAGGAATCAAGCATGTGTAGTACAGTGATAGTCAATGATGCATGTTTGACTGCTCCATGTGCGTGCTCGACCATTACCTAGTTGCAAGTTAACCTGCTTCCCAGATCACAAAGAACAATTAACAAGTGGTGTATGCTCGGGCTTAGGGGTATAAATCATGTAGGTTAGCACAAAACAAACATAATTAGCAGTAGTACAAGACATCTGTACCCAATCAACCAAAGGTCCGGCTGCGGCTTGATCTTGCCCCGATCTCGAGGAGCCTGGTGACTCGATCTGCACCAATGCACGAGGAAAATGCTGGCGCCAACGAATGGAATCCAGCGCCCAGACTCATACCCCAGGATTATGTTTACACATGCTACATGTGGATCAATGAGCCAATCGCGACAGTTGCAAACCATCGACGCAATGTCGTTCCACGTCCCAAGGCGCAATAGACTGCAGTAGTGGAGTAGTAGTTTTATTTGCTTCGATGGGGAAAACAAAGTGATGAAGTGCCTGACTTGGCTTTGGCTACAGTGACTACCTTAATCTAAATACAAGAGAGAGCGACATTGACAGCGTACCCAGAAAAAAAAAGAGAGATGCAAGGCCTAGCGTGCCCAATGCCGGACGACCACAATTTGGCTATCGTGTCTATATGCATCTGATATGAAGAAATAAATTAGTCATTAAAAAATCAAGTCCAAAAAATTATGATTTTTTTTTGGGGAAACAAACTTGTCCTTCTATTGTATTTGTATAAAAATATCACCAAGGATTATCATTCATTGTATTCTGGATGAAAAAAAAAATCAATACTATGTACAAGTTACTACTCATAGTTTTTGTCCTTGTAATTTTTTTACCCAGAAATTGACTGGAGAACATTTTACTGAAATACAACATAAGGTCAAGTTTGAATCCAAAAGTTTCAGATTTTTTTGTTTTTTGAAATTAGTATTGGTTTCCCCATAACAGGTGCATATACACTTGAGAGCTAAAGGGTATTTGCCGCCCAAAGCCTAACAAGATGGAAGAAAAATGATGAAGTGAAAGAAGATGGGCAGAGTGGGGAGTTTTGGTGGCCGAGCTACCCGGAGAGCGAAATTTGTGCCATCTAGAATAGCGTTGCGATGTGTGCTGATTTGTTTTCTCATGGATATAGGTGGCTATTATATTGTAATACAATGGTGCCATGGGATGCGGTGCTGTGATTGTACATGGACCTCGGGTACACAACGTTATGCATTCACGTCATGTACCTATTAGGCTGTTTTGAAACTCACATGTAGCTCACAGTAGGAGCAACTAACTGAGG
Source organism: Triticum aestivum (assembly GCF_018294505.1). Lineage (NCBI taxonomy): Eukaryota > Viridiplantae > Streptophyta > Magnoliopsida > Poales > Poaceae > Triticum > Triticum aestivum. The sequence goes on from NC_057798.1 coordinate 799,656,258, forward strand.
GGTACCCCTTGTGGGAGCCTCTCAAATCAAGTACAATAGGGTAACATAAGCAGACTATAAAGATTAGAATAATATATCTTTACTTAGTTGGAAGAGATAGAAGAGGAGAGAGAATAGAAGTGGGCTCTTGATTAGTAGCCGGCTGCAACACGAGACTCAAGACGCTTTGTGAGGATGTAAAATGGGCCAACTGTTGGTAAACTAGTATACATTTAAAACTTATTATTATACATGTCGGCTAAGAGGTTGATTGTAGATGACATGGCAACTCCTTATAGCCGACTGTTGGTTGTATTATTAACCATGCTCTCAAGGGTTACTCTTGGTCGGCTGAGACTGCGTTATCTGGCGCAATCTCACCCACGTCACGTGTCGCGTGTTGGGCACTTTCTCTGTATTTTTTTTCATTTTTCTGCACACATTTTTTATGAGCATTGTTTTTCCAGGTTTTCGGTTTTTGCCAGGTTTTCCCTAGGTTTTGAATTTTTTTTGCATGAAAAATATTTTTTTCTTCCGCGAGAGGCACGTACCTGCTCCTCGTGGAGGCAAAGATTTACTTCCGTGAGAGGCACAATTGTACCTCACCAATAAGAAAAACACATTTTTTTCTTTCCGAGAGGTGCAGATTTGCTTCGCATGGAGGCACAAATTTGTTTCTACGTTGTGCCTCTCAGAAAGGGGAAAAGGTGTCAAAAAATCGTGCTTTTGGCTCATTTTTTCTTTTTCTTTTCCTTGAAAAAAGGTTTGTCATAACCTATTAACATGTGATTTAGGTTCGAAGTTCTCGTTGCAAGATATCCAACAGCGAAAACGGTTCGCGATTTGGAGAAACAGTTTAAGATCTAAAACTTTTTGAATAAATGAATATAAGAAAAATGAAAAACTCGCAGGTTGCAACAAGTGGCGTACATGCATCGCAACCTGGGGAGCTAAGAGTGACCTTTGCAAGAGGTAACCCTTAATTAGTGATTCTGCTATCTATCTCGTAGGTTCACAATTTTTGACCAAACACGCACCCCCTTCACCCCCCCTATGTGAATCAGGCGGGCCCAAGTAGCACTGGTCACTCTTCCGATTATGGAAAGGTGCTACAATATTCCTAAACCCTTTTCTTATTTCGCATTAATTTTGTTATTTAATTTTATCATTTGCCTTTTCCTTTTTTAATTTTCATGTTCCCTTTATTTTTTCATTTCATACAAACTTTCTTCAAATTCGTGAATATGTTTTTGAAATTATGAACATTGCTTTTGAACTCATGAACATTTTATTACAAATTTACAATTTTTTCTAAAATCGGGAATATTTTTTCAAATTGGGAACAATTTTCAAATTCGTGAATATGATTACATGTCATGGACATTTTTTTAAATCATGGTTTTTTTTTCAGAATCACGTACATACCTGAAATTTGTTAATTTGTTTCATAACTCGTGAATATGTTTTTTAATTTGTGATTTTTTCCAATTACAGCCACATTTTTGAAATCTTGAACAGTTTTTCAGATTACATGAACATTTTTTGAATTTCTGAATGTTCGTTAAATTTGAGTATTTTTATGCATTAACAATTTTTGAAGACGAGAACGTTTTTAAAAATTTATGAGGATTATTGAATTTCGATTTTTGTTTGAAATCCTGTTTTCTAATGTAGCAAATTAAAAGCAGAAAAAAAAGAACAAAAAAGAAAGGGACGCACGTCCTGTTCATTGCAAAACCCTATAGGACGCGCGCTGCGTCAAACTGCTGAAGCTTCGCACAGAGAGCTAGGTGGGCCGGTCCAGTTACGAGATAAAATGCGCTATAGTTTCCGGTTTTGGGAACTTCCTATAAGTTTCCTGATCGGTTTTGGGAAGCATCTAGAAGATTCCTGAACCGCTTTTTATTGGTTTTCGCTTTTTTTTACAGTTTTTTATTAATATTTTTTATCTTTTTCTTATCTTCCTTTTTTTCGTACTCTCTTTCTTTTTTCTGTTTTCTATTTATTTTGTAATTCCCTTTTCTACTTGTGTTTTCGTTCCTATTTTTCTTTCCTTCCCTTTTTTCTGTTTTCTCTTTTCTTTTGAAAGTTGTTCGGGGAGTTCAAAATTTGTTTGTGTCAAAACCTTTAAAATTCCAAAAAATGTTCGTGTTTTCAAAAATTGTACCTAATTTCAAAAAATGGTCACATTTTGCAGAAATTGTTCAGGCATTTTGGAAAATGTTCTTGTTTTTAAAAAAATTGTTTGGAATGTTTTTGTTCAACTTTTCTACAATTTTGAAAAATGTTCCCGTTTTCAAAATTGTTCACAAATTCCAAAAATTGTTCTTGTTTTCATTTTTCAGTAGTTCCATAAAATGTTCCAGTTTAAAAAATTCACTATTTTTATAAAATTGTGTTTGCAAATTTTTATAAAATCGTTCACGTTTCCAAATTTTGTTTTGAAATTTGAAAAAATGTTCTCGTTTCAAAAGAATTGTTCAAGATTTCAAAAAATGTTCTTGTTTTTTAAAATGTTATAGTTTTTAAAATTTTGTTCACAAATTTGTAAAGTGTTTGCGTTTGATAGAACATTCCTTTTTTGAAAAACATATTGCTTCCGAAATTCCCAAACTGATTCGGAGCTGAACAGCATGCCCGGTTCTTTAGGCCTGATACTACTCTTTAATCAGCTACAGTGGCTGTGCCTCTCGGCCCACCACGTGTCGCGCTCTTAGTGCTTTCTTCAGATTTTTTTTTTCTGCACGTGGTTTCGGCTTTTTAGGTGTTTTTTTACTTTTATGGTTTTCCACTGGTCTTTCTTAGCTTTTTGACAAAAAAACTTGATTTTTTTGCGAAAAAACGTGTTTTCTCGTTTTCTTTTCTTTCGTGAGAGGCACGGATTTGCTTCCACCAGAAGCATAACCATGCCTCTCGGAAACAAAAAAAATAATGCATTTTCTTCGGTGAGAGGAACGGCCATGCTTCTCGGAAATGGGACAAAGTTTGTTTTCTTTTTTCATGAGAGACACGGTTTTGCTTCCGCAAGAGGCACGGATGTGCCTCTCATAAACGAAAAAACCTGTTTTTTCTTTCTTTCATGAGAGGCATGGTTTTGTTGCCGCGAGAGGCACGACCTTGTCTCTCGGAAACGAAAAGAACATGTTTTTTTCTTTTTTTTCTTCCATGAGTTGCATGGTTTTGCTTCCGCAAGAGACACAACCATGCCTCTCGAAAACGAAAAAAAACATGGTTTCTATTTTCTTTCTTTCATGAGAGACATGATTTTGCTCTCGAGAGAGGCACGGATTTACTTCCGCGAGAGGCACGGTCGTGCCTCTCGAAAATGGCTTTCGGAAAGGAAAAAAATGCTCCCAGTTTGGTTTTTTTGTTCTGTTTTCTTTTGTGAAAAAGTTAAACGCACGGTTTAAGAGATAATTTTGAATAAATGAACCTATGAAAAAGGGAAAATTGTCATGTTGCGACAAGTGGCGCACATGCGCATCACTTGTCGCAACCGTGGTCTTTGAAAGGGGTACACCTCAATTAGTGATTTCCGTTTAGTTCTTTTGTAACTTATTTGAGGCTGTGGAAATAAGATGTCCCTTACCCAGCTTATTCTAGACGCCGAAGGTAAAATATTATTTTAGTAGCCTACTAACTAAGGGTTAACTAGCAGATTTTTAAAATAAAATTTAGGGTTAGATTTCTAGAATAAGTTGGGTAGAGTGTGGCTTATTTCTACAGTCCCTAGTAAGACACAGAAGAATTAGCCCTTAATCACCCTCTTGAAAATCCGCTCCCATGGTGCCGTTAATAAATAGCTGATCGACCTTTTTGCACGGCTCATTAAGAGGACTTTTGGAAGGTAAAAATGAGTTGTACACACAATTTTCTAATACGAATAGCCAATGGCAACGGTATACTGCCTACCAAAAAGATCCATGTCTTATGTCCTGAATTTTTATGTTAAACTCATTACTACAAAGTAAATAAACATAGTCCCGCGTTATAATTAATATTTGCACATATGAATTTCTTTGTTACTAGTATAATTCTAAAATATTCAAGTATTTGTTTAAATATTTTATGTAAAACGTGTTTATGTCTAAAAACTAATTTGTTAATTGTTTTATGTAATTGGAGAGTCAACATATTTAAAATAAATGTTCATACTCTTTAAAGATATTCATGTTTTTGGAAAAAATATGTATATTGTTGCAAAAAAATTCATCTATTTTTAGAACATAATTTTGCATGTCAAAATTTGTTATTAATTAAATAAAGAACAAAAAAATACAAGGAAAAATAAAAAGTTTTAGAACGAAAAATAAAATCATGGAAAATAAAAACAACAACAAAACATTGAAACAGACACAAAACTATACAATCACATGAATTCCGCACTGTGTAAAACTGGGGAGATAACCAAGATGTGAAGAACAACAAAAAGACCACGTGGTGCTCTATGTTACTAAGTCAACCCAAGTCGGCCCACAGGAGAGCAAGCGCTCACTAGCTCACAATAAGCGAAGTATAATGTTTGTGGTGTAGAACATGTCTATATGACTATATCAAATGTCATTGCTTCAGGCTGCCATGGCAAACAAAATAACACAATGTTGTTCGACTCACTGCAGTCACCCAATGTTGTCGGCCCTACGCGCTGATGGTCCATCCACCACCAATACCTCATCAAGGCCAGTATGTGAGGATGACCTCTTAATCAGCCTGAACAAGAATTGCAGCGGCTGTGGGAAAGAGTAGGGTCACCAAAACCCTAACGAGAAGGAAACTAATATGTTCTCCACAATAAACGTTTTTTTTGATACACTTTTGTAATTTGTTCATACTCAGGACTATTAAGTGTATGTTGTTTTGGGTCTAAGATCCAAGAAAATACAATAACTCCTATGACTGAGAAGTACAACAAAATCTTTCGAAAAAATCTTCTATAAGATATCAAAATCTATGCAAGACAACACTCCCAAAACTTCAATAAAGAGGCTCGAATTAGACCGGAGCAACGATATTGGCACTCTTTAACCCACACAGTTATCAATGAAGGTTTTTTAAACCCACTTGAGTCGCCCCATCCTAAAATACGTGAAGCTTTGAGGAATGAATGTACTTGGGCCGGGGATGATCCAGTAGAAGTGTAGGCCAAATCACAATATCTCCACCATGATGTCGATGAAAAATTGCAACTCCACAAATATCAAATAAACATAACAACTTGACACAATAATATAAAATATAAACTAATTATATCTGAATAATCGAATCTACGTGGGCAAAAGCAGAATGAGAAAGTGGTTAAAAAAACAGAATGAGAAATATTTTATTTGCACAAATTACGGTCATGAATGAACGTTGATGAATAATACAAAACTCTTATATAAAGATCCAGGGTCCCATCATCTCGGTGCTAAGATAGCAGCCGGAGGCAAGGACCAAGCTTTCTCCACCGGTGGCGGTGACGGCGATGTCAACAGTCTCCTAGGAGCAACTAATCAGCGAGTACTCCTTCGGGAGCCCTAACAAGGGTCACTTTGGGTGGGCTAGGAATACGCCACTTGGCGCACTTTCAGCCACCGCCATGGGTCTCGCTCTGGGCGCTAGTCCGGATTTTTTAAACATTTTAATTTTCTGTACGCGTTTTCGGCTTTTAGATGTTTTTCAAACGGTTTTCACCCGGTTTTTCTTAGGTTTTGGAACAAACTTACTTCTCGTGGAGGAACGGATTTGTTTACATGAGGGGTATAGTCGTGCCTCTAGCAAAAGAAAAAAATGCATCTTTTTTCCTTCGATGAGAGGCACGGATTTCATTTCGCGAGAGGCACAATCGTGCTTCTCGGAAAAGAAAAAAACGCATTTTTTATTTAGTTTCGTTCCACGAGAGGCACATATTTACTTCTCGTGGAGACACGGATTTGCTTCTGCGAGAGGCAAAGTCATGCCTCTCGGGAAAAAATGTGTTTTATTTTTTTTCTTCTGCGAGGCACGAATCTCGGAAAAGGAAAAATGCATTTTTTCTTCCACGAGAAGCACGGATTTTGTTCTCATGAAAAACACGTTTCCTTTTTCTTTTCCTCCAGTGAAATGCACATATTTAATTCTCATGGAAGCGGAGAATTGCTTCTGCGAATTGTGCCTCTCAAAAAAGGAAAAAAAAATCTTTTCTTTTTTTACTTTCGTGAGAGGCATGGATTAACTTCTAATGGACGCACGGATTTGCTTCCGCGAGAGTCATAGTTGTGCCTCTCTAGAAAAAAAGTGCTTCTTGTTTGTTTTTTTTGTTAAAAAAAGTTTGTCGAAACCTATTAACATGGGATCTAATTTTGAAGATCTCGACACAAGAAATCCAACAATGAAAATGGTTTGAGATTTGGATGCACGGTTTAAGAGATAAAATATTTTGAATAAACGAATCTGTGAAAAAGGGGAAACTCTCAGGTTGCGACAAGTGACGTACTGCATGCGCGTCACTTGTCGCAACCTGAGAAGGTCGGAGTGATCTTTGCAAAGAGTACTTCTTATTTAGTGATTTCATAGTTTTCCATGAGATCTGTGTAGTTAGAGAGAAATATGGTTTGTGCCATAGTAACAGCCAGCTGTTGCCGGCCTAATCGCAAGAGTAGAGAGAACCGGCCGGTTAGCCAGGCCAGCCCAAGTCCAAATACAACATGATCTATATAGTGGGGGCTTCATGGAAAGAAAGAGTTTCCTTGTTTCTCCAAAGGCTTTCCCACAAACAGTCCGATCCATAACCAGCGACTTGGACGCTGGCACCGGTGACCCTGCAGAGCAGGTGAGCCCTCCAACCCTAGGTCTCTCTCTCTCTCTAATAGAAATATGGAGCCGTGAGGGTAGTGACTGCATGCATCGTCCTGATGCAAGGCCGGGGTCGTCCTTTTCGTTCTTTTCGGAAAAAAAGAGAGGCTCGTTCATGCGGCGAGTTTTGGCGAGGCGATTTCCGCTCTAGGAAATCAATTGCTAGAACTAGGCCGGGCGTCTTCGGTTTCTTTCTTCGCGCGGAACAGATGGAAGGTGCAATCCCATTGTTTGTGTTATAAACACGACAGAATTAAGTATTCCATACGTGTACTGTACGTGATACGTGTACTCTGAATTACATGCCGTGTAGGACAAGTTGGGCACCGAGTAGGCTAGCTCCTGTTGGTTAGCTGCTATATATATATATATATATATATATATATATATATATATATATATATATATATATATATATATATATATATATATATATATACCTACCTAGCTATACCCCCTTGTAATAAACTTGTATCGTGAATCATTATGGTAATCCAATTGTGTTGCGTGCTGCTGTCTATCTTTGTTAGCTACCAGTAGATCGATTAGGTCAATTCCGGCTAGCTAAGTACGTACTACTAAGTTCACGTCCAGAGAATCGATCAGGAGGAGGAGCCAGCTTTGCCTTTACTCATTGTACTCGCCGCCGCGAGTTTCTCGGTGTCGGGCCTGGGCCAACACCCAATTGCTTAAGTTCGCTTGGTTAATTGGTTTCTCGCCAGGAGACATGGCTATGCTGCTATACGAAGCACCTATTGGCATCGCAATTTTCTCTTTTGATGGGGGCTACCTCAATGATCCAGTGAAGGTACTCTTTTTTTCCTTGCAGATGCTCCTTAGTTTTTAGCTATTATCAATGAGAAATTCAAGATCATCTAATTGATTTATCTTTTTTATTCTACAGAACTTCTGGGAGTGCTTACCACCGCTTGTTAGTACCGCTCACATTTACTCTCTTGTTACTATTTATTTTTCCATATTTCCTTACGCCTTCTGTTGCCAACTCTAGACTTTCCAAAGTTAGTTGCAATGTTTCACCAGTGCTTATTGTCAAATTTTTGTTGCGACGAACGGGTACAACATAAATTGTAATCCATGAATTGGTACTTGTTATTTTGTAATTTAACCGATACGGAGTCGAATCAAGCTGCTCGACCTCGTTACCATTGGTTTTAGTGCCATTTTTCACTTCCTTCACGTAGCCAGACGTTTGTTAATTTTGTACTAAGTGAGCCTAGCTAGGGATGAATGAGCCCTGACGATGTACTCCTACCAAGAACGACACAATGGATTGTTTTGAAATGTACTAGTAACGTCTAGCTCTAGGCATGAACATTTTCGGAGCACCACTGAGAGAATCGTACACATGAACATTCATGGGACACTATATTTTATTGTTGATGCATGGCTATTAAATTTCCCTGCCTTCTTTCATATTTAGAAACTTGCGTTTTATTTGACAAAACTTTTAATTATCTTCTGTGTTTATTTCTTAGGGTCTGGAGGTATTCATAAAAAATGAGACGGTGCCTTTCCCCATTGACACCACGAATAAAGCTATTGACGATCACCTAGCCAAGAGGCTCACCGAGCTGTGTGGTTCTGAGAAGAAACTAGTTGTGGGGAATGCTTAATATAAAAGAATAATTGAAATGAACCTGGTTAGCATACTTAGTAATCTTTCTTGTAGCTTATGTCTTGATGAACAATATTGATCACTATTTGCTCTTTTCAGAGAATAACATGTCGACATGTTCATGTTCCGGATTGTGGGTTGATTATTTGCAGTCTGGAGAATCTCATGTATCCTTTATTGCCTAGAAAACTATCAAATCCCGATGAAGATTTAACATTATTCTTAAGGCAACATTACATTGATTTTAAGCCTGAGATGGTGAGCTTATGCTTGTCCTTCCTTATTTCTTGCATGTGATGTTCTTCCTTGTCAATGTTAGTACTTTCTTTTCTTCTCTTTTGATCATTTATATAAAGCATGAATAAATATCCTCTTGTTATGAAATTCTAGATTTCTTTAACTGATTGTGTACTTATAGCCCTCTATCACCGATGGTCGAAGTTTTTCATATATAGACATATCATACTATAAATTGACACCGAGAACCCCAATTTGTTCTATTCATCAGCATGCATAATGTCTCCTACATTTCGTTACCTTCATGTTGCTTTCGTGGTGAAGCAAATGCTCCTTTTTATCCAGGTTAACATGGCTTGATGGGGTGGATTCTGACACTGCAAGACACATTCGGGTTGGCGTTTGTGCTTTATTGTGGGCAATATGGAACTGCAGAAATGATTTAGTCTTTAACAGATCAACAACCATTCACTTTTTGCAGGTTATCTTCAGGGCCACGGCGTTTATCTGTATGTGGTCGCTACTCACTCCGACGGAGGCCAGGGAGCGTTTGGTTACTGCGTCTACCCAATGGGAGATGGTAGCTCGGGATATTTTCAACCGGTTTGGATGACGGTCATGTAATAGGATAGGCATGTGTTTTGCCAGCCGGTTGTGGCTTTGGGTCTTTCCTCTTTTGAGCTTTTGTTTATGATTGTACTACGACCTTTCGAGACTTTGTTACTGGAATTTCCTATTAATAATATGAGCCGTATGCATCTTTCGGATGCAGAGGCTGGGGTACATCCCCCTTTTCCAAAATTTTTTTTTATCCAGGTTAATGACTCTATCGTTAAGAAAGCTCATAGCTTGCATGAAAACGAATCACGTGAAAAGGAATATTTAAAGTTCTTCCGACTTCTTCTAAAGGATTTTCTTGTTAAATCTCGCATTGACGCTAAGAACTGGATTCCAATCCACTTTGCAACAGCTCTGAAGGTGATCTGTTACCCTGGAGCATCATATAAAGTTTACCACCCTGATAAGGTGAATCATAATATTTTTAGATGTGTACTGAGTATGTGTACGCTGGAAGTTGTCAGTTAGCAGTGAACTAAAGTGTCTTTCTTTCAGATTTTACCACGTGGTGTGCATCAAAAGATAAAGGACCATGCATCTGGATATGATACAATGTTTTCTAAGATTGATGTCTTGTCTGTCTACAATGATGTTATTAGTGTCAATTCAGAAAAGTATTTACTATTGTCAAAATTGGACATCTTGGTTACAAAGGCTAAAGAAGATTTGAAGATAGCCGGGGTGATCAGATTATGCGAAGATCACTCTTCGGGAAAACGGAAACCCAATAGGATTGATTTAAGCCCTGACTCCAAATTTCGAAAAGAAGCTAGTACTAATGTTGAACTGGATTTCTCTCGTGAGAGGCAAGAACATGATGTTAAGCAATCTTTCACTATATTGGAAGAAAATCATCCCGTGGAAAAGCCTAGCGGATCATGTAAGGAAGAAGAAATCTGCAACAAAGGGAATGAAGGGCGGCATTGGCTTAGTGAGGATTCTGATTTTTTTTGCCTTCTGTGTATTTTCAATAGATGATAGTGATGATTATGCACACATTTTAGTCAACATATTTGAAACTGTTGCTTTTTATAGCATACCTATGTATAAGTTTAGTTATGAAGAACAAGAGTAGAACGCTAAGCAGAGCAAGTCAATCTATGTGTCCTTTCTAGGTTCGACTACATCCAAGTGTCCTTTCTAGTTTGGTTAGATTGAGTTGAATGTATCAACTGTGTCATACAATCCAATATGTTTCCCTTTCAAGTCACAGTCTGTCTTAAAATGCGTTAAAACTTGATACACATTGGTAATTTTATATTTACTTTCTGAACCTGTATTCAAATTTCAAATATCAAATAGCCTTTAAATGTAGACATTTTTCAGTAATATTTTCATGGGCATGCCATTTTTTTCTACAAACAACTTTATGCTAAAAATAGTATTAGGGCATGTTTTAGTTGGATGCCGCAACATTCCACATCTAACCTGGACAACTTTGACTTGTGCACAGACAGACGGAACTACCCCGACCTCCCTCCTCAAGTCATGCGAAGGCTTTTGCACAGGTTAAGAATCATCCAGAGGAAGGAGAAAGAAGGGATAACAAATCCTGCCAACCTCAATGCGTAGCTGGCCCAAAGCCCAACCAAATCGGGGGCCTATTGTTGACTGATTGATTGCGCGAAGAATCGACCAATATGAAAATCAACAGAAACTCAAACATGGGGGCTCATACTATTGCTAGAAGTTCTCTACCCCTGTTTGTGGGGCGCCACACGTGGTTCGTGAGTCTGCCAAATGGCGCTGGAATTCTTGTACAAATAGCTCATGCATAAAGGGCAGATGATTACTCAAAAAAATGTAGCTGGTGATAAACCTAGCTTATGAAATCTTGTGAGCATCAGATGAGTTTGATTTAGTGTTGTTTACCGCCACACAACCAGTTTACGACATGGTATGGAAAAGAAAATGATGTTATCCAAATCGAAGACACAGAATTAAGGTGACAATATGTACAATACAAATGTCAACAAATCTAATAACAACAAAATGTGAAAATTAATAACAATATAGCCAAATTAGAGTAGATGACAAAGAGAGCACCAACTGTTATCTTCTGATTACCAACTGAATAGAGGATAAGCTTTTCACAGCGGTCCTGGAAGTGCTTTTCACAGCAGTACCCTGGTCTCTGACCCCCCGATGCATCATGCCTAGCCAAACAAAGGTGAGCAGCTCTCCTCCCATGGCCAGCCGCTGGGTGTGCTGCTCTGGGCGACACATGAGCACTTCATGAGCGATCTGGAAACTGCTCTGTCAACGGAATACAGTTTGGCACAGCAAAGTCAACCCCCGCGGATCTCCTAACGACGACGCGAATTTTCATCAAGGAGGTCATAGGCTGATGTTTCACGAAACTGCTCCTCGCTCATAGATTCACTCACTATACGGTTTAGCTTCTGGGCGATAGAGCGGATGCATGCATGCATGTACACACTAGTAGCGGAGCATAGTATAGCTTGGCTGCACCTACGGCTACTGACCTCGTGCATTTCGGCCGAGAAGGGCCTCCATGTCGACGGCGAGCTACATGAGCTCGGCGTCAGTCGTGCCGAAGCTGACGAGGCTGTACGGCCGTCCAGAGATGGCGGCGCAGCAGGCTTCCTCGGGTTCTCGACTATGCCGCCATCCTCATTGTTGACTGAGTATTACCTGTTGCATGCACTAGCTACACGTCCAACCTCTTCCTTCCTATACCCTAGGGATCTTATCTCTTCAGCTAGAATAGCTCAAGGCAGTTAGAGCATATCTCGGCTAGCTCAAGGTAGTTAGAGCATATCTCTAGCCGATCCTCTAATAGGCTATTTCATTTTACTCCTCTAACCGGCACCTAACGGATCCGCTAAACCGTTATAGTGGAGTAAATATTTTACTTCTGGGCTCGGTGGGCACCTAAAAACGCTCGGCTTTGACCTGGTCGAGTAAACTTTACGGCTTCTCTACCGCCTCCTCACACCCCACTGCTTCATCGTTGAAGCATCTCCTGGCGACTGTCCACCGCCCCTACCGCTACCTCACCGCTTCCCTTGGTCCTCTCCGCCCTTCTGCCCAAGTCTGAGCCCTTCTCTGACCATCGCTGTAGCCGGATTCGAGGTGAAATGCTGGTATCTCGACCGATTCGATGGATTTTCCTTGGATCTTCTTCCTCGTTGCCGGCCACCACATCTGATCGTGCTTACGGACCCTTGCAGGTCATTCCCACGCGCCGCCCCGCTAGTTTGGCCTAAACGTTGCTGGCCGGCCGGTGCACCAGCACCGCCTTACAAGTGTTCGACGGTTTGACTAGGTGAGTTTTTTTATTTTTTATTTTTTCTTTCATTTTGTTTTGTACAATTGATTTGAACCGGGTCGTTTGAATTAAAGATGAAGAGTTTGAAAGAGATGATCTTCAAAGACTCATCATCATCCGAAGAGGAAGAAGACCACGATGACTTGGAAACTGTTCTTGGCATGATTTAAGCGACCGAGAAGAGGATCATAGTTTGACCGCATAACTCAAGCTTGATAGAGCAGAGGGCCATACCAAGATTATGAGAGATTATTTTGATCCAAATCCAATCTATCCGGAGAAGTATTTTGCCGGTGCTTTCGGATACACACAAGTCTTTTTCTCACCATTGCAAAAGCCGTTGAGAAATATGATGATTGGTTGAAGCTTAGAAGGAATGCATGCGGAGAGACACGTGCAAGCCCTATGATGAAGTGCATTGCAGCTGTTCGAGTTTTGGCATACGGGTGTTCGCCCGATACAATTGACGACTATGTCCGCATTGGAGAAGATACACTCTTGAAGGCCTTCGAAGATTCACAAAAGCAGTGATCAATATTTTTGGACCAGAATAGGTTGTTAGCCACGACATGCTCACCCCCTCTTTATAAATCTGTACAAACATGAAACAATACAACTGTGTTGCATTCTCTCTCATTGTCAATTCTCTACACTTATCATGGCACGACGAGAAGGATTGGTCTCTTCGTCACACTTCTGCTCCTCCAAGTCCCCGATGGTTGCTTCCGGGACGACGTGCCACCTGTACAGTAGGCGCCCGATGCTCCAGGCCTGCGAGCGCGCGGGCTATGCCGGCATAGTAGTGACCTCGTCGCCGCAGAGCCGCTCCGGCAGCCTGAGGGAGTAGCGGTCTAATGCCCAATTTGCACCTACGGTGTAGAACAACCGAACCAATTTGATCCCGACGTAGCTGCAGTCGCTCAGAGTACCCGGATCCACACCACACGCCAACGATCCCTCCGCAGCCGCACGCCACGGCCACCATCTTCCATCTCGTGCATGCAGACTCTTCTCGGATAGTTTCCGGCATGGCTCATCTTCCACAGGCGCTTAACTCATGACAAACCCGACCTATAAAATTTCGTAACCATTCCATAATTTTCCACAACGCAAATGATATGTAGTGCTGTACGCACCAGCCAGTTCACTCAAAATATGAACAATCATTCTAATTCAACAACTTGGTTGTTTTTTCACATATAAGAACATTTTTTAACAATAGATGAACACTTCATTTCACAGTTAGGTTGAAACATTGTTGGTTTCATTTATTCGTTCCATTTGGGTGCCCACATCATAATCAAGTTGCATATGTATGTTCTTTAACAAGCTCCAAAAGACATGACAAGGCAAGAGGATAATTTATTATTGGATTAAACAATGAGTAACAACATTCCGGGAACCCAATTCTTGTTAACTAAGTAACCGATGGCTACCTATTTCACTTTCGTGAAGGAGAGGAGCTTGTGTTTGTTTGTCAACTCCTGCTCGTACAGCTTCACCTTGTAGTTGCAATCTCCCCCCACCAAAGTGTGTCACATCGATGATGAGCTCGTATGTCATGCCGGACACATGTTGTTGTCTGCCGCTCAGCACCTTCTTGACCTTAACCCTACAGTTCACATCCTTGTTGAACTCCAACACCGCCTAACCGTCGAGCTCCTGGATATGCTCATCATTTATGTTCTTGATTGGCTACCACCCATTCTCTATCATCGTGTGCCACAACTAATTTCCCATCGATTCGCCACACCACGGGTCGATGCACTAGTGTCATACATGATCGCGACATCAGACGAGGAGGTGATGGTTGTCCTCATGACGTATAAAGTTTGCGCCGAAAAGGCTAATAGTTGGTTAATGGTGTTTGAGCTTGAGATAACAACTGGGTTTTGTGGGACTTTGGTGAACATGCAACATGAGTGGCTCCAAAAAAGCGAGATGAAGGTGCTTAAATAGACATCACAATAAGAGGCGAACATTAATTGAATGCATATCCAAATGGGCATTAATATGACATTTATGACAACCTTTTAATGGGTGCAATGGCTATTCAAACATTAATTGCAGCATAACAGAATATAGGGTCACTCAACGAGAGATGATTACAGCTTTTTATTGAGTATGACGATTAGACCAATATTTAACAATTATTGGAATGTGGCATCCGCTACTACCTTTATTGCAATACTAATAGATATACACCTACATAGTAAACTAGAAGAAGACTAATTAGTTCAAAAATTATTTGGATGAATATCCAAATATGGAGCATTGGTTACCAGGGTTGACCTAAATGCAAGCATCTAGAATGCATATATTTAAACATTTCTTACATAGGCTATAGATATAATTTTAACTTCACTTAATATAAACTTGGTAGGCCTTGTAAGCTTATAAGAGGAAGTGGAAATCATGTATTTAGACATTTGAGCAAAACTGTTAGTATGTTGACATGCAGGTTGATGGTAGTGATATTGTTGTTTCATTTATTATTATTGATATTTTTATAATATTTTACCAGTATATCAATGCAAAAAAATTGGTTGCTTGCTATTACAAAACTAGCTACCCGCACAACATATAACATTGTGGGTTCTAACTAGATGAGATATGACCAATCTAAGTCATGTGGATCCTTTTTAAATCTGCTAAGGATGTGATATTTGACCCAAATGAAATATGTACATTTTTTGTTTTTAATACACTTCTCTTCATCAGTACTTTTGGCAGTGCTTCCCCGTTCTTACTCCAGTTGCTCGACATCAACCTAACGCCCCTTCACATATTAAAATAGAAGTAAGAAAAACTCCACCCCTTAGTTCATATACAAACACTTTCTCTCCCACTCTCTCTCCCTCTCTCTCTCTCTCTCTCTCACACACACACACACACACAGCTCAACACATGCCCTATCTCTCACCACAACCCAAATTCCTTCCTCTATCCCCTCATCCACGCTCTCCTCCATCAAGTACCACATCAGGCGGTGTGGTAATCCCCTGCACTAGATCCAACAACATGGGACCAACTCCGCGTCTATCTCCTTTGTTGGGTTCATCCTTCAATGCACCTCAACACTATTGCTACTCTTGTAGTAGTTGTTGGATTACCCTGAAGAGGAAGGATGATGTAGCACAACAACAAAATGTATTTCCCTCAGTAAAGAACCAATGTTTAATTGAACCAGTTGGAGTCTACAAGCTAACAAGATAAGTAGCACCTGCACAAATAAATAAATAAATGCTTGCACCCAACTTGGCAAGGGGGTTGTCAATCCCCTCATTTTGATAGTTGCAAGGTTAAAAGCAAATAGTGATAAGGAAAAAAAGTTGAAATAGTAAAAGTAAATAAAAGAGCAATAGAGCAACACAAATACTAATAGAGAATGGACCCGGGCCATAGGTTCATAAGTGTCATCTCTCTTGAAAGCAGGTAATGGCATGGTAAACAAAATATTGCCGGGAATTGACAGATAAGCAGCATTCATAACTTTGACCATTCATGGCATAATCTTGTATAGGCATCAAGTCCATGACAAGTAGACCATAATCCAACTGCATCTACTACTATTAATCTATCCCGAAACCGCTGTCCAGCATGCATATCAAGGTATTAAGTTCAATGAAAAACAGAGTAACACAATAAGCAAGATGACATGATGTAGATAGAAAGAAACCTAGCAATAAGGTCATTCTCCATCGTTTTATCCTTAGTAGAAACAACACATCACGTGCCTTCTCCCCATTCTATCACATGATATAGATCACGGTGAGGTTGAACACACTACTATGCACCACTCCCTTTAAAGAATTACCCATCTATCTTGGCCAGAGAAGACAAATAACTCGAAAAGCACAGATGCCTACTCAACTACAAAGTAAAGAAACTTCAAAAGATTCTATTATATTCAATGAACAATCTAATTTATAGGATCTCGGGAATTATAGGATTTATAGGCCGAATAATTAGGTCAAACGGAGTCTTAGGGGCCCCACATGGGCAGGTGGTACAACCATCCCCCTAGGCCACACCACGTGTGCATGTGCCTGGCTCGTGGGTCCCCTCGATCTCTCCTGAAGCTTCTAGGGCCCTTCGTTGTCTAGAAAAAATCATCAAAAATTGGCATTGTATTTGGACCTTCCTAGTTATTGATTTTCCATGAAACCAAAAACAAGCAAAAAACAGGAACTGATATTGGGTGCTAAATTAATAAGTTAGTCCAAAAAATAATATAAAATGGTATAAAAAGTATATAGAAGTGATAATATAATAGCATTTAAATAAAAAGTTGTAGATACCTTGGAGATGTATCAACTATCCATGTTAAAATTTTCCATCTTTGCGTCCAGGAAATCCTATTCTACGCTTATTGTTTTGGATAGCTGCCATTTTCCCTAATGAGAGTGTTGTAGGGCCGACCCATGTTCCAGGTTTTACTCATAATTATTTCACGTGCTTTTTCTACTTTTGTTTTGTTTTTTAACCTTTCATTTTTTATGTTCATTGTTTCTAGTAATATTTAACATGTACCTTTTATTGAAGAAAATTGCTCACTATCACTCGAGTAAAGTAGAAAAGATGAGGAATCTCCCTATTAGCAAGAATGTATTAGGCTGATAGTTATCGAAACTGGTGCCACCACAAAGTCTTTTCCCTTTCCCAAGTCAAATGGCCGGTGGACTCCTACACGGAAAATCAGGGGGGCACTTATATATACTCACCTCCTTTATAAGTTATTAGTATGAAATGCAAAAAAAAGTATCGAATAAATAGCTTCAGGACTATGTTCACACCACGGTATTTTATTGTTACTATTTTATAGTAACCATTATTTTTATGAAAATATATATCTATCATAGAGTTGAAACATTAATTGTTTTATATATGTGTTACATTTGTTTTCCCTCAACATAATCAAGTAGCATATGTATGTTTTGACAAGCTCCAAATGACATGACAATGCAAGAGGATAATTTATTATTGGATTAAACAACAAACTAACAACATTCCACGAACCCAATTATTGCTAATGAAGTAACCGGTGCCCGCCTATTTCACTTTGGTAAAGGAGAGGAGCTGGCGTTTTTTCGTCAACTCCTGCTCGTACAACTCCGCCTTGTAGTTACCGTCTTCCCCACGAAAGTGTGTCACATCGATGATGAGCTCATAGTTCACGTCGGACACGAGTTGTTGTCGACCGCTCAACACCTTGTTGAACTTAACTGTGCAGTTCACGTGCTTGTTGAACTCCGACACCGCCCATCCACCGAGCTCCTGGATGGGCTCATCATTTATGTTTACGATTGGCTCCCACCCAGCGTCTACTGTCGTGTGCCACAATTGATGTCCCATCGAATCTCCACAACGCGTGGCCGATGTGCTGATAGCATACATGACCGCGACAACAACAACAAGGAGGATGCCGGTCGTCCTCATGGTATATAAACTTTGCGCCGAAGACACTATTAGTTGGTTGATGGTGTTTTCAGCTTGAGATGGTAAGTCGGTTTATGAGGGACTTTGGTGAACTCGCAGAGTGAGGGGTTCTGAAATAAGCGAGATGTGGGTGCTTAAATAGATATCACTATAAGAGGCAAACATTAAATGAATGCATATCCAAATGGGAATTAATAGGACATTTATGACAAGCTTTCAATGGGCGCAACCGTTATTTAAACATTAATATGAAGCATACCCAAATATGGGGATACTCAATGAGAGATAATTACAGTTTTCTATTGAGTGCGATGATTACACTACTATTCAACAATTATTGAAATGCGGTATCTGTTAATACCATTGCTACAATACTAATAGAAACACGCCCACATAGTAATCTAGAATGAGACTAGTTAGTTCAAAAATTAACTGGATGCATACCAAATATAGTGCATTGGTTACTACCGCTGATCTAAATGCCAACATCTAGAATTCATATACCCTAATATTTTCTAACTTAGGCTGCAAATACAACTTTAACTTGACTTAAGATAAACTTGATAGGCCTTCTAAGCTTATAAGAGGAAGTAGAAAGCACACATTTTAACCATTGAGGAAAACTGGTAGTATGTTGATGCAGATTGATGGTAATAGTATCAGCTATCTATTATTCATATTTTATAACATTTTACCATTATCTCAAAGCAAAAATTTAGGTTGCTTCTATTACAAAACTAGTTTCCCGCACAACATATAACACTAGGGTTCTGAAACCCGATGATGATATGACCACTCTAAATCACGTCGATCCTTCTTAATGACCACTTTCAACATTGTGTGCCCATTCTTACACCACTTGCTCGACATCAACCTAACCCCCCTTACATATTAAAAAATAAGTAAGAAACACTCCACCCTTAGTTCTCATACAAACTCGTTCTATCTATATCTCTCTCTTCGCCCCCCTATTTGGCACACACACACACACACACACACACAAGCACACACGCACACACGCACACATACACACACCCTCAACACATATCCGACCCCTCCTTTGCTCAATGCCCTCGCCACAACCCAAATTCCTTCCTCTATCCCCTCATCCACACTCTCCTTCAACATTTACCACATCAAGCGGTTTGGGAAGCCCCTTCACAGGATCCACTAGCGTGTGACCAACTCCGCCTCCCTCTCCTTTGTTGAGTTCTTCCTTCAATGCACCTCAATGCTATCCATACTCATCCGGGAAATACTATTCTACGCTATCCCTATTCCCATCTTTGCATCCGAGAAATCCTATTATATGCCTCATGAGAGTGTGGTAGGTCTGGCCATGTTCTAGGTTTTACTTAGAATTTTCCATGTGCCTTTTCTACCTTTTGTTTTATTTGATCTCCTTTCATTTTTATGTTAGTTATTTCTAGAAATATTTAATTTGTACCTTTTACTTCCATACATAATTAAAAGTATATTAATTTTTCTTAGCTATTTTTAGTTTTACTCATTTATTTTTATTTTTTACGGAATACATCATTCTTTTCAAAGTATTATGAAAATAAATATATTCATATGTGCATGCTAAATTATTTTTCAATATATGATAATTTTTAAAAAATCAGACAACTTGGTTGTTTTTTGGCATATAGAAACATAGTTTAAATATTAGATGAACATTTCATTTCAAATGCATAAAACATATATTGCGGTACATTAATATTTTTAATTTCTGGGTTTAGATGAACATTTTTTTTCTTATTATATGCACCATATGATTTTCTCGATATTTTAAACTTGATTTAACATTATTCTAAAATGTGTTAGATAGAAAAGGACATTTTCCCATAGATAAGGTAAAACAAGTACGAGTTTTTTGGACGTGCTAGCCAAATTAGAAGCTACTGAGGAAAAATGCACACTACCACTCAAGTAAAGTATAGAATAGGAGGAGTTCCCCTATAAGCTAGAATATATTAGGTTGTAAGTACGAAAACCGATGCCACTAGTGGTCTTTCCACTTTGCCCCACAAGTGTGGTAGGGCCAGCCCATGTTCCTAGTTTTCCTTATAATTTTCACATGCTTTTTTACCTTTTGTTTTCTTTTGCACCTTCCATTTTTCATGTTGATTATTTATACTAATATTTAATTCTTACACTTTATTTACAATTAAGATTAATAATCGTATTTCCTTATGTTTTTAAATCAATTTCTCATTTTTTTGGAATACATGATTATTTGTAAGAATAATATATTCATATGTGAATGATCAAAAATTCAATACATGAACAGTTCTTCAAATTGGAACATCTTTTTCACAATAGATGAACACTTTTTTTTCAAATGTAGAAAACTTATAGTGGGATTATTTTTGTTTTGGGGTTTTAATATTATATGATTTTGTCCATATCTTGAACAAGATTTAACATGATTCTAAAATGTATTAAATGAAGAACACATTTTCCCATATACAAGGTAAACCATATATGAGTTTTTTGGCCATGCCAACCAATTTAACAATTATTGAGGAAAAATGCTCACTATCACTCGAGTAACGTATAGAATAGGAGGTATTCCCCTATCAACAAGAATATATTAGGCTGATATTTATGGAAAACAATGCCACCATGGAGGTTTTCCCTTTCCCAAGTCAACTGGCCAGTGGATTCTTCACGGACAAGCAGAGAGGCCACGTATATATACTCCCCTCCTTTATAAGTTATTAGTATGAAACACACACCAACAAATTTGTATCTAATATAAAGCTTCAGGAATGTCTTCACGCCACCAATATTATTATTAGTATTTTTTATAATAACCATTATTTTTTTATTAAATTATAGATCAATAGTAGGGTTGAGACATTGCCGGTTTTATTTATGTCTTCCATTTGGCTGCCCTTATCATAATCAAGTTTTCTTTTGCGGGAAAACTTCTGATCTATTCAACAAACATCATGGTAGTAAAAATAACATCAAAAGTAACAGAAATTACATCAAAGTCCCTAGACCACCTAGCGATGTCTACAAGCATTGGAGTGAGCCGAAGGCACGCCTCCGTCATCGCCCCTCCTTCATCGGAGCCGCGCAAACTTGGTTGTTGTAGAAAGTCGGGAAGTCATCTTGCTAAGGCCTTGGAGGACTAGCGAACCATAATAGCAACCTTCGATTATGAGAGAAGCGTAAATTGGAAGGATCCACCCATAGACACATGAACGCAGACGAACGAAGACCGGATCCAACCAGATCCACCGAAGAAAAACGCGTATCGAATCCCATGAGATCCGCCGGAAACACACCTTCACGCCCTCCGACGACGCTAGACGTATCACCGGGACATGGCCTAGACGAGGAGAACATTAATCCATGTTCAGAAAGTCATCGTCGCATCTTCTTCCTGAGCAGGACACAAACCCCAAGCAAACTTAAAAACACATCTAATGCTCATAAATGTCATTTTTTTAAATTCCAAAATATGCTCATCAATTGTAAAAATAAAAAGCTAAGAAAATGAAAATGTAACTTGTAAAACCAGCAAAGAATAACCAGAAATAATAAAAACCGATTTAGGGAAGGTTAGCGTTCCCAAAACCGATGGGAACACAATAAAACACATAAACGGCCGAATGGGCCGACCCTTTCTTGCGGGTGGGCGGTGCGCATTTGGTCGATAATCACTGACGCATGTGGGGAATATGCACACGTATAGCAGGCCCAAGCCCAATATCGCTGAGGGGCGAGCGAGATGTGTTGGCCCCGCTCGCTGCAGGCGACAACAATATTCTAAAGATATATATTTAAAAAACACTAAAAACAATATTTTTTTGAAAAGTATTTGAAAAATGTTGAACAATTATTTGAAAATTGTTAATCAAGCATACGGAAAAATGTTGAATGTGTATAGAAAAATAGTTGACAATATATATAAAAAGGTAATCAAGCATTTTGAAAAAAAAATTAATCAAAAATTGGGAAATGTTAAATGTATATAAAAAATGTTGACCATGTATTAAAAAATGATGAAAAATTGATCATCTATATAAAATGTTAATCAAGCATTTGAATTTTTCTGAACAAGTATTTCAAAAATGTTAATCAAGGATGTGTAAAATGCTAAATGAGCATATAAAAAATTGTTACAATTGTATTAACAATATGATGATGTATATGCAAATTTTAATCAAGTATTTAAAAAATGTTGAACAAGTGTTTGAAAAATGTTATCAAGCATTTGGAAAATATTAAAAGTGTATAGAAAAAATGTTGACTATGTATTAAAAAATGTTAATGTTATATTCAAAAAATCTTAAACAAGCATTTTAAAAATGTGTATAGAAAAAATAATCTCCATGTATTATAAAAATGTTTAATTTGTATTGGAAAAAAAGTTAGACGTGTATTAGAAAAATGATGATGACATATGCAAAAATATAGAATAATAAAAAAAAGACGAAAGAAAACCGAAAAAAGAAAAAAAATAAAAATTAAAATGAAAAAAATGAAGAATTAAAATGCAGAAAGAGAATGTAGAGAACAGAAAATAAAAAGAAAAGAAGCAAACAAACAAACCAAAGAAAAACAATAAAAATGAAGTAAAATGGAAAAAAAATTAAAACAGAGAACCCGCTGAAAAAACAAAAAGAAAAATCCCAGAAAAACCTGTCGTAAATCAGCTTACTGCACTCAAGTAGACCGCCCCTTTCTATGACATCATGAACTTGATCCTAGCCTTGTGGCTCATACGCCTCCTATTAACCAGCATACCTGGGATTTTATTCTTCTATTTATTTTAAGCGAGAGTTAATGAGCTGGCCTGTTACTGTATACACTTGCGCGTGAGAGATCCTTCCATCTCGTTTAAAGCGAGATTTAGCTACAGCGCTCCAGAAGTCCTGGATGAGCAATATCCGCTCTCACGTGGAAGAAAGCGATGCTGGCAGCTTTTGGGCTTGGCCCATTAAAAGTTTTTTTCTACTTTTTTGAAAGGTAAAAAAAGGTTTGTATTCCATTTTTTTGTTGCATGATGATCAATTGTACATTGCTGACCAAAAAGAAAATCACCATGTACTTAACTAACTAATTTAATTATATTAGATTGTTTTTTTGCAAAGAAATAACATATTCATATGTTATAATGAATATTTGCACATATACATTACTTAAAATTTTAATTCTAAAATGTCAAGTGTTTTACAAAATATTTATGTAGCCTTTAAAAATATATTTATGTAATCTCAGAAATATATGGGCATTTAAATAAAATTAAGGTGTTCATGCTGTTTCAAACAAATATTCACGTTTTTGTAGAAATTGTTTATATATATTTATGAAAATGTTCATGTACTTTTCAAACATTGTTCTTTAGAAAAAATGAACAGAAACAGAATAGAAAGTGAATAGAAATTGTGAGAACATTAAATAATAACAGCAAAATCGTACCCTAGAAAAATGTGAAGAAAACAAAAATAAGAAGAACAAATGCAAAAAATCATTTGGTGCCCCACGTTACCAAGAGAGCCCAAGTCGGACCACATTTCAGCCAGTGCGCACTATTGCTTGCGACATAGAACGGGCCAACATCAAATGTCATAGTTTGAACATGCCATGCTAAACAAATCACACAATGTTGTTCGACTCACTGCAATCGCTAAGATTGATCGACCCACACACCGGTGGTCACTCCACCACCAACAGCTCACCAAGGCGTGACGTGAGGATCACCCATTAATCGATCTGCCCAAATCAGAATTGCAGTGGCGATGGAGGTGAGCAGGTACATCAAATCTCAACCTCAGGGTTGTCGTTGAGAGGACTAAAACACTAACAAGAGCGAAACTAATAGGTTTTTCTTATACAAACTACTCCTTCCGTTCCTTTATATAAGGTATATTTGTTTGATAAAATTTCACAATGTAAGGTGCATTTCTTCTAACTTCTCATAATCCCATTTTTAGCCCCCCATAAAAAGAAAAGTATATCTCTCCCGGTTGCCTATATCTCTTCTTATAGAGAAAAATGTAAGTATCTCTCTTCCGATTTCATGTATCTTTTCCTTTCCTGGCCAAATTGATTTACTTGCCGCTAACTAACAAATTGGCCAGGGATAATTTCTTCCTAAATTATGTATAATGTTGTGCCTTGATTACCGTGCCAAAAAAATGCACCTTACAATTTCTTGGTCACCATGTAATAAGGTTGTCGATTAGAGAAGAGTATTAGAGCAACTCCGACAGATCCTGTATCCATAAAATAACTACCGTCTAGGGGGGTGTATGGAAAATAATTCTACGAGACCAGGTCTCACGGTTTAGCAGGTGAGACCCATCCTGATGGATGACACGTGGCATTCACAAATCATAAAGCATCTACCCACGGGGTAGATGCTTCATGATTTGTGAATGCCACGTGTCATCCATCAGGGCGGGGGTCTCACCTGCTTTATATGAGACCTGGTCTCATATAATTTTTTTTCGGGGGTGTATGACCAAAACAGTATCCAACAGATCCCATAAACATGAGTAAATTTACATGATTATGTAAACTTGCCTTTTGTTTAGTCAAAGTTTTCCTTCCGTAAACATTTGACGGGTAATAAATTGACTTAAACTTCCCGAGGCGCTGCCGCTACCCCGCCGAAATGCTGCCGCCCGCTCACCCACCGCCGCTGCACCGAAAAGTCGTCGCCTCGCCATTGGGAAGCAGTCGTGCTGCCACTACCCGGCACGCCGCCACACCGCGGCCGCTGCCTGTCTTACTGCCCGCCGCCACGCCAGGCCGCCGTTGCCCGGCCCCGTGTCACCACACCGCCTCTTGTGGGTGGCCACCGCACTGCCTCGCGCCACCCACGCCGAAGGCCGTCACGCACATCACTGGCTGGCTGACACTAGGCCATTATCTAGTACTCCTACATTGTTTAGTGAAAAATAAAATAAAAACATTTTTATGTGAAGAAGTTTACCCGATCTGACAAAAGTAGCTCTCAAGAAATTTCCCCTAAAATTTATAGACATGTAAATACACTTTTACGAGAAGTTATTTTGGGGAACATTTGGAGTTGCTCTTTGGGAGAGATATGGGTTGAAACGTTACCACCACCAATTGTTGGTGTTTTTTTTCCAGATGAACGACATGACTTTATTTCATTGTTCAACAAAAAATGGAATACAAAGATCAGTAGCGTAGCCAGCTCAATAATCCAGGACGGTCCAATAGTAAAACTTTCATTTGTATTTAAAATTATTTCTACTAGATTTTACTTATTTTTACTATAATATATAGGCTACAGGGAAATCTTAGGGTGGTCCATGGACCACCCTGGCCACCCCCTAGCTACGCCACTGACAAAGATGTCCAGTGGGTTTGAGAAACCAAACATGACGCCCCACCGCTTGCGTGGTCGCCATTCTAGCTAGTCTATGAGCTTTCACATTGCTATCATGCTGCTCATGGCAAAATTCGACATGCCATAAATGAAACTTTGCAAGTTTTGATCTCTCGCAAAATCATGGAATGGTTTCCCATGTTCTACGAGACCTCTAGTTCTTTGACGACTGTCAAACAGTTGGATGCTATGTGAATAGTATTGAGCTGGAAATCCTCTTCCAGAGTTAGAGGCTTTTTTTTTTCTGTAGAGAACCCAGTGCTAACCCTAAATCCTAACCCTAAACGGCTAAACCCCAGAGCTTCTTCCTTAATAGGGAAGAGCAGGCCCAGTGGCTCGGCCAGCCCAAGTCCGTTTTCCTGTTTCTCCGAAGAGTTTCCCACAGACAGTCCAATCGATACCCAACAACTCAGGCACCGGCGCCGGCGACCCTGCAGAACAGGTGAGTCCTCCAAACCCCAAGAGAGGCTCTGGAGAAATCTGGAGCCGTGAGGGTTAGAAAGGAAACCCAAGCGAGGCTTCCGCTGCAGGGAATCAATTGCTAGAACTATGCGGGTCGTCTTCGGTTTATTTCTTCCCACGGAACAGATCGTCCAGAAATTTAGAAATAGAAACCCGACAGAAATATTCCATACGCGTACTTGCGAATTGCTACATGTGCATGTGTGTGTCCGTGTAGGACTAGTGTTGGACACCGAATAGGCTAGCTCCTGCTGGTTAGCTGCTATATATATGTACCTATAGCCCCTGTAATCCAATTGTGTTGCGTGCTGTATATCGCCGACAACTATTAGTAGTAGATCGATTACTAGATCAATTCCGGCTACAAGCAGAGTATACTACTAAGTTCACGTCCAGAGAATCGATCAGGGGCAGAACGGTTTGCTTGAGCCTAGCTTTGCACTGCGTTCGTCGGAAAGTACTTGACATCGGGACTGGGCCAACACGCATTTGCTTAAGTTTGCTTGGTTATTAATTGGTTTCTCGGCAGGACACATGGCTATGCTGCTATACGAAGCACCCACAGGCATCGCAATTTTCTCTTTTGATGGGGACTACCTGAATGATCCGGTGGAGGTACTCGTTTTTTTGTTGCTGATGTTCCTTAGTCATTGGCACCATTCATCATTGAGAAATTCAAGATGATCTAAGTGATTTCTCCTTTTTTTTCTACATACAGGACTTCTGGGAATGCTTGCCACCACTTGTTAGTACCGCTCCCATTCTCGCTCTTACTGTTTTTTGTCATATTTTCTTACGCTTTCTGTTGCCAACTAGAATAGAGTAAGACTAAGAACGATACAATGGATTGTTTTAGAAAATACTAACATCTAGCTCTAGGCATTAACATTTTGGGAGCACCACTGAGAGAATCGTCCAAATGGAAACTTGGGTAGCACTATGCTTTATTGTCGATGCAGGGCTATTAAATTTCCCTGCCCCTTTCATGATTTAGACACTTGCATCACATTTGAAAAGCCTTTTAATTCCCTTCTGCGTTTATTTCTCAGAATCTGGAGGAATTCATAAAAAATGAGACGGTGCCTTCCCCCCTTGACACCATGGCTAAAGCTATTGACGATCACCTAGCCAAGAGGCTAACTGAGCTGTGTGGTTCTGAAAAGAAATTAGTTGTGGGGAATGTTGAATATAAAAGAATAATTGAAATGAACCTGGTTAGCATACTTGGTTATCTTTCTTGTAGCGCCTGTCTGAATGAACAATATTGACCACTATTTTCTTTTTCAGAGAATAACATGTCTGCATGTTCATGTTCCGGATTGTAAGGTGGTCATTTGCAGTCTGAAGAATCCCATGTATACTTTATTGCCTAGAATGCTACCAAATCCGGATGAAGATTTAATATTCTTCTTAAAGCAACATTACATTGGTTGCAAGCCTGAGATGGTGAGGT
The DNA here is from genome assembly GCF_018294505.1 of Triticum aestivum. Classification (NCBI taxonomy): domain Eukaryota; kingdom Viridiplantae; phylum Streptophyta; class Magnoliopsida; order Poales; family Poaceae; genus Triticum; species Triticum aestivum. The sequence continues at coordinate 799,683,568 of NC_057798.1, forward strand.
TACCACTTGTCCTTCCTTATTTCTCACACATGATGTTCTCCCTTCTTAATGTCAGTACTTTCTTTTCTTTGCAGCATCTATATTAAGCATGAATAAATCTTCTCTTGTTATGAAATGCTAGATTTCCTCAACTAATTGTGCGCTTATAGCCCTCTATTGCCAATGATCGAAGTTTTTATCGAAATATCATACTGCAATTTGACACCGAGAACCCAAATTTGTTCTATTCATCAACACAACATATCCTACAATTCATTACCTCCATGTTGCTTTCATTGATGAAGCAAATGCTCCTTCTTATTCCAGGTTAATGACTATATCATTAAGGAAGCGCATATCTTGCATGAAAACGAATCACTTGAGAAGGAACATTTAAAGTTCTTCCGAATTCTTCTAAAGGATTTTCTGGTTAAATCTTGCATTGACGCAAAGCATTGGAATGCAATCCACTTTGCAACAACTCTGAAGGTGATCTGTTACCCTAAAGCATCATATGAAGTTTACCGCCCTGATAAGGTGAATTACAATATTTTTAGATGTGTATTGAGTAAGCATATGCTGGAAGTTGTCATTCAGCAATGTACTGAAGTGTTTTTCTTTCAGATTTTTCCATGTGGCATGCATCAAAAGATGAATGACCATTCATCTGAATATGATACAATGTTTGCCAAGATTGACGCCTTGTCTGTCTATAATTTTGTTATTAGTCTCAGTTCAGAAAAGTTTTTAATATTGAGTGAATTGGACATCTTGGTTACGAAGGCTAAAGAAGAGGTGAAGATAGCAGGGGCGATCAGGTGCAAAGATCGTTCTCCAGGAAAGCGGAAAACTAATAGGATCGACTTACAAACTCACTCCATAGTTCGAAAAGAAGCTAGTACTAATGATGATGGCAAGCTTTACAACAAACTGGATTTTTCCTGTGACAAGCAAGAACATGATGTTAAGCAAACTCTCACTACATTTGAAGAAAATCCTCCTATGGAAAAGTCTAACGGATTATGTAAGGAAGAAATCCGCAACAAAAGGAGGAATCAAGGGCAACACTGGCTAGGTGAGAATTCGGATTTTTTGCCTGTTGTGCACTTTCACTTTGTCAGTAAAAGATAGTGATGATTAAACACACACTCTAGTGTACATACTTCATATTGTTGATTTTTTATAGCATTCTGTACGAATTGATAAGTTTGGTTATGAATAACAAGAGTAAAACGTTAAGCGGTAGAGCAGGTCAATCTAAGTGTCCATTCTAGGTTTGGCTACATCCAAGTGTCCTTTCTAGTTTGGGTAGATTGATTTGAATGTATGAACCATGTCATACAATGATCCAAGTTTTTTTCTTTTGAAGTGACATTCTATCTTAAAATGCCTCAAAAGTTTTTTTCTTTTGAAGTGACAACTTTAAGCTACAAAAATATTAGGGCAGTTTTGGTTGGATGCCACAACATGTAATGTCTAACCTTGCCACCTTTGACTAACCCATAGACAGCCCGAACTACGCCGATGTCCCTCCTCAAGTCAAGCGTAGGCTTTTGCGCAGGGAGAGAATCCTCCAGAGAAGCAAAGGAAAAGGACGAGATGTCAAATCATGCCGACTTGGGCCCAACGCATAACTGGCCCATAGCCCAACCAAAGCAGGGGCCTACTGTTGATTGATTATGCAAACAACATGTTGACGTGAAAACATCATACTACAAAGAAGGTTCAACATGTAAAAGGAAACTCAAACACATGAAGGCTCATACCACGTTCTCGGGGCGCCACATGTGACTTGTAAATCCGCTGAATTGCATTGGAATTCCAGTATGAATAATTTACGAATAAAGGGCAGGTGATTACCCAGAAATAATGCAGCTTGTGTCAAACTTAGCCTATGAAATATTGTAAGCATCAGATAAGTCCGATTTCAGCGTGTAAGTTTGGACTGGCTATTGTTTACTACACAAAACCAATTTACGACTACTTATTTGGAAAAGAATAACGTTGTCCAAATCTAAGACATACAATTAAGGTGATAATATGTTTTTTTTTCAAAAAAGGAGGATTGCCCCGGCCTCTACATCAACTGATGCATAAAACCTTATTATTAAGCAAATTAGTCTCCACAAAGTAAGCTGCCACAACTGGCAAAAAAAGAACAAGATAACTATCCTATGTTGGACCATCATCCAAACAAGTTGTAGGTATCTCGTGCTACCGTCTCCCAACGGTTTGATCCATAATACATATGCTCCCCATTTTCGCATGGCTGAGTAATGACCATGTACGGATCCATCCAGTCGCCCGGAAGATGACCTGCAAAAATATGATGTTTTGTCTGTTAAAAATAAAATTATTCCGACAAATTCGAATAGCCCAAAATAATGCACACAGACTCGAAATATGCACTGCTGCCTTAGGCTCTACCCCGTTTAGCCATGTCCCAAAGAAAGTTTCAATGCTATTAGGAGGACTGGCATTAAAGGATACATGTATTGTACGCCGCAATAATTTGGCTAGCAGATCTTTGAGGAAAGGATGTTGTATTGTTTCATCCCGACCGCAGAAGCAACACCGTTTACTACCTCCCAGCGACGCTTTGCCAGGTTGTCCTTAGTCAAGATCACTTGCTTGTGTACAGACCACATGAAGACCTTATTAAAGGTACCTTGATTTTCTAAATATGAAGAGACTTTGGGATTGTCCGAGTGTTTATCAAATCTACATACATCTATTTAACTAAGAATACTCCTGGCACTGACTGGCATCGCCTGGTACGATCCCTGCTATGAGCGCAGACGCTCGTACCAGAGATTGTCTTGCGCTCTCGTTGTACAGGTGCAATTTTGCTCAATACGAAAGTTGCTCCATTTTGATTATACTGATGGGATTTTGATTGGTTTCCTTCAAAAAGTCTATTTTTGCACAAAAAAGAAATAACAAGTTTTCTTCTTTCTCAATCTGTACGGTCTGTTCGATATCAGGTACGGGTGAATAATGTGTTAACTAATTATTTTGTTCTGTCCAGGGGACTCAGACAGGGCGATCCTTTATCGCCATACTTGTTTTTGCTCTGTGCCGAGGGATTGTCAAGCTTGATCATGTATGAGGAGGAGGCTGGTAATATTTTGGGAGTAAAGGTGTGCCGAGATGCCCCCTCGGTTTCCCACCTATTATTTGCGGATGACTCGTTAATTCTTATGCAAGCCAATGCTTCAAATGCAACTAGTCTTCGGCGGGCACTGGATGACTATTGTGCAGCTTCTGGACAATTGGTGAGCGAGGCCAAATCAAGTATCTTTTTTAGCCCATGTACTCCTGTTGATACTAGGGTGGAGGTATGCACGTCACTAAACATCATGGCGGAAGCAATCATGGACAAATATTTGGGGCTGCCTCCTATTGTGGGAGTGGACAGAACGGATTGTTTTCAACACCTCATTGATAGAGTGTTGAACAGAATCAGAGGGTGGAAGGAGAAGCTTTTATCCTATGGAGGTATGGAAGTGTTACTTAAGGCTGTCATACAGGCAATTCCTTTCCTATGCTATGTCAGTGTTTAAATTGCCTAAGCAGGTCTGTAATAGTATTACCACATCTATGTCTAAATACTGGTGGGGAGATGATCACCTGAAAAAACGTATGCACTGGTTTGCTTGGTGGAAAATGTGTGTGCCAAAAGATAAGTGTGGAATGGGATTCAGAGATTTGCATTGTTTTAATTTAGCTCTTTTAGCGAAGCAATGTTGGAGGCTTTTGTGTGAACCAGAATCTTTATGTGCTAAAGTGTTGAGAGCCAAATATTTTCCTGATGGAGACCTTCTTAATTGCAGCCTTAAGAAAGGTAGCTCGTATACTTGGCAGAGTTTGTAGAGTGGTAGTCAGTCTTTTAAGATATGGCATATTTGGAGAGTCAGTGATGGATCCCAAATCAATATTTGGGAAGACCCATGGATACCTCGTAGCCCCTCTCGGAAGGTAATGACACCAAGAGGTAATATTGTGATTACAAAAGTTTCTGAGCTTATTGATACAGAGAATAGGGTGTGGGATGAACAGTTGATAATGGAGTTGTTTTGGCCTATCGATGCGCATCGCATTTTAAACATCCCACTAGCTTTGTGAATGATGAGTGATTTTGTTTCATGGCACTGTAATAGAAGTGGTTATTTCACAGTCAGATCAGCTACCATGAAGAGTGGGACCATCAGCACGGACGAAAGTTGAGAATGACTAACTCTATACAAGCCTCAAGTAGTAGTCCAGTCTGGAGTACCATTTGGAAACTGTGTGTGCCATCAAAAATTAAAATACACATATGGAGAACTTTGCTTGGAGCTATCCCCTGCTATGGAGTTCTTGCCAATGGGCATATGATTACAAGTGCGCAATGTCCTATTTGCAGTTCAGATTGTGAGAGTATTAGGCGTGCCATGTTCTTATGTCCTAGAATATAGGAAATATGGAGAATCTTGGGGCTGCATGATTTAGTACAGGAGGGTTGTACGCCTGAGAGAGAGGGTGGATCGGTTCTTGCTTACTTGCTCCAATCAAAGAATTCTACCAACGCACTTGTGGCTGATGTGCACCGCAATGATCTCGTGGCCACTGTAGTTTGGTATGTTTGGTGGGAACGGCGTCAGTACACCCATGGCGAACGTATCTTCGAACCAAGCAGGTCAGCACAAGCAATTATAACTCTTGCTAAGAATTTTTCTAAGGCCAAGTCGAAGAAGGTAAAACTTAAAAGGCACGGCTGGTGCTGTTCGCCAGAGGGAATTCTTAAACTCAATGTCGATGCCACTTTTAATCATGACAGTGGAACAGGAGGAACGGGTGCCATTTTACGAGATAATTTTGGCGTCTTTGTGGCAGCGTCATGCAGTGATATTTCATTTGTAGAAGATGCGACAACGGCAGAAGCTAGAGGTTTACGAGACGGGCTCCTACTCGCAAATGAAGTTGGGTGTAACAGAATTTGCGTCGAGGCTGACTGCTTGGAGGTCGTCGAAATCATGCAAGGTGGTGGAAATTCACTTGGACCGGCTGCAACAATTTATGAGGAGTGTTCTTTTCCGGCTCGCAATTTTATTTCGATAGTTTTTTCTCACTGTCCTAGGGAAGCTAATGAGGTGGCTGATTTGTTGGCTAGGAACTCGGAGGTTTCTCGAACCATTGTTTGGAAATCGGAGCCCCCGGGTTTTCTACTGGATGTATGAACAAACGATGTATCGCTGTTTTCGCATGAAATATAAACCGCCATGATGGCTTTCCCTCAGAAAAAAAGGTTAACGATAGAAATATGTGAGATATATCGAAAATAGTTTGAAAACCATATCAAAATCCTATACTATATACTAAAAGAGGCAAAATATCGAGTCATTGCATGGTGGAGACGAAGAAGACCATCAAGCTAGAAGAGAAGAGGGTTGATCTCACGTCCAACTCGGACGATGCCAAGATGCTGACGTTGAAGGCGGAAGACTTGGGTCCAGATTGTGCAAGCCTACCGTGCAAGGATGTTCAGGCGCTTGGCGGCCAAGTTGGAGGAGCCGGCCGTTGAGGAGTAGCCAATTGTACAGTGAAGAATTTGCCACAGATACCGGTTTCCTTTCAAAAATTGACGGTTTTTGCACGGACAACCGGACTGATAACTTTTGGGATTGCTTGGATGTGAAAACTTGTTGAAGATCCGAGTTGTGATGCATATGCTTGCAACACTTATTATATATAAAAAATGCTACTGATTCAACATATATATGTCAAATAGAGGAGGCTGGACATGAGGCAAACATTTGGTGCACATGGTTCGATGTCTGATTCTTGTATCCGTGTCCGTAAACGTGTCCGGGCATGTCCATGAACGTGTAGTATATCTGATTTAGAATACGCCATCGGAGATGCCCTCCCAAATTAAAACACAAGCACGTGCACATGACCTAGCAGAGCACTGACCCACACGTTGATGGAGCTCAACGCCAAGATAAGGGTGTGGCCAATCTTGGAATAGCCACGCCTAGTCATTCAAACCTTGATCTAGGTCGATAGATCTAGATCGGAGGTCGATGATATTTTTGACAATGGGTGGATGTTATTGACTTAAAATGAAGCATCAAGAGGATACAAACATGGTGAGCATACATTCGCTCTCTGTACAGATAGGATACACACAGTCAACACCAACACAATCATACAAGAAATATGTCGATAAATAGCAAAGTCATATAAGACCAAAGCTATGTGTAGGCAAGGAAAAAAAAACTTGACGATTAAGTCTACGATCAGCAAATTATAACAATGACCATATCCGCACCAACCATCTCATGACACCATATGGATGAGAATGTCTTCAACAACAATGCCTTCAGAAAGGGAGCGGCGATCAAGCGCCGCAGTCACCGGATCCAACCATCCAAGACCAGAATTTAGATTTTCACCCAGAAAAATCAGTCCAAGCATATCCGTGAAATGCCTTCAATAAGGTAACGACATAAAAATATCGCATTGCTAGGTATAACCAACCCAGCTCAGACCTAGGCTTTCACATCAGAGCTGGAGACTAGGCGAACGAATTCGGTAACTATGATTTGTACACCTTAGGTTACATAATACAAAGAGTTAAACGGGAAAAAGAACAACAAAACCAAATATAGAGAGCAGACTACTCACTCCGTCTGAAAATAATTGAAGTTCTAGGATTCTCCTAAGTCATTCTTCATCAAGTTTGATCAAATATATCTGAAAATACATAAACACTGTAAAATAAATTTTATTCCAGTAGTTTAATTATGAAATTTATTTTCATATTATAAACATATTTCATACCGTTGATCTTTTCACATATGTCTATTCACTTGGTCAAACTTTATTATGTTTTTTTTGCGAATACGCATAGCTTGCATATTTTTCATTGATAAAAGAAAAGTTACAACATGGGATTGCAAGCGCTCAGGAAGCCATGTACGCAAAGAGGCATAGAAGCAAGCGTTTGAAGCATGAAGCTAGGGGTTGCTCATCTCCAAATGAAATTAAGCTAACTCTCTGGGGTGATGTTTTGGATCCCGGTGGTGCCGGCCTTGGCCCAAAGGCGCCTCGTCCTTTATGATGATGGAGAGACGAAAAATCGAAGGTCGATCGCCATCGAAGATACAGCCATTTCGATGCTTCAAGAGCCACCAAGCGGTGAGAATGATTAGGGAAGCCAGGCCCTTGCGAGTAGGGGTGGGTGCCTAGGCGCAGGCGGTTGCCCACCACATCTGGATGGGCGTGTCACTATGTGGTAGGTCGACTGCTGATCTAGCCCATCCGAGGATGTCATGCAGACCTGCTAGGAGAAAGACCAGCCTGCCGGAAGATGCTACATAGTGATGCTACATAGTGACACGCCCTGCGTTCGTCGGAAAGTACTTGACATCGGGACTGGGCCAACACGCATTTGCTTAAGTTTGCTTGGTTATTAATTGGTTTCTCAGCAGGACACATGGCTATGCTGCTATACGAAGCACCCACAGGCATCGCAATTTTCTCTTTTGATGGGGACTACCTGAATGATCCGGTGGAGGTACTCGTTTTTTGTTGCTGATGTTCCTTAGTCATTGGCACCATTCATCATTGAGAAATTCAAGATGATCTAAGTGATTTCTCCTTCTTTTTTCTACATACAGGACTTCTGGGAATGCTTGCCACCACTTGTTAGTACCGCTCCCATTCTCGCTCTTACTGTTTTTTGTCATATTTTCTTACGCTTTCTGTTGCCAACTAGAATAGAGTAAGACTAAGAACGATACAATGGATTGTTTTAGAAAATACTAACATCTAGCTCTAGGCATTAACATTTTGGGAGCACCACTGAGAGAATCGTCCAAATGGAAACTTGGGGTAGCACTATGCTTTATTGTCGATGCAGGGCTATTAAATTTCCCTGCCCCCTTTCATGATTTAGACACTTGCATCACATTTGAAAAGCCTTTTAATTCCCTTCTGCGTTTATTTCTCAGAATCTGGAGGAATTCATAAAAAATGAGACGGTGCCTTCCCCCCTTGACACCATGACTAAAGCTATTGACGATCACCTAGCCAAGAGGCTAACTGAGCTGTGTGGTTCTGAAAAGAAATTAGTTGGGGGGATTGTTGAATATAAAAGAATAATTGAAATGAACCTGGTTAGTATACTTGGTTATCTTTCTTGTAGCTCTTGTCTGAATGAACAATATTGACCACTATTTTCTTTTTCAGAGAATAACATGTCTGCATGTTCATGTTCCGGATTGTAAGGTGGTCATTTGCAGTCTGAAGAATCCCATGTATACTTTATTGCCTAGAAAACTACCAAATCCGGATGAAGATTTAATATTCTTCTTAAAGCAACATTACATTGGTTGCAAGCCTGAGATGGTGAGGTTACCGCTTGTCCTTCCTTATTTCTCACACGTGATGTTCTCCCTTCTTAATGTCAGTACTTTCTTTTCTTTGCAGCATCTATATTAAGCATGAATAAATCTTCTCTTGTTATGAAATGCTAGATTTCCTCAACTAATTCTGCGCTTATAGCCCTCTATTGCCAATGATCGAAGTTTTTATCGAAATATCATACTGCAATTTGACACCGAGAACCCAAATTTGTTCTATTCATCAACACAACATATCCTACAATTCATTACCTCCATGTTGCTTTCATTGATGAAGCAAATGCTCCTTTTTATTCCAGGTTAATGACTATATCATTAAGGAAGCGCATATCTTGCATGAAAACGAATCACTTGAAAAGGAACATTTAAAGTTCTTCCGAATTCTTCTAAAGGATTTTCTGGTTAAATCTTGCATTGACGCAAAGAATTGGAATGCAATCCACTTTGCAACAGCTCTGAAGGTGATCTGTTACCCTAAAGCATCATATGAAGTTTACCGCCCTGATAAGGTGAATCACAATATTTTTAGATGTGTATTGAGTAAGCATATGCTGGAAGTTGTCATTCAGCAATGTACTGAAGTGTTTTTCTTTCAGATTTTTCCATGTGGCGTGCATCAAAAGATGAAGGACCATTCATCTGAATATGATACAATGTTTGCCAAGATTGACGCCTTGTCTGTCTATAATTTTGTTATTAGTCTCAGTTCAGAAAAGTTTTTAATATTGAGTGAATTGGACATCTTGGTTACGAAGGCTAAAGAAGAGTTGAAGATAGCAGGGGCGATCAGGTGCAAAGATCGTTCTCCAGGAAAGCGGAAAACCAATAGGATCGACTTACAAACTCACTCCATAGTTCGAAAAGAAGCTAGTACTAATGATGATGGCAAGCTTTACAACAAACTGGATTTTTCCTGTGAGAAGCAAGAACATGATGTTAAGCAAACTCTCACTACATTTGAAGAAAATCCTCCTATGGAAAAGTCTAACGGATTATGTAAGGAAGAAATCCGCAACAAAAGGAGGAATCAAGGGCAACACTGGCTAGGTGAGAATTCGGATTTTTTGCCTGTTGTGCACTTTCACTTTGTCAGTAAAAGATAGTGATGATTAAACACACACTCTAGTGTACATACTTCATATTGTTGATTTTTTATAGCATTCTGTACGAATTGATAAGTTTGGTTATGAATAACAAGAGTAAAACGTTAAGCGGTAGAGCAGGTCAATCTAAGTGTGCATTCTAGGTTTGGCTACATCCAAGTGTCCTTTCTAGTTTGGGTAGATTGATTTGAATGTATGAACCATGTCATACAATGATCCAAGTTTTTTTCTTTTGAAGTGACATTCTATCTTAAAATGCCTCAAAAGTTTATATACATTGGCAGTTCTATTCTTTGTTTCTATACCCGTAATCACACATCTGTTTCAGTAAAAATTTCATGGGCATGATATTTTTTTTATCTACAAACAACTTTAAGCTACAAAAATATTAGGGCAGTTTTGGTTGGATGCCACAACATGTAATGTCTAACCTTGCCACCTTTGACTAACCCATAGACAGCCCGAACTACGCCGATGTCCCTCCTCAAGTCAAGCGTAGGCTTTTGCGCAGGGAGAGAATCCTCCAGAGAAGCAAAGGAAAAGGACGAGATGTCAAATCATGCCGACTTGGGCCCAACGCATAACTGGCCCATAGCCCAACCAAAGCAGGGGCCTACTGTTGATTGATTATGCAAACAACATGTTGACGTGAAAACATCATACTACAAAGAAGGTTCAACATGTAAAAGGAAACTCAAACACATGAAGGCTCATACCACGTTCTCGGGGCGCCACATGTGACTTGTAAATCCTCTGAATTGCATTGGAATTCCAGTATGAATAATTTACGAATAAAGGGCAGGTGATTACCCAGAAATAATGCAGCTTGTGTCAAACTTAGCCTATGAAATATTGTAAGCATCAGATGAGTCCGATTTCAGCGTGTAAGTTTGGACTGGCTATTGTTTACTACACAAAACCAATTTACGACTACTTATTTGGAAAAGAATAACGTTGTCCAAATCTAAGACATACAATTAAGGTGATAATATGTTTTTTTTTCAAAAAAGGAGGATTGCCTCGGCCTCTACATCAACTGATGCATAAAACCCTATTATCAAGCAAATTAGTCTCCACAAAGTAAGCTGCCACAACTGGAAAAAAAAGAACAAGATAACTATCCTATGTTGGACCATCATCCAAACAAGTTGTAGGTATCTCGTGCTACCATCTCCCAACGGTTTGATCCATAATACATATGCTCCCCATTTTTGCATGGCTGAGTAATGACCATGTACGGATCCATCCAGTCGCCCGGAAGATGACCTGCAAAAACATGATGTTTTGTCTGTTAAAAATAAAATTATTCCGACAAATTCGAATAGCCCAAAATAATGCACACAGACTCGAAATATGCAGTGCTGCCTTAGGCTCTACCCCGTTTAGCCATGTCCCAAAGAAAGTTTCAATGCTATTAGGAGGACTGGCTTTAAAGGATACATGTATTGTACACCGCAATAATTTGGCTAGCAGATCTTTGAGGAAAGGATGTTGTATTGTTTCATCCCGACCGCAGAAGCAACACCGTTTACTACCTCCCAGCGACGCTTTGCCGGGTTGTCCTTAGTCAAGATCACTTGCTTGTGTACAGACCACATGAAGACCTTATTAAAGGTACCTTGATTTTCTAAATATGAAGAGACTTTGGGATTGTCCGAGTGTTTATCAAATCTACATACATCTATTTAACTAAGAATACTCCTGGCACTGACTGGCATCGCCTGGTACGATCCCTGCTATGAGCGCAGACGCTCGTACCAGAGATTGTCTTGCGCTCTCGTTGTACAGGTGCAATTTTGCTCAATACGAAAGTTGCTCCATTTTGATTATACTGATGGGATTTTGATTGGTTTCCTTCAAAAAGTCTATTTTTGCACAAAAAAGAAATAACAAGTTTTCTTCTTTCTCAATCTGTACGGTCTGTTCGATATCAGGTACGGGTGAATAATGTGTTAACTAATTATTTTGTTCTGTCCAGGGGACTCAGACAGGGCGATCCTTTATCGCCATACTTGTTTTTGCTCTGTGCCGAGGGATTGTCAAGCTTGATCATGTATGAGGAGGAGGCTGGTAATATTTTGGGAGTAAAGGTGTGCCGAGATGCCCCCTCGGTTTCCCACCTATTATTTGCGGATGACTCGTTAATTCTTATGCAAGCCAATGCTTCAAATGCAACTAGTCTTCGGCGGGCACTGGATGACTATTGTGCAGCTTCTGGACAATTGGTGAGCGAGGCCAAATCAAGTATCTTTTTTAGCCCATGTACTCCTGTTGATACTAGGGTGGAGGTATGCACGTCACTAAACATCATGGCGGAAGCAATCATGGACAAATATTTGGGGCTGCCTCCTATTGTGGGAGTGGACAGAACGGATTGTTTTCAACACCTCATTGATAGAGTGTTGAACAGAATCAGAGGGTGGAAGGAGAAGCTTTTATCCTATGGAGGTATGGAAGTGTTACTTAAGGCTGTCATACAGGCAATTCCTTTCCTATGCTATGTCAGTGTTTAAATTGCCTAAGCAGGTCTGTAATAGTATTACCACATCTATGTCTAAATACTGGTGGGGAGATGATCACCTGAAAAAACGTATGCACTGGTTTGCTTGGTGGAAAATGTGTGTGCCAAAAGATAAGCGTGGAATGGGATTCAGAGATTTGCATTGTTTTAATTTAGCTCTTTTAGCGAAGCAATGTTGGAGGCTTTTGTGTGAACCAGAATCTTTATGTGCTAAAGTGTTGAGAGCCAAATATTTTCCTGATGGAGACCTTCTTAATTGCAGCCTTAAGAAAGGTAGCTCGTATACTTGGCAGAGTTTGTAGAGTGGTATTCAGTCTTTTAAGATATGGCATATTTGGAGAGTCAGTGATGGATCCCAAATCAATATTTGGGAAGACCCATGGATACCTCGTAGCCCCTCTCGGAAGGTAATGACACCAAGAGGTAATATTGTGATTACAAAAGTTTCTGAGCTTATTGATACAGAGAATAGGGTGTGGGATGAACAGTTGATAATGGAGTTGTTTTGGCCTATCGATGCGCATCGCATTTTAAACATCCCACTAGCTTTGTGAATGATGAGTGATTTTGTTTCATGGCACTGTAATAGAAGTGGTTACTTCACAGTCAGATCAGCTACCATGAAGAGTGGGACCATCAGCACGGACGAAAGTTGAGAATGACTAACTCTATACAAGCCTCAAGTAGTAGTCCAGTCTGGAGTACCATTTGGAAACTGTGTGTGCCATCAAAAATTAAAATACACATATGGAGAACTTTGCTTGGAGCTATCCCCTGCTATGGAGTTCTTGCCAATGGGCATATGATTACAAGTGCGCAATGTCCTATTTGCAGTTCAGATTGTGAGAGTATTAGGCGTGCCATGTTCTTATGTCCTAGAATATAGGAAATATGGAGAATCTTGGGGCTGCATGATTTAGTACAGGAGGGTTGTACGCCTGAGAGAGAGGGTGGATCGGTTCTTGCTTACTTGCTCCAATCAAAGAATTCTACCAACGCACTTGTGGCTGATGTGCACCGCAATGATCTCGTGGCCACTGTAGTTTGGTATGTTTGGTGGGAACGGCGTCAGTACACCCATGGCGAACGTATCTTCGAACCAAGCAGGTCAGCACAAGCAATTATAACTCTTGCTAAGAATTTTTCTAAGGCCAAGTCGAAGAAGGTAAAACTTAAAAGGCACGGCTGGTGCTGTTCGCCAGAGGGAATTCTTAAACTCAATGTCGATGCCACTTTTAATCATGACAGTGGAACAGGAGGAACGGGTGCCATTTTACGAGATAATTTTGGCGTCTTTGTGGCAGCGTCATGCAGTGATATTTCATTTGTAGAAGATGCGACAACGGCAGAAGCTAGAGGTTTACGAGACGGGCTCCTACTCGCAAATGAAGTTGGGTGTAACAGAATTTGCGTCGAGGCTGACTGCTTGGAGGTCGTCGAAATCATGCAAGGTGGTGGAAATTCACTTGGACCGGCTGCAACAATTTATGAGGAGTGTTCTTTTCCGGCTCGCAATTTTATTTCGATAGTTTTTTCTCACTGTCCTAGGGAAGCTAATGAGGTGGCTGATTTGTTGGCTAGGAACTCGGAGGTTTCTCGAACCATTGTTTGGAAATCGGAGCCCCCGGGTTTTCTACTGGATGTATGAACAAACGATGTATCGCTGTTTTCGCATGAAATATAAACCGCCATGATGGCTTTCCCTCAGAAAAAAAGGTTAACGATAGAAATATGTGAGATATATCGAAAATAGTTTGAAAACCATATCAAAATCCTATACTATATACTAAAAGAGGCAAAATATCGAGTCATTGCATGGTGGAGACGAAGAAGACCATCAAGCTAGAAGAGAAGAGGGTTGATCTCACGTCCAACTCGGACGATGCCAAGATGCTGACGTTGAAGGCGGAAGACTTGGGTCCAGATTGTGCAAGCCTACCGTGCAAGGATGTTCAGGCGCTTGGCGGCCAAGTTGGAGGAGCCGGCCGTTGAGGAGTAGCCAATTGTACAGTGAAGAATTTGCCACAGATACCGGTTTCCTTTCAAAAATTGACGGTTTTTGCACGGACAACCGGACTGATAACTTTTGGGATTGCTTGGATGTGAAAACTTGTTGAAGATCCGAGTTGTGATGCATATGCTTGCAACACTTATTATATATAAAAAATGCTACTGATTCAACATATATATGTCAAATAGAGGAGGCTGGACATGAGGCAAACATTTGGTGCACATGGTTCGATGTCTGATTCTTGTATCCGTGTCCGTAAACGTGTCCGGGCATGTCCATGAACGTGTAGTATATCTGATTTAGAATACGCCATCGGAGATGCCCTCCCAAATTAAAACACAAGCACGTGCACATGACCTAGCAGAGCACTGACCCACACGTTGATGGAGCTCAACGCCAAGATAAGGGTGTGGCCAATCTTGGAATAGCCACGCCTAGTCATTCAAACCTTGATCTAGGTCGATAGATCTAGATCGGAGGTCGATGATATTTTTGACAATGGGTGGATGTTATTGACTTAAAATGAAGCATCAAGAGGATACAAACATGGTGAGCATACATTCGCTCTCTGTACAGATAGGATACACACAGTCAACACCAACACAATCATACAAGAAATATGTCGATAAATAGCAAAGTCATATAAGACCAAAGCTATGTGTAGGCAAGGAAAAAAAAACTTGACGATTAAGTCTACGATCAGCAAATTATAACAATGACCATATCCGCACCAACCATCTCATGACACCATATGGATGAGAATGTCTTCAACAACAATGCCTTCAGAAAGGGAGCGGCGATCAAGCGCCGCAGTCACCGGATCCAACCATCCAAGACCAGAATTTAGATTTTCACCCAGAAAAATCAGTCCAAGCATATCCGTGAAATGCCTTCAATAAGGTAACGACATAAAAATATCGCATTGCTAGGTATAACCAACCCAGCTCAGACCTAGGCTTTCACATCAGAGCTGGAGACTAGGCGAACGAATTCGGTAACTATGATTTGTACACCTTAGGTTACATAATACAAAGAGTTAAACGGGAAAAAGAACAACAAAACCAAATATAGAGAGCAGACTACTCACTCCGTCTGAAAATAATTGAAGTTCTAGGATTCTCCTAAGTCATTCTTCATCAAGTTTGATCAAATATATCTGAAAATACATAAACACTGTAAAATAAATTTTATTCCAGTAGTTTAATTATGAAATTTATTTTCATATTATAAACACATTTCATACCGTTGATCTTTTCACATATGTCTATTCACTTGGTCAAACTTTATTATGTTTTTTTCGCGAATACGCATAGCTTGCATATTTTTCATTGATAAAAGAAAAGTTACAACATGGGATTGCAAGCGCTCAGGAAGCCATGTACGCAAAGAGGCATAGAAGCAAGCGTTTGAAGCATGAAGCTAGGGGTTGCTCATCTCCAAATGAAATTAAGCTAACTCTCTGGGGTGATGTTTTGGATCCCGGTGGTGCCGGCCTTGGCCCAAAGGCGCCTCGTCCTTTATGATGATGGAGAGACGAAAAATCGAAGGTCGATCGCCATCGAAGATACAGCCATTTCGATGCTTCAAGAGCCACCAAGCGGTGAGAATGATTAGGGAAGCCAGGCCCTTGCGAGTAGGGGTGGGTGCCTAGGCGCAGGCGGTTGCCCACCACATCTGGATGGGCGTGTCACTATGTGGTAGGTCGACTGCTGATCTAGCCCATCCGAGGATGTCATGCAGACCTGCTAGGAGAAAGACCAGCCTGCCGGAAGATGCTACATAGTGATGCTACATAGTGACACGCCCTGCGTTCGTCGGAAAGTACTTGACATCGGGACTGGGCCAACACGCATTTGCTTAAGTTTGCTTGGTTATTAATTGGTTTCTCAGCAGGACACATGGCTATGCTGCTATACGAAGCACCCACAGGCATCGCAATTTTCTCTTTTGATGGGGACTACCTGAATGATCCGGTGGAGGTACTCGTTTTTTGTTGCTGATGTTCCTTAGTCATTGGCACCATTCATCATTGAGAAATTCAAGATGATCTAAGTGATTTCTCCTTCTTTTTTCTACATACAGGACTTCTGGGAATGCTTGCCACCACTTGTTAGTACCGCTCCCATTCTCGCTCTTACTGTTTTTTGTCATATTTTCTTACGCTTTCTGTTGCCAACTAGAATAGAGTAAGACTAAGAACGATACAATGGATTGTTTTAGAAAATACTAACATCTAGCTCTAGGCATTAACATTTTGGGAGCACCACTGAGAGAATCGTCCAAATGGAAACTTGGGGTAGCACTATGCTTTATTGTCGATGCAGGGCTATTAAATTTCCCTGCCCCCTTTCATGATTTAGACACTTGCATCACATTTGAAAAGCCTTTTAATTCCCTTCTGCGTTTATTTCTCAGAATCTGGAGGAATTCATAAAAAATGAGACGGTGCCTTCCCCCCTTGACACCATGACTAAAGCTATTGACGATCACCTAGCCAAGAGGCTAACTGAGCTGTGTGGTTCTGAAAAGAAATTAGTTGGGGGGATTGTTGAATATAAAAGAATAATTGAAATGAACCTGGTTAGTATACTTGGTTATCTTTCTTGTAGCTCTTGTCTGAATGAACAATATTGACCACTATTTTCTTTTTCAGAGAATAACATGTCTGCATGTTCATGTTCCGGATTGTAAGGTGGTCATTTGCAGTCTGAAGAATCCCATGTATACTTTATTGCCTAGAAAACTACCAAATCCGGATGAAGATTTAATATTCTTCTTAAAGCAACATTACATTGGTTGCAAGCCTGAGATGGTGAGGTTACCGCTTGTCCTTCCTTATTTCTCACACGTGATGTTCTCCCTTCTTAATGTCAGTACTTTCTTTTCTTTGCAGCATCTATATTAAGCATGAATAAATCTTCTCTTGTTATGAAATGCTAGATTTCCTCAACTAATTCTGCGCTTATAGCCCTCTATTGCCAATGATCGAAGTTTTTATCGAAATATCATACTGCAATTTGACACCGAGAACCCAAATTTGTTCTATTCATCAACACAACATATCCTACAATTCATTACCTCCATGTTGCTTTCATTGATGAAGCAAATGCTCCTTTTTATTCCAGGTTAATGACTATATCATTAAGGAAGCGCATATCTTGCATGAAAACGAATCACTTGAAAAGGAACATTTAAAGTTCTTCCGAATTCTTCTAAAGGATTTTCTGGTTAAATCTTGCATTGACGCAAAGAATTGGAATGCAATCCACTTTGCAACAGCTCTGAAGGTGATCTGTTACCCTAAAGCATCATATGAAGTTTACCGCCCTGATAAGGTGAATCACAATATTTTTAGATGTGTATTGAGTAAGCATATGCTGGAAGTTGTCATTCAGCAATGTACTGAAGTGTTTTTCTTTCAGATTTTTCCATGTGGCGTGCATCAAAAGATGAAGGACCATTCATCTGAATATGATACAATGTTTGCCAAGATTGACGCCTTGTCTGTCTATAATTTTGTTATTAGTCTCAGTTCAGAAAAGTTTTTAATATTGAGTGAATTGGACATCTTGGTTACGAAGGCTAAAGAAGAGTTGAAGATAGCAGGGGCGATCAGGTGCAAAGATCGTTCTCCAGGAAAGCGGAAAACCAATAGGATCGACTTACAAACTCACTCCATAGTTCGAAAAGAAGCTAGTACTAATGATGATGGCAAGCTTTACAACAAACTGGATTTTTCCTGTGAGAAGCAAGAACATGATGTTAAGCAAACTCTCACTACATTTGAAGAAAATCCTCCTATGGAAAAGTCTAACGGATTATGTAAGGAAGAAATCCGCAACAAAAGGAGGAATCAAGGGCAACACTGGCTAGGTGAGAATTCGGATTTTTTGCCTGTTGTGCACTTTCACTTTGTCAGTAAAAGATAGTGATGATTAAACACACACTCTAGTGTACATACTTCATATTGTTGATTTTTTATAGCATTCTGTACGAATTGATAAGTTTGGTTATGAATAACAAGAGTAAAACGTTAAGCGGTAGAGCAGGTCAATCTAAGTGTGCATTCTAGGTTTGGCTACATCCAAGTGTCCTTTCTAGTTTGGGTAGATTGATTTGAATGTATGAACCATGTCATACAATGATCCATGTTTTTTTCTTTTGAAGTGACATTCTATCTTAAAATGCCTCAAAAGTTTATATACATTGGCAGTTCTATTCTTTGTTTCTATACCCGTAATCACACATCTGTTTCAGTAAAAATTTCATGGGCATGATATTTTTTTTATCTACAAACAACTTTAAGCTACAAAAATATTAGGGCAGTTTTGGTTGGATGCCACAACATGTAATGTCTAACCTTGCCACCTTTGACTAACCCATAGACAGCCCGAACTACGCCGATGTCCCTCCTCAAGTCAAGCGTAGGCTTTTGCGCAGGGAGAGAATCCTCCAGAGAAGCAAAGGAAAAGGACGAGATGTCAAATCATGCCGACTTGGGCCCAACGCATAACTGGCCCATAGCCCAACCAAAGCAGGGGCCTACTGTTGATTGATTATGCAAACAACATGTTGACGTGAAAACATCATACTACAAAGAAGGTTCAACATGTAAAAGGAAACTCAAACACATGAAGGCTCATACCACGTTCTCGGGGCGCCACATGTGACTTGTAAATCCTCTGAATTGCATTGGAATTCCAGTATGAATAATTTACGAATAAAGGGCAGGTGATTACCCAGAAATAATGCAGCTTGTGTCAAACTTAGCCTATGAAATATTGTAAGCATCAGATGAGTCCGATTTCAGCGTGTAAGTTTGGACTGGCTATTGTTTACTACACAAAACCAATTTACGACTACTTATTTGGAAAAGAATAACGTTGTCCAAATCTAAGACATACAATTAAGGTGATAATATGTTTTTTTTTCAAAAAAGGAGGATTGCCTCGGCCTCTACATCAACTGATGCATAAAACCCTATTATCAAGCAAATTAGTCTCCACAAAGTAAGCTGCCACAACTGGAAAAAAAGAACAAGATAACTATCCTATGTTGGACCATCATCCAAACAAGTTGTAGGTATCTCGTGCTACCATCTCCCAACGGTTTGATCCATAATACATATGCTCCCCATTTTTGCATGGCTGAGTAATGACCATGTACGGATCCATCCAGTCGCCCGGAAGATGACCTGCAAAAACATGATGTTTTGTCTGTTAAAAATAAAATTATTCCGACAAATTCGAATAGCCCAAAATAATGCACACAGACTCGAAATATGCAGTGCTGCCTTAGGCTCTACCCCGTTTAGCCATGTCCCAAAGAAAGTTTCAATGCTATTAGGAGGACTGGCTTTAAAGGATACATGTATTGTACACCGCAATAATTTGGCTAGCAGATCTTTGAGGAAAGGATGTTGTATTGTTTCATCCCGACCGCAGAAGCAACACCGTTTACTACCTCCCAGCGACGCTTTGCCGGGTTGTCCTTAGTCAAGATCACTTGCTTGTGTACAGACCACATGAAGACCTTATTAAAGGTACCTTGATTTTCTAAATATGAAGAGACTTTGGGATTGGCCGAGTGTTTATCAAATCTACATACATCTATTTAACTAAGAATACTCCTGGCACTGACTGGCGTCGCCTGGTACGATCCCTGCTATGAGCGCAGACGCTCGTACCAGAGATTGTCTTGCGCTCTCGATGTACAGGTGCAATTTTTCCCAATACGAAAGTTGCTCCATTTTGATTATACTGATGGGATTTTGATTGGTTTCCATCAAAAAGTCTATTTTTGCACAAAAAAGAAATAACAAGTTTTCTTCTTTCTCAATCTGTACGGTCTGTTCGATATCAGGTACGGGTGAATAATGTGTTAACTAATTATTTTGTTCTGTCCAGGGGACTCAGACAGGGCGATCCTTTATCGCCATACTTGTTTTTGCTCTGTGCCGAGGGATTGTCAAGCTTGATCATGTATGAGGAGGAGGCTGGTAATATTTTGGGAGTAAAGGTGTGCCGAGATGCCCCCTCGGTTTCCCACCTATTATTTGCGGATGACTCGTTAATTCTTATGCAAGCCAATGCTTCAAATGCAACTAGTCTTCGGCGGGCACTGGATGACTATTGTGCAGCTTCTGGACAATTGGTGAGCGAGGCCAAATCAAGTATCTTTTTTAGCCCATGTACTCCTGTTGATACTAGGGTGGAGGTATGCACGTCACTAAACATCATGGCGGAAGCAATCATGGACAAATATTTGGGGCTGCCTCCTATTGTGGGAGTGGACAGAACGGATTGTTTTCAACACCTCATTGATAGAGTGTTGAACAGAATCAGAGGGTGGAAGGAGAAGCTTTTATCCTATGGAGGTATGGAAGTGTTACTTAAGGCTGTCATACAGGCAATTCCTTTCCTATGCTATGTCAGTGTTTAAATTGCCTAAGCAGGTCTGTAATAGTATTACCACATCTATGTCTAAATACTGGTGGGGAGATGATCACCTGAAAAAACGTATGCACTGGTTTGCTTGGTGGAAAATGTGTGTGCCAAAAGATAAGCGTGGAATGGGATTCAGAGATTTGCATTGTTTTAATTTAGCTCTTTTAGCGAAGCAATGTTGGAGGCTTTTGTGTGAACCAGAATCTTTATGTGCTAAAGTGTTGAGAGCCAAATATTTTCCTGATGGAGACCTTCTTAATTGCAGCCTTAAGAAAGGTAGCTCGTATACTTGGCAGAGTTTGTAGAGTGGTATTCAGTCTTTTAAGATATGGCATATTTGGAGAGTCAGTGATGGATCCCAAATCAATATTTGGGAAGACCCATGGATACCTCGTAGCCCCTCTCGGAAGGTAATGACACCAAGAGGTAATATTGTGATTACAAAAGTTTCTGAGCTTATTGATACAGAGAATAGGGTGTGGGATGAACAGTTGATAATGGAGTTGTTTTGGCCTATCGATGCGCATCGCATTTTAAACATCCCACTAGCTTTGTGAATGATGAGTGATTTTGTTTCATGGCACTGTAATAGAAGTGGTTATTTCACAGTCAGATCAGCTACCATGAAGAGTGGGACCATCAGCACGGACGAAAGTTGAGAATGACTAACTCTATACAAGCCTCAAGTAGTAGTCCAGTCTGGAGTACCATTTGGAAACTGTGTGTGCCATCAAAAATTAAAATACACATATGGAGAACTTTGCTTGGAGCTATCCCCTGCTATGGAGTTCTTGCCAATGGGCATATGATTACAAGTGCGCAATGTCCTATTTGCAGTTCAGATTGTGAGAGTATTAGGCGTGCCATGTTCTTATGTCCTAGAGTATAGGAAATATGGAGAATCTTGGGGCTGCATGATTTAGTACAGGAGGGTTGTACGCTTGAGAGAGAGGGTGGATCGGTTCTTGCTTACTTGCTCCAATCAAAGAATTCTACCAATGCACTTGTGGCCGATGTGCACCGCAATGATCTCGTGGCCACTGTAGTTTGGTATGTTTGGTGGGAACAGCGTCAGTACACCCATGGCGAACGTATCTTCGAACCGAGCAGGTCAGCACAAGCAATTATAACTCTTGCTAAGAATTTTTCTAAGGCCAAGTCGAAGAAGGTAAAACTTAAAAGGCACGGCTGGTGCTGTTCGCCAGAGGGAATTCTTAAACCCAATGTTGATGCCACTTTTAATCATGACAGTGGAACAGGAGGAACGGGTGCCATTTTACGAGATAATTTTGGCGTCTTTGTGGCAGCGTCATGCAGTGATATTTCATTTGTAGAAGATGCGACAACGGCAGAAGCTAGAGGTTTACGAGACGGGCTCCTACTCGCAAATGAAGTTGGGTGTAACAGAATTTGCGTCGAGGCTGACTGCTTGGAGGTCGTCGAAATCATGCAAGGTGGTGGAAATTCACTTGGACCGACTGCAACAATTTATGAGGAGTGTTCTTTTCCGGCTCGCAATTTTATTTCGATAGTTTTTTCTCTCTGTCCTAGGGAAGCTAATGAGGTGGCTGATTTGTTGGCTAGGAACTCGGAGGTTTCTCGAACCATTGTTTGGAAATCGGAGCCCCCGGGTTTTCTACTGGATGTATGAACAAACGATGTATCGCTGTTTTCGCATGAAATATAAACCGCCATGATGGCTTTCCCTCAGAAAA
Organism: Triticum aestivum; assembly: GCF_018294505.1. Taxonomy (NCBI): domain Eukaryota; kingdom Viridiplantae; phylum Streptophyta; class Magnoliopsida; order Poales; family Poaceae; genus Triticum; species Triticum aestivum. The sequence continues at coordinate 799,705,751 of NC_057798.1, forward strand.
AAAGGTTAACGATAGAAATATGTGAGATATATCGAAAATAGTTTGAAAACCATATCAAAATCCTATACTATATACTAAAAGAGGCAAAATATCGAGTCATTGCATGGTGGAGACGAAGAAGAACATCAAGCTAGAAGAGAAGAGGGTTGATCTCACGTCCAACTCGGACGATGCCAAGATGCTGACGTTGAAGGCGGAAGACTTGGGTCCAGATTGTGCAAGCCTACCGTGCAAGGATGTTCAGGCGCTTGGCGGCCAAGTTGGAGGAGCCGGCCGTTGAGGAGTAGCCAATTGTACAGTGAAGAATTTGCCACAGATACCGGTTTCCTTGCAAAAATTGACGGTTTTTGCACGGACAACCGGACTGATAACTTTTGGGATTGCTTGGATGTGAAAACTTGTTGAAGATCCGAGTTGTGATGCTACTGATTCAACATATATATGTCAAATAGAGGAGGCTGGACATGAGGCAAACATTTGGTGCACATGGTTCGATGTCTGATTCTTGTATCCGTGTCCGTAAACGTGTCCGGGCATGTCCATGAACGTGTAGTATATCTGATTTAGAATACGCCATCGGAGATGCCCTCCCAAATTACAACACGAGCACGTGCACATGACCTAGCAGAGCACTGACCCACACGTTGATGGAGCTCAACGCCAAGATAAGGGTGTGGCCAATCCTGGAATAGCCACGCCTAGTCATTCAAACCTTGATCTAGGTCGATAGATCTAGATCGGAGGTCGATGATATTTTTGACAATGGGTGGATGTTATTGACTTAAAATGAAGCATCAAGAGGATACAAACATGGTGAGCATACATTCGCTCTCTGTACAGATAGGATACACACAGTCAACACCAACACAATCATACAAGAAATATGTCGATACATAGCAAAGTCATATAAGACCAAAGCTATGTGTAGGCAAGGAAAACAAAACTTGACGATTAAGTCTACGATCAGCAAATTATAACAATGACCATATCCGCACCAACCATCTCATGACACCATATGGATGAGAATGTCTTCAACAACAATGCCTTCAGAAAGGGAGCGGCGATCAAGTGCCGCAGTCACCGGATCCAACCATCCAAGACCAGAATTTAGGTTTTCACCCAGAAAAATCAGTCCAAGCATATCCGTGAAATGCCTTCAATAAGGTAACGACATAAAAATATCGCATTGCTAGGTATAACCAACCCAGCTCAGACCTAGGCTTTCACATCAGAGCTGGAGACTAGGCGAACGAATTCGGTAACTATGATTTGTACACCTTAGGTTACATAATACAAAGAGTTAAACGGGAAAAAGAACAACAAAACCAAATATAGAGAGCAGACTACTCACTCCGTCTGAAAATAATTGAAGTTCTAGGATTCTCCTAAGTCATTCTTCATCAAGTTTGATCAAATATATCTGAAAATACATAAACACTGTAAAATAAATTTTATTCCAGTAGTTTAATTATGAAATTTATTTTCATATTATAAACATATTTCATACCGTTGATCTTTTCACATATGTCTATTCACTTGGTCAAACTTTATTATGTTTTTTTCGCGAATACGCATAGCTTGCATATTTTTCATTGATAAAAGAAAAGTTACAACATGGGATTGCAAGCGCTCAGGAAGCCATGTACGCAAAGAGGCATAGAAGCAAGCGTTTGAAGCATGAAGCTAGGGGTTGCTCATCTCCAAATGAAATTAAGCTAACTCTCTGGGGTGATGTTTTGGATCCCGGTGGTGCCGGCCTTGGCCCAAAGGCGCCTCGTCCTTTATGATGATGGAGAGACGAAAAATCGAAGGTCGATCGCCATCGAAGATACAGCCATTTCGATGCTTCAAGAGCCACCAAGCGGTGAGAATGATTAGGGAAGCCAGGCCCTTGCGAGTAGGGGTGGGTGCCTAGGCGCAGGTGGTTGCCCACCACATCTGGATGGGCGTGTCACTATGTGGTAGGTCGACTGCTGATCTAGCCCATCCGAGGATGTCATGCAGACCTGCTAGGAGAAAGACCAGCCTGCCGGAAGATGCTACATAGTGATGCTACATAGTGACACGCCCTGCGTTCGTCGGAAAGTACTTGACATCGGGACTGGGCCAACACGCATTTGCTTAAGTTTGCTTGGTTATTAATTGGTTTCTCAGTAGGACACATGGCTATGCTGCTATACGAAGCACCCACAGGCATCGCAATTTTCTCTTTTGATGGGGACTACCTGAATGATTCGGTGGAGGTACTCGTTTTTTGTTGCTGATGTTCCTTAGTCATTGGCACCATTCATCATTGAGAAATTCAAGATGATCTAAGTGATTTCTCCTTCTTTTTTCTACATACAGGACTTCTGGGAATGCTTGCCACCACTTGTTAGTACCGCTCCCATTCTCGCTCTTACTGTTTTTTGTCATATTTTCTTACGCTTTCTGTTGCCAACTAGAATAGAGTAAGACTAAGAACGATACAATGGATTGTTTTAGAAAATACTAACATCTAGCTCTAGGCATTAACATTTTGGGAGCACCACTGAGAGAATCGTCCAAATGGAAACTTGGGTAGCACTATGCTTTATTGTCGATGCAGGGCTATTAAATTTCCCTGCCCCCTTTCATGATTTAGACACTTGCATCACATTTGAAAAGCCTTTTAATTCCCTTCTACGTTTATTTCTCAGAATCTGGAGGAATTCATAAAAAATGAGACGGTGCCTTCCCCACTTGACACCATGACTAAAGCTATTGACGATCACCTAGCCAAGAGGCTAACTGAGCTGTGTGGTTCTGAAAAGAAATTAGTTGTGGGGAATGTTGAATATAAAAGAATAATTGAAATGAACCTGGTTAGTATACTTGGTTATCTTTCTTGTAGCTCTTGTCTGAATGAACAATATTGACCACTATTTTCTTTTTCAGAGAATAACATGTCTGCATGTTCATGTTCCGGATTGTAAGGTGGTCATTTGCAGTCTGAAGAATCCCATGTATACTTTATTGCCTAGAAAACTACCAAATCCGGATGAAGATTTAATATTCTTCTTAAAGCAACATTACATTGGTTGCAAGCCTGAGATGGTGAGGTTACCGCTTGTCCTTCCTTATTTCTCACACGTGATGTTCTCCCTTCTTAATGTCAGTACTTTCTTTTCTTTGCAGCATCTATATTAAGCATGAATAAATCTTCTCTTGTTATGAAATGCTAGATTTCCTCAACTAATTCTGCGCTTATAGCCCTCTATTGCCAATGATCGAAGTTTTTATCGAAATATCATACTGCAATTTGACACCGAGAACCCAAATTTGTTCTATTCATCAACACAACATATCCTACAATTCATTACCTCCATGTTGCTTTCATTGATGAAGCAAATGCTCCTTTTTATTCCAGGTTAATGACTATATCATTAAGGAAGCGCATATCTTGCATGAAAACGAATCACTTGAAAAGGAACATTTAAAGTTCTTCCGAATTCTTCTAAAGGATTTTCTGGTTAAATCTTGCATTGACGCAAAGAATTGGAATGCAATCCACTTTGCAACAGCTCTGAAGGTGATCTGTTACCCTAAAGCATCATATGAAGTTTACCGCCCTGATAAGGTGAATCACAATATTTTTAGATGTGTATTGAGTAAGCATATGCTGGAAGTTGTCATTCAGCAATGTACTGAAGTGTTTTTCTTTCAGATTTTTCCATGTGGCGTGCATCAAAAGATGAAGGACCATTCATCTGAATATGATACAATGTTTGCCAAGATTGACGCCTTGTCTGTCTATAATTTTGTTATTAGTCTCAGTTCAGAAAAGTTTTTAATATTGAGTGAATTGGACATCTTGGTTACGAAGGCTAAAGAAGAGTTGAAGATAGCAGGGGCGATCAGGTGCAAAGATCGTTCTCCAGGAAAGCGGAAAACCAATAGGATCGACTTATAAACTCACTCCATAGTTCGAAAAGAAGCTAGTACTAATGATGATGGCAAGCTTTACAACAAACTGGATTTTTCCTGTGAGAAGCAAGAACATGATGTTAAGCAAACTCTCACTACATTTGAAGAAAATCCTCCTATGGAAAAGTCTAACGGATTATGTAAGGAAGAAATCCGCAACAAAAGGAGGAATCAAGGGCAACACTGGCTAGGTGAGAATTCGGATTTTTTGCCTGTTGTGCACTTTCACTTTGTCAGTAAAAGATAGTGATGATTAAACACACACTCTAGTGTACATACTTCATATTGTTGATTTTTTATAGCATTCTGTACGAATTGATAAGTTTGGTTATGAATAACAAGAGTAAAACGTTAAGCGGTAGAGCAGGTCAATCTAAGTGTCCATTCTAGGTTTGGCTACATCCAAGTGTCCTTTCTAGTTTGGGTAGATTGATTTGAATGTATGAACCATGTCATACAATGATCCAAGTTTTTTTCTTTTGAAGTGACATTCTATCTTAAAATGCCTCAAAAGTTTATATACATTGGCAGTTCTATTCTTTGTTTCTATACCCGTAATCACACATCTGTTTCAGTAAAAATTTCATGGGCATGATATTTTTTTTATCTACAAACAACTTTAAGCTACAAAAATATTAGGGCAGTTTTGGTTGGATGCCACAACATGTAATGTCTAACCTTGCCACCTTTGACTAACCCATAGACAGCCCGAACTACGCCGATGTCCCTCCTCAAGTCAAGCGTAGGCTTTTGCGCAGGGAGAGAATCCTCCAGAGAAGCAAAGGAAAAGGACGAGATGTCAAATCATGCCGACTTGGGCCCAACGCATAACTGGCCCATAGCCCAACCAAAGCAGGGGCCTACTGTTGATTGATTATGCAAACAACATGTTGACGTGAAAACATCATACTACAAAGAAGGTTCAACATGTAAAAGGAAACTCAAACACATGAAGGCTCATACCACGTTCTCGGGGCGCCACATGTGACTTGTAAATCCTCTCAATTGCATTGGAATTCCAGTATGAATAATTTACGAATAAAGGGCAGGTGATTACCCAGAAATAATGCAGCTTCTGTCAAACTTAGCCTATGAAATATTGTAAGCATCAGATGAGTCTGATTTCAGCGTGTAAGTTTGGACTGGCTATTGTTTACTACACAAAACCAATTTACGACTACTTATTTGGAAAAGAATAACGTTGTCCAAATCTAAGACATACAATTAAGGTGATAATATGTTTTTTTTCAAAAAAGGAGGATTGCCCCGGCCTCTACATCAACTGATGCATAAAACCCTATTATCAAGCAAATTAGTCTCCACAAAGTAAGCTGCCACAACTGGCAAAAAAAGAACAAGATAACTATCCTATGTTGGACCATCATCCAAACAAGTTGTAGGTATCTCGTGCTACCGTCTCCCAACGGTTTGATCCATAATACATATGCTCCCCATTTTTGCATGGCTGAGTAATGACCATGTACGGATCCATCCAGTCGCCCGGAAGATGACCTGCAAAAACATGATGTTTTGTCTGTTAAAAATAAAATTATTCCGACAAATTCGAATAGCCCAAAATAATGCACACAGACTCGAAATATGCAGTGCTGCCTTAGGCTCTACCCCGTTTAGCCATGTCCCAAAGAAAGTTTCAATGCAATTAGGAGGACTGGCATTAAAGGATACATGTATTGTACGCCGCAATAATTTGGCTAGCAGATCTTTGAGGAAAGGATGTTGTATTGTTTCATCCCGACCGCAGAAGCAACACCGTTTACTACCTCCCAGCGACGCTTTGCCGGGTTGTCCTTAGTCAAGATCACTTGCTTGTGTACAGACCACATGAAGACCTTATTAAAGGTACCTTGATTTTCTAAATATGAAGAGACTTTGGGATTGGCCGAGTGTTTATCAAATCTACATACATCTATTTAACTAAGAATACTCCTGGCACTGACTGGCGTCGCCTGGTACGATCCCTGCTATGAGCGCAGACGCTCGTACCAGAGATTGTCTTGCGCTCTCGATGTACAGGTGCAATTTTTCCCAATACGAAAGTTGCTCCATTTTGATTATACTGATGGGATTTTGATTGGTTTCCTTCAAAAAGTCTATTTTTGCACAAAAAAGAAATAACAAGTTTTCTTCTTTCTCAATCTGTACGGTCTGTTCGATATCAGGTACGGGTGAATAATGTGTTTACTAATTATTTTGTTCTGTCCAGGGGACTCAGACAGGGCGATCCTTTATCGCCATACTTGTTTTTGCTCTGTGCCGAGGGATTGTCAAGCTTGATCATGTATGAGGAGGAGGCTGGTAATATTTTGGGAGTAAAGGTGTGCCGAGATGCCCCCTCGGTTTCCCACCTATTATTTGCGGATGACTCGTTAATTCTTATGCAAGCCAATGCTTCAAATGCAACTAGTCTTCGGCGGGCACTGGATGACTATTGTGCAGCTTCTGGACAATTGGTGAGCGAGGCCAAATCAAGTATCTTTTTTAGCCCATGTACTCCTGTTGATACTAGGGTGGAGGTATGCACGTCACTAAACATCATGGCGGAAGCAATCATGGACAAATATTTGGGGCTGCCTCCTATTGTGGGAGTGGACAGAACGGATTGTTTTCAACACCTCATTGATAGAGTGTTGAACAGAATCAGAGGGTGGAAGGAGAAGCTTTTATCCTATGGAGGTATGGAAGTGTTACTTAAGGCTGTCATACAGGCAATTCCTTTCCTATGCTATGTCAGTGTTTAAATTGCCTAAGCAGGTCTGTAATAGTATTACCACATCTATGTCTAAATACTGGTGGGGAGATGATCACCTGAAAAAACGTATGCACTGGTTTGCTTGGTGGAAAATGTGTGTGCCAAAAGATAAGTGTGGAATGGGATTCAGAGATTTGCATTGTTTTAATTTAGCTCTTTTAGCGAAGCAATGTTGGAGGCTTTTGTGTGAACCAGAATCTTTATGTGCTAAAGTGTTGAGAGCCAAATATTTTCCTGATGGAGACCTTCTTAATTGCAACCTTAAGAAAGGTAGCTCGTATACTTGGCAGAGTTTGTAGAGTGGTATTCAGTCTTTTAAGATATGGCATATTTGGAGAGTCAGTGATGGATCCCAAATCAATATTTGGGAAGACCCATGGATACCTCGTAGCCCCTCTCGGAAGGTAATGACACCAAGAGGTAATATTGTGATTACAAAAGTTTCTGAGCTTATTGATACAGAGAATAGGGTGTGGGATGAACAGTTGATAATGGAGTTGTTTTGGCCTATCGATGCGCATCGCATTTTAAACATCCCACTAGCTTTGTGAATGATGAGTGATTTTGTTTCATGGCACTGTAATAGAAGTGGTTATTTCACAGTCAGATCAGCTACCATGAAGAGTGGGACCATCAGCACGGACGAAAGGTGAGAATGACTAACTCTATACAAGCCTCAAGTACTAGTCCAGTCCGGAGTACCATTTGGAAACTGTGTGTGCCATCAAAAATTAAAATACACATATGGAGAACTTTGCTTGGAGCTATCCCCTGCTATGGAGTTCTTGCCAATGGGCATATGAGTACAAGTGCGCAATGTCCTATTTGCAGTTCAGATTGTGAGAGTATTAGGCGTGCCATGTTCTTATGTCCTAGAGTATGGGAAATATGGAGAATCTTGGGGCTGCATGATTTAGTACAGGAGGGTTGTACGCTTGAGAGAGAGGGTGGATCGGTTCTTGCTTACTTGCTCCAATCAAAGAATTCTACCAACGCACTTGTGGCCGATGTGCACCGCAATGATCTCGTGGCCACTGTAGTTTGGTATGTTTGGTGGGAACGGCGTCAGTACACCCATGGCGAACGTATCTTCGAACCGAGCAGGTCAGCACAAGCAATTATAACTCTTGCTAAGAATTTTTCTAAGGCCAAGTCGAAGAAGGTAAAACTTAAAAGGCACGGCTGGTGCTGTTCGCCAGAGGGAATTCTTAAACTCAATGTTGATGCCACTTTTAATCATGACAGTGGAACAGGAGGAACGGGTGCCATTTTACGAGATAATTTTGGCGTCTTTGTGGCAGCGTCATGCAGTGATATTTCATTTGTAGAAGATGCGACAACGGCAGAAGCTAGAGGTTTACGAGACGGGCTCCTACTCGCAAATGAAGTTGGGTGTAACAGAATTTGCATCGAGGCTGACTGCTTGGAGGTCGTCGAAATCATGCAAGGTGGTGGAAATTCACTTGGACCGGCTGCAACAATTTATGAGGAGTGTTCTTTTCCGGCTCGCAATTTTATTTCGATAGTTTTTTCTCACTGTCCTAGGGAAGCTAATGAGGTGGCTGATTTGTTGGCTAGGAACTCGGAGGTTTCTCGAACCATTGTTTGGAAATCGGAGCCCCCGGGTTTTCTACTGGATGTATGAACAAACGATGTATCGCTGTTTTCGCATGAAATATAAACCGACATGATGGATTTCCCTCAGAAAAAAGGTTAACGATAGAAATATGTGAGATATATCGAAAATAGTTTGAAACCATATAAAAATCCTATACTATATACTAAAAGAGGCAAAATATCGAGTCATTGCATGGTGGAGACGAAGAAGAACATCTAGCTAGAAGAGAAGAGGGTTGATCTCACGTCCAACTCGGACGATGCCAAGATGCTGACGTTGAAGGCGGAAGACTTGGGTACAGATTGTGCAAGCCTACCGTGCAAGGATGTTCAGGCGCTTGGCGGCCAAGTTGGAGGAGCCGGCCATTGAGGAGTAGCCAATTGTACAGTGAAGAATTTGCCACAGATACCGGTTTCCTTGCAAAAATTGACGGTTTTTGCACGGACAACCGGACTGATAACTTTTGGGATTGCTTGGATGTGAAAACTTGTTGAAGATCCGAGTTGTGATGCTACTGATTCAACATATATATGTCAAATAGAGGAGGCTGGACATGAGGCAAACATTTGGTGCACATGGTTCGATGTCTGATTCTTGTATCCGTGTCCGTAAACGTGTCCGGGCATGTCCATGAACGTGTAGTATATCTGATTTAGAATACGCCATCGGAGATGCCCTCCCAAATTACAACACGAGCACGTGCACATGACCTAGCAGAGCACTGACCCACACGTTGATGGAGCTCAACGCCAAGATAAGGGTGTGGCCAATCCTGGAATAGCCACGCCTAGTCATTCAAACCTTGATCTAGGTCGATAGATCTAGATCGGAGGTCGATGATATTTTTGACAATGGGTGGATGTTATTGACTTAAAATGAAGCATAAAGAGGATACAAACATGGTGAGCATACATTCGCTCTCTGTACAGATAGGATACACACAGTCAACACCAACACAATCATACAAGAAATATGTCGACAAATAGCAAAGTCATATAAGACCAAAGCTATGTGTAGGCAAGGAAAACAAAACTTGAGGATTGAGTATACGATCAGCAAATTATAACAATGACCATATCCGCACCAACCATCTCATGACACCATATGGATGAGAATGTCTTCAACAACAATGCCTTCAGAAAGGGAGCGGCGATCAAGCGCCGCAGTCACCGGATCCAACCATCCAAGACCAGAATTTAGGTTTTCACCCAGAAAAATCAGTCCAAGCATATCCGTGAAATGCCTTCAATAAGGTAACGACATAAAAATATCGCATTGCTAGGTATAACCAACCCAGCTCAGACCTAGGCTTTCACATCAGAGCTGGAGACTAGGCGAACGAATTCGGTAACTATGATTTGTACACCTTAGGTTACATAATACAAAGAGTTAAACGGGAAAAAGAACAACAAAACCAAATATAAAGAGCACACTACTCACTCCGTCTGAAAATAATTGAAGTTCTAGGATTCTCCTAAGTAATTCTTCATCAAGTTTGATCAAATATATCTGAAAATTCATAAACACTGTAAAATAAATTTTATTCCAGTAGTTTAATTATGAAATGTATTTTCATATTATAAACATATTTCATACCGTTGATCTTTTCACATATGTCTATTCACTTGGTCAAACTTTATTATATTTTTTTTGCGAATACGCATAGCTTGCGTATTTTTCATTGATAAAAGAAAAGTTACAACATGGGATTGCAAGCGCTCAGGAAGCCATGTACGCAAAGAGGCATAGAAGCAAGCGTTTGAAGCATGAAGCTAGGGGTTGCTCATCTCCAAATGAAATTAAGCTAACTCTCTGGGGTGATGTTTTGGATCCCGGTGGTGCCGGCCTTGGCCCAAAGGCGCCTCGTCCTTTATGATGATGGAGAGACGAAAAATCGAAGGTCGATCGCCATCGAAGATACAGCCGTTTCGATGTTTCAAGAGCCACCAAGCGGTGAGAATGATTAGGGAAGCCAGGCCCTTGCGAGTAGGGGTGGGTGCCTAGGCGCAGGCGGTTGCCCACCACATCTGGAAGGGTGTGTCACTATGTGGTAGGTCGACTGCTGATCTAGCCCATCCGAGGATGTCATGCAGACCTGCTAGGAGAAAGACCAGCCTGCCGGAAGATGCTACATAGTGATGTTACATAGTGACACTCCCTGCCTTCGTCATAAAGTACTTGACATCGGGACTGGGCCAACACGCATTTGCTTAAGTTTTCTTGGTTATTAATTGGTTTCTCAACAGGACACATGGCTATGCTGCTATACGAAGCACCCATAGGCATCGCAATTTTCTCTTTTGATGGGGACTACCTGAATGATCCGGTGGAGGTACTCGTTTTTTGTTGCTGATGTTCCTTAGTCATTGGAACCATTCATCATTGAGAAATTCAAGATGATCTAAGTGATTTCTCCTTCTTTTTTCTACATACAGGACTTCTGGGAATGCTTGCCACCACTTGTTAGTACCGCTCCCATTCTCGCTCTTACTGTTTTTTGTCATATTTTCTTACGCTTTCTGTTGCCAACTAGAACAGAGTAAGACTAAGAACGATACAATGGATTGTTTTAGAAAATACTAACATCTAGCTCTAGGCATTAACATTTTGGGAGCACCACTGAGAGATTCGTCCAAATGGAAACTTGGGTAGCACTATGCTTTATTGTCGATGCAGGGCTATTAAATTTCCCTGCCCCCTTTCATGATTTAGACACTTGCATCACATTTGAAAAGCCTTTTAATTCCCTTCTGCGTTTATTTCTCAGAATCTGGAGGAATTCATAAAAAATGAGACGGTGCCTTCCCCCCTTGACACCATGACTAAAGCTATTGACGATCACCTAGCCAAGAGGCTAACTGAGCTGTGTGGTTATGAAAATAAATTAGTTGTGGGGAATGTTGAATATAAAAGAATAATTGAAATGAACCTGGTTAGTATACTTGGTTATCTTTCTTGTAGCTCCTGTCTGAATGAACAATATTGACCACTATTTTCTTTTTCAGAGAATAACATGTCTGCATGTTCATGTTCCGGATTGTAAGGTGGTCATTTGCAGTCTGAAGAATCCCATGTATACTTTATTGCCTAGAAAACTACCAAATCCGGATGAAGATTTAATATTCTTCTTAAAGCAACATTACATTGGTTGCAAGCCTGAGATGGTGAGGTTACCGCTTGTCCTTCCTTATTTCTCACACGTGATGTTCTCCCTTCTTAATGTCAGTACTTTATTTTCTTTGCAGCATCTATATTAAGCATGAATAAATCTTCTCTTGTTATGAAATGCTAGATTTCCTCAACTAATTCTGCGCTTATAGCCCTCTATTGCCAATGATCGAAGTTTTTATCGAAATATCATACTGCAATTTGACACCAAGAACCCAAATTTGTTCTATTCATCAACACAACATATCCTACAATTCATTACCTCCATGTTGCTTTCATTGATGAAGCAAATGCTCCTTTTTATTCCAGGTTAATGACTATATCATTAAGGAAGCGCATATCTTGCATGAAAACGAATCACTTGAAAAGGAACATTTAAAGTTCTTTCGAATTCTTCTAAAGGATTTTCTGGTTAAATCTTGCATTGACACTAAGAATTGGAATGCAATCCACTTTGCAACAGCTCTGAAGGTGATCTGTTAGCCTAAAGCATCGTATGAAGTTTACCGCCCTGATAAGGTGAATCACAATATTTTTAGATGTGTATTGAGTAAGCATATGCTGGAAGTTGTCATTCAGCAATGTACTGAAGTGTTTTTCTTTCAGATTTTTCCACGTGGCGTGCATCAAAAGATGAAGGACCATTCATCTGAATATGATACAATGTTTGCCAAGATTGATGTCTTGTCTATCTATAATTTTGTTATTAGTCTCAATTCAGAAAAGTTTTTAATATTGAGTGAATTGGACATCTTGGTTACGAAGGCTAAAGAAGAGTTGAAGATAGCAGGGGTGATCAGGTGCAAAGATCGTTCTCCAGGAAAGCGGAAAACCAATAGGATCGACTTACAAACTCACTCCAAAGTTTGAAAAGAAGCTAGTACTAATGATGTTGGCAAGCTTTACAACAAACTGGATTTTTCCTGTGAGAAGCAAGAACATGATGTTAAGCAAACTCTCACTATATTTGAAGAAAATCCTCCTATGGAAAAGTCTAACGGATTATGTAAGGAAGAAATCTGCAACAAAAGGAGGAATCAAGGGCAACTCTGGCTAGGTGAGAATTCGGATTTTTTGCCTGTTGTGCACTTTCACTTTTTCAGTAAAAGATAGTGATGATTAAACACACACTCTAGTGTACATACTTCATATTGTTGATTTTTTATAGCATTCTGTATGAATTGATAAGTTTGGTTATGAATAACAAGAGTAAAACGTTAAGCGGTAGAGCAGGTCAATCTAAGTGTCCATTCTAGGTTTGGCTACATCCAAGTGTCCTTTCTAGTTTGGGTAGATTGATTTGAATGTATGAACTATGTCATACAATGATCCAAGTTTTTTTTCTTTTGAAGTGACATTCTATCTTAAAATGCCTCAAAAGTTTATATACATTGGCAGTTCTATTCTTTGTTTCTATACCCGTAATCACACATCTGTTTCAGTAAAAATTTCATGGGCATGATATTTTTTTATCTACAAACAACTTTAAGCTACAAAAATATTAGGGCAGTTTTGGTTGGATGCCACAACATGTAATGTCTAACCTTGCCACCTTTGACTAACCCATAGACAGCCCGAACTACGCCGATGTCCCTCCTCAAGTCAAGCGTAGGCTTTTGCGCAGGGAGAGAATCCTCCAGAGAAGCAAAGGAAAAGGACGAGATGTCAAATCATGCCGACTTGGGCCCAACGCATAACTGGCCCATAGCCCAACCAAAGCAGGGGCCTGCTGTTGATTGATTATGCAAACAACATGTTGACGTGAAAACATCATGCTACAAAGAAGGTTCAACATGTAAAAGGAAACTCAAACACATGAAGGCTCATACCACGTTCTCGGGGCGCCACATGTGACTTGTAAATCCGCTGAATTGCATTGGAATTCCAGTATGAATAATTTACGAATAAAGGGCAGGTGATTACCCAGAAATAATGCAGCTTGTGTCAAACTTAGCCTATGAAATATTGTAAGCATCAGATGAGTCCGATTTCAGCGTGTAAGTTTGGACTGGCTATTGTTTACTACACAAAACCAATTTACGACTACTTATTTGGAAAAGAATAATGTTGTCCAAATCTAAGACATACAATTAAGGTGATAATATGTTTTTTTTCAAAAAAGGAGTATTGCCCCGGCCTCTACATCAACTGATGCATAAAACCCTATTATTAAGCAAATTAGTCTCCACAAAGTAAGCTCCCACAACCGGCAAAAAAAGAACAAGATAACTATCCTATGTTGGACCATCATCCAAACCAGTTGTAGGTATCTCGTGCTACCGTCTCCCAACGGTTTGATCCATAATACATATGCTCCCCATTTTTGCATGGCTGAGTAATGACCATGTACGGATCCATCCAGTCGCCCGGAAGATGACCTACAAAAATATGATGTTTTGTCTATTAAAAATAAAATTATTCCGACAAATTCGAATAGCCCAAAATAAAGCACACAGACTCGAAATATGCATTGCTGCCTTAGGCTCTACCCCGTTTAGCCATGTCCCAAAGAAAGTTTCAATGCTATTAGGAGGACTGACATTAAAGGATACATGTATTGTACGCCGCAATAATTTGGCTAGCAGATCTTTGAGGAAAGGATGTTGTATTGTTTCATCCCGACCGCAGAAGCAACACCGTTTACTACCTCCCAGCGATGCTTTGCCAGGTTGTCCTTAGTCAAGATCACTTGCTTGTGTACAGACCACATGAAGACCTTATTAAAGGTACCTTGATTTTCTAAATATGAAGAGACTTTGGGATTGGCCGAGTGTTTATCAAATCTACATACATCTATTTAACTAAGAATCCTCGTGGCATCGACTGGCGTCGCCTGGTACGATCCCTGCTATGAGCGCAGACGCTCGTACCAGAGATTGTCTTGCGCTCTCGATGTACAGGTGCAATTTTGCCCAATACGAAAGTTGCTCCATTTTGATTATACTGATGGGATTTTGATTGGTTTCCTTCAAAAAGTCTATTTTTGCACAAAAAAAGAAATAACAAGTTTTCTTCTTTCTCAATGTGTACGGTCTGTTCGATATCAGGTACTGGTGAATAATGTGTTAACTGATTATTTTATTCTGTCCAGGGGACTCAGACAGGGCGATCCTTTATCGCCATACTTGTTTTTGCTCTGTGGCGAGGGATTGTCAAGCTTGATCATGTATGAGGAGGAGGCTGGTAATATTTTGGGAGTAAAGGTGTGCCGAGATGCCCCCTCGGTTTCCCACCTATTATTTGCGGATGACTCGTTAATTCTTATGCAAGCGAATGCTTCAAATGCAACTAATCTTCGGCGGGCACTAGATGACTATTGTGCAGCTTCTGGACAATTGGTGAGCTAGGCCAAATCAAGTATCTTTTTTATCCCATGTACTCCAAATGATACTAGGGTGGACGTATGCACGTCGCTAAACATCATGGTGGAAGCAATCATGGACAAATATTTGGGGCTGCCTCCTATTGTGGGAGTGGACAGAACGGATTGTTTTCAACACCTCATTGACAGAGTGTTGAACAGAATCAGAGGGTGGAAGGAGAAGCTTTTATCCTATGGAGGTAGGGAAGTGTTACTTAAGGCTGTCATACAGGCAATTCCTTTCCTATGCTATGCCAGTGTTTAAATTGCCTAAGCAGGTCTGTAATAGCATTACCACATCTATGTCTAAATACTGGTGGGGAGATGATGACCTGAAAAAACATATGCACCGGTTTGCTTGGTGGAAAACGTGTGTGCCAAAAGATAAGGGTGGAATGGGATTCAGAGATTTCCATTGTTTTAATTTAGCTCTTTTAGCGAAGCAGTGTTGGAGGCTTTTGTGTGAACCAGAATCTTTATGTGCTAAAGTGTTGAGAGCCAAATGTTTTCCTGATGGAGACCTTCTTAATTGCAGCCTTAAGAAAGGTAGCTCGTATACTTGGCAGAGTTTGTGGAGTGGTATTCAGTCTTTTAAGAGAGGGCATATTTGGAGAGTCAGTTATGGATCCCAAATCAATATTTGGGAAGACCCATGGATACCTCGTAGCCCCTCTCGGAAGGTAATGACACTAAGAGGTAATATTGTGATTACAAAAGTTTTCGAGCTTATTGATACAGAGAATAGGGTGTGGGATGAAACGTTGATAATGGAGTTGTTTTGGCCTATCGATGCGCATCGCATTTTAAACATCCCACTGGCTTTGGGAATGATGAATGATTTTGTTTCATGGCACTATAATAGAAGTGGTTATTTCACAGTCAGATCAGCTACCATGAAGAGTGGGACCATTAGCACGGACGAAAGTTGAGCATGACTAACTCTATACAAGCCTCAAGTACTAGTCCAGTCCGGAGTACCATTTGAAAACTGTGTGTGCCATCAAAAATTAAAATACACATATGGAGAACTTTGCTTGGAGCTATCCCCTGCTATGGAGTTCTTGCCAATAGGCATATGATTACAAGTGCGCAATGTCCTATTTGCAGTTCAGATTGTGAGAGTATTAGGCGTGCCATATTCTTATGTCCTAGAGTACAGGAAATATGGAGAATCTTGGGGCTGCATGATTTAGTACAGGAGGGTTGTACGCTTGAGAGAGAGGGTGGATCGGTTCTTGCTGACTTGCTCCAATCAAAGAATTCTACCAACGCACTTGTGGCCGATGTGCACCGCAATGATCTCGTGGCCACTGTAGTTTCGTATGTTTGGTGGGAATGGCGTCAGTACACCCATGGCGAACGTATCTTCGAACCGAGCAGGTCAGCACAAGCAATTATAACTCTTGCTAAGAATTTTTCTAAGGCCAAGTCGAAGAAGGTAAAACTTAAAAGGCACGGCTGGTGTTGTTCGCCAGAGGGAATTCTTAAACTCAATGTCGATGCCACTTTTAATCATGACAGTGGAACAGGAGGAACGGGTGCCATTTTACGAGATAATTTTGGCGTCTTTGTGGCAGCGTCATGCATGGATATTTCATTTGTAGAAGATGCGACAACGGCAGAAGCTAGAGGTTTACGAGACGGGCTCCTACTCGCAAATGAAGTTGGGTGTAACAGAATTTGCGTCGAGGCTGACTGCTTGCAGGTCGTCGAAATCATGCAAGGTGGTGGAAATTCACTTGGACCGGCTGCAACAATTTATGAGGAGTGATCTTTTCCGGCTCGCAATTTTATTTCGATAGTTTTTGCTCACTGTCCTAGGGAAGCTAATGAGGTGGCTGATTTGTTGGCTAGGAACTCGGAGGTTTCTCGAACCATTGTTTGGAAATCGGAGCCCCCGGGTTTTCTACTGGATGTATTAACAAACGATGTATCGCTGTTTTCTCATGAAATATAAACTTCCATGATGGCTTTCCCTCAGAAAAAAAGGTTAACGATAGAAATATGTGAGATATATCGAAATAGTTTGAAAACCATATGAAAATCCTATACTATATACTAAAAGAGGCAAAATATCGAGTCATTGCATGGTGGAGACGAAGAAGAACATCAAGCTAGAAGAGAAGAGGGTTGATCTCACGTCCAACTCGGACGATGCCAAGATGCTGACGTTGAAGGCGGAAGACTTGGGTCCCGATTGTGCAAGCCTACCGTTCAAGGATGTTCAGGCGCTTGGCGGCCAAGTTGGAGGAGCCGGCCGTTGAGGAGTAGCCAATTGTACAGTGAAGAATTTGCCACAGATACCGGTTTCCTTGCAAAAATTGACGGTTTTTGCACGGACAACCGGACTGATAACTTTTGGGATTGGTTGGATGTGAAAACTTGTTGAAGATCGGAGTTGTGATGCATATGCTTGCAACACTTATTATATATAAAAATGCTATTGATTCAACATATATATGTCAAATAGAGGAGGCTGGACATGAGGCAAACATTTGGTGCACATGGTTCGATGTCTGATTCTTGTATCCGTGTCCGTAAACGTGTCCGGGCATGTCCATGAACGTGTAGTATATCTGATTTAGAATACGCCCTCCGAGATGCCCTCCCAAATTACAACACGAGCACGTGCACATGACCTAGCAGAGCACTGACCCACACGTTGATGGAGCTCAACTCCAAGATAAGGGTGTGGCCAATCCTGGAATAGCCACGCCTATTCATTCAAACCTTGATCTAGGTCGATAGATCTAGATCGGAGGTCGATGATATTTTTGACAATGGGTGGATGTTATTGACTTAAAATGAAGCATCAAGAGGATACAAACATGGTGTGCATACATTCGCTCTCTGTACAGATAGGATACACACAGTCAACACCAACACAATCATACAAGAAATATGTCGACAAATAGCAAGTCATATAAGACCAAAGCTATGTGTAGGCAAGGAAAACAAAACTTGACGATTAAGTCTACGATCAGCAAATTATAACAATGACCATATCCGCACCAACCATCTCATGACACCATATGGATGAGAATGTCTTCAACAACAATGCCTTCAGAAAGGGAGCGGCGATCAAGTGCCGCAGTCACCGGATCCAACCATCCAAGACCAGAATTTAGGTTTTCACCCAGAAAAATCAGTCCAAGCATATCCGTGAAATGCCTTCAATAAGGTAACAACATAAAAATATCGCATTGCTAGGTATAACCAACCCAGCTCAGACCTAGGCTTTCACATCAGAGCTGGAGACTAGGCGAACGAATTCGGTAACTACGATTTGTACACCTTAGGTTACATAATACAAAGAGTTAAACGGGAAAAAGAACAACAAAACCAAATATAGAGAGCACACTACTCACTCCGTCTGAAAATAATTGAAGTTCTAGGATTCTCCCAAGTCATTCTTCATCAAGTTTGATCAAATATATCTGAAAATACATAAACACTGTAAAATAAATTTTATTCCAGTAGTTTAATTATGAAATGTATTTTCATATTATAAACATATTTCATACCGTTGATCTTTTCAATATGTCTATTCACTTGGTCAAACTTTATTATGTTTTTTTCACGAATACGCATAGCTTGCGTATTTTTCATTGATAAAAGAAAAGTTACAACATGAGATTGCAAGCGCTCACGAAGCCATGTACGCAAAGAGGCATAGAAGCAAGCGTTTGAAGCATGAAGCTAGGGGTTGCTCATCTCCAAATGAAATTAAGCTAACTCTCTGGGGTGATGTTTTGGATCCCGGTGGTGCCGGACTTGGCCCAAAGGCGCCTCGTCCTTTATGATGATGGAGAGACGAAAAATCGAAGGTCGATCGCCATCGAAGATACAGCCGTTTCGATGCTTCAAGAGCCACCAAGCGGTGAGAATGATTAGGGAAGCCAGGCCCTTGCGAGTAGGGGCGGGTGCCTAGGCGCAGGCGGTTGCCCACCACATCTGGAAGGGCGTGTCACTATGTGGTAGGTCGACTGCTGATCTAGCCCATCCGAGGATGTCATGCAGACCTGCTAGGAGAAAGACCAGCCTGCCGTAAGATGCTACATAGTTTCCTCTTCTTGGTCGCAGAAGGCACATCGGGACTGGTAGGGAAGACCGTGACGGGCAAGACAATTGGCTGCCCAATAGCGGTCCTGCATCGTAAGCCAAATGAAGAACTCGATGCGGAACGGTGTCCATGGTTTCCAAACTTTATTATGTTTGACTAAGGAAAATCCTACAACTTCAATTATTTCGGAACAAGGGGAGTACATTCGATTCGGCCGAAATCCGGTTCACTCAATGCCGTAAAACTTCTTGTGTAATTCGTACTGGACCTTCCCATCGGGAAGAACCTCGCTTACACTCTCCCTTTCCCTGCACCTCTTCTCCCATCGCTTGAGCTTTGGGCATTCCACCTCGAGGTTAATCCCTCCATGTTGCTCGTACCCGTAAAACATGCTTGAGAATGGGATGAAGACCACGTCCAAGAATCCGAAATTGTCGCCAGAAAAGAAGCACTTGTCCCCGAGCACCTCCTCTAGACGTTTAAGATGCTCGGCCAACTCTTCCTTGGCCGCCTCTTTCTCCTCGCCCTTGCTCGTGAAAAACCTCGTCTGGCTGCTGAACACCTAATTTCATCCAGACCATCACAAATAAATGAACACGTCGGCAACGAAATGGAATTTACTCCAGCTGAAAATTGAAGTGACAGCAGTTTGCATACATACCTTGTGGTCAATGAAATCAGCCCAGAACCTGGCGTCGGCCCTGTCGGCCGGGTCGCCGGTGAGCAAACGGGCTTCCTGGCCCCATACCTCGTCGATGTACTCGACGATGTTGACGGAGCCGCAGACCGGACGGCCATGGTGGATGAGGATGGGGATTGAGCGGTGCACGGGGTTCATGCGCCGCACCAGTTCGCTCCTCTCGCGGACGCGGAGGTCCTCCTCGATGTACTCGAACGGCACGCCTAGCTCGCGCAGCGCGATCCGCACACGCATGCCGAACTCGTTGCACCAGAAGTCGACGCAGGTCACCTCGCTCTGCCGCCCGGCATCCATGGCTTTCTCCATGCCTTTGATTGGGCCGAACTCTGGTCAAGGCAGCATGCAGACAACTGGGATTTATAGGCGAACCAGCTCCACTCGATCGATGGCATCATGGCTGACGCCTATGTCAATGGACCCAGTATAGTTTAAACAATTAGAGAAAAGTAAATCATCGCCCAGCGAAGGGTACCCAGTCTAAAGGTTAATATTCTTTGGCACGCATCGGTCAGAGCTGTGCCGTGCAACCGTTCAGTGTTTGTTCACTTGGAAGCTGTTTATGCAAGAAGGCAGCACATCTGAGATTTACAGGAGATCCTGCCCCCTTCCGTTGCATGCATCATGGCTGACACCCACACTAATAAGTAAACACTTGATTAGATCGGTGTTGTTGTATATGCCCGACAGTGGAAAGTCGGTCCCTGTAAGGTGATAGATATCTGTTTTAACTTAACCTGTGAAAGAGACGAGGGAACCTTCCAAGTTCCAAGTAGCAAACGCCTGCGTAGTTGAATATGTCCGATATGCGGCTGGAAAACCCGTAATTAAAGATAGATGTTAGGCGGTCCCAACAGCCCACTCCCTGGATTTTTTAACTGTTGCAATTCGATTGGAACGATTAGTTAATTAGCTGGTTTGGACAATGACAACTTGTTTAAAGTTCTCATTTCTATCTTGTATTCCTTCGTTTAAAAATATTGCGTGTATAATTTTATGGATTTCATTACAGCGTGACATAGTAACGCGCAACCTGACATCTTTATATCAACCGATGTGCTGGTGATATCATTGTAGTGTGATAGTCACGGATGTGTGTCCGCTCGGCAAATAGAAGGATACACATGGTGTCGTGCTGAAAGAATACATGGGGAAATGTTCGTGCCATACAATGTCGGTAATTTTATTATAGTCGAACTTTGCAAAGTTCAACCAAGCAAGTTTGTAGCTATAACATCAAAATTAAATGTACTGAATAAATACAATATAAAATGATTCACCATGTATGTAATGATGATATTATTTGGTACTACTAATGTAGATCTTTGTCTCTACAAATTTGCTCAAATTTATGAAGCTTCATTTCTTTTGTAAATAAATCTATAAGCACTATATTTTGGAATGCACAGAGTATAGGTTAGGGACCTCATGAAAACAATTTCAATAAATCTGGACTTTACATTGCTTTTATAATTTTTCCTCTCTCATTTCTTATTTGTGTGTGAACATACACAATATTGAAAATAAGTAGTTAAAATTTTGAGTTTCATATTCAAACGCATTAACATATGGATAAAGCAGAATTTAAAGGAAAATTGTCGATATGCAATATTTAGACAGTTAAACTAATAGACATATACATGGCATTTAGATAGTAAAACTAAACTACACACAAAACGTCTTCGGCTTTGACAGAGGCGACATGGCGTATCCTGTGATGCTGCTTTTGCTTTTACATGAGCACCAGCCTTGATGCGAGCAACGTACCGGTGGGTCATGGTGACGTGGGCCAACCCCATGGCAATATATGCTTTGTGTCTGTTGGCGTACGAGCGGGCACCATTTGTGTGGCATATGCCATGGTGCAAGCCTCCTCCTTGTCGGGCAGCTTAGCTCCTCATCATGGTGTAACATGGAGCTTGGCCTCTAGGGTCTTGAGCACCCCCATCAAGTCTTTCTTGGCCTGGATTGATTTAGTTTACTCCTAATTAACAGCGGTCAGCAATGACAAGCGATGGGTTGAGTTGACTTGATGGGGTTTTGACACCCTTTTTTGCAAGAGGGTTTTAGTATTACAGTATATGAACTTGGAAGTCAATAACATTTCATCGAGATGTGTATTTTTTTGGTTCAACTACACTAACTCTACAAGCAAAAGAAATTAAACCTTGCAAGTATAATTTACAGTATTCTTGTATGTAAATAACTCAGCCATGGCAGTACCCTTCTGTGCTTGTTCCCTAGCTTTGGGAGTTGCTCATGCAAGAAGGCAGCACATATGAGATTTACAGGAGATCCAGTGCCTATCCATTGCATCATCGCTGACACTAATTAGACCGGCATTGTTGTGTATGTATATATGTGTATGCTCGACAGGTGGAATGTTGGCCTTTCCTAAAAGATATACATTTAGTTAGTCTAAACTAAACAAAAGGTTACATAGTTAGAGAGATGAGGGGAACCATCCAAGTAGCAAAGGCATGTGACGTTAAATAAACTAGATGATGATCCGCAAGTTGTTGCGGAATGTTTTGCAATATTTCAGTGATGTTTTGGTTATATGGAACATTAATATTTGAAATAATAGGTTTTGAACAAGTATAAGAATTAAATGTATGTAGCATGATATAATGGAATTTCGATGCATGATGCTTGCATGTGGAGGTGGCTTTTATTATACAGCTTTGCATCTTGAGGTTGGCCTTTTCCCATGCATGCTAGTGAGGTGACATCATTGCATGTTAGGAGACATGTTAGTGGGGGCTAGCTATTTAGATATAGAAGATACATCCAATATGTTGGGGTCGAAGAACCGTAAAGGTACGGGAGGTCCCAACAGCCCACCCCCTGGCTTTTTTAGTGTTGTAATCCAATTGGACTGATTAACTAATAATTTATTAGTTGATTTTGACAATGACAACTTTCTTAAAAGTTCTCATTTCTACATCATACTTCCCTTCGTCATAAATATAGCACATTTGTTTTTCAAAATTCATGTTTCATAAAGTTTGACACGGTTTATACAGAAAATATCAATGACAATAATATAAATAAATATAATTTAAATTAAGATATGTTTCACAATGTATCTATTGGTTATGTTTATTTGGTATTGTAGATGTAATTTTTTTCTCTATAAACTTGTCAAACTTCACAAAGCTTGAATTTTGATGAAAAATCTATATAGCTTGAGAACTTCTGGACTGCCCGGTATATGAATCTCACTTTTGTTATTTGTCAGGCACTCATTCTCTGATTTAATTTTCTTTTGCCATGTCTTTGTTTCACTTAGAAGTTTAATTGTTTGTATGAGAGATATCAATTTATTTGTCTAAATGAACAAAAAGTTAACTTAACATATAAGAGAGACGATGGGAACCTTCCAAATGGATATCACATGTGTCGTTAAATATGTCCAATATATCGGGGTCGAAGAACCGTAAAGATACGGGAAGTCCCAACTTACGGGTTGTCCCCTCATTGGCATGTCTGAGTGTTGTAATCCAAAGGGATTGACTAATTAAAAATTAATAAGCTGATCTTGACAATGACAATTTGCTTATAATTTTAATTTCTACCTCATACCCCTTTCGTTCAATATAGTGTGTATATTTTCATAAAGTTTGGCCAAGTTGAGTGACAAAGGGAACACATACGTGGGAGATAAATGCCACAGCCGGCATATAACCAGATTACATGCATGCCTACATAGATAACCTATTACTTTGTTCAGTTGGCACCATACTCCTCCTGGACGATCTCATACACCTTCTCAGGATCAGTAAGTGCCTTGGCCACACTCTCGCGCCCCCTGCAGCGTGCGGCCCAGGCCACGATCTTAGGGCAGTGTTCCTCGACGCTGAAGTCACCGTACTTCTCGTAGGTGTAAAACCAGGGGGTCAAAGTCACGAACGTGATGTCCACAAAACCGAACGTCTCATCGCCGAAGTAGTCCTTATCACCGAGCTCGGACTCCAGGGTCTTGAGCGCCCCAATCATGTCTTTCTTGGCCTGCTCCTGGGCCTCCCCCTTCATCGTCAACAGGCGGGTCTGACAGTCAACGATCTACAATTTCACATTTGGAATGTTAGTCCTGCATCCTTTCATCGAAAAAATAGGTCCTGCACCCTTGTGTTAAGCTAAGTTTATGTGCTGGATTCATGGCAAGCTACATATGGTTCATAAATCAAATGAATAGTACTAGAAAGCTTGTTACTAGGTGTATAGAGAAATTTAACCCAACTTTGAGGTAGATAAATGAAGCGGCATGGCTTTGTTCCATTCTCTGCTGTCTTAATAAAGCGAAGTTCCATTGTCTATACCTTGTTGTCGATGTAGTCAGCCCAGAACCGCGCCTGCGAGCGGGCATAGGGGTCCCGGGGGAGGAGGGGCGCCACCTCCGGCCACACCTCGTCGATGTAGCTGAGGATGATGAGTGACTCGCAGACAGGTCTGCCGCCATGGAGCAGGACGGGGATCTTCTTGTGGACGGGGTTGGATCTCAGCAGCAGCTCACTCTTCTGTTCAAGGTTCTGCTCACTGTACTCGTAGGCGACGCCCTTCTCTGCTAGCGCGATCCGGCAGCGCTGCCCGAATGGGCTCGCCCAGAAGTCCAGCAGCACCACATCGGCCATTGTTGGTAGGAGGAAAGTGTGTGGGTGGCAGCTTGGTTGGTTGGTGATGCTGATTTTGCTGTGTGTGGTTCGAGGTTTCAGAGGGTTCTTATAGGCGATGGTGGCAAAAGGAGTTTTAGTTTACTCCGAATTAACTACGGTCAGCAATCAAATGATTGGTTAAGCTGAATCTAAGGCTGGTCATGCATATACTAGTGTCATGCATATGACACTAGTCTAAGTTACTACCTTCATAGTGCAAAGTAACATAGTAGTAGTGTCATAGATTGCTTCATTTATTAGCTCATAGACTCATTTTGCCTCGGGAAGCGCTATGTTACAGTAACATATTATGTTACCACAAGCGCCTCTTTCCTTATTAAATACTTGCCACATAAACAAAATTGTCTTGGGATGTGTTAAGTTACTACCTAAATTACCCCCACTATGACTAGCCTTTAGTACTACATAGTGTATGAACTTGGAAGTATATGGCACTTCATGGAGCTGTGTATTTTCTTGGTTCAAGTACACTTCATGGAGCTGTGTATTTTCTTGGTTCAAGACTTCAAGTACACTATCTCTACTCGTAGAAGAAAGTATTTTAATAGTGAATATCTCAGCCATGGCTGGACCGTTGTGTGCTTGTTCCCTAGCTTGCGAGTTGTTCATGCAAGAAAGCAGCACATATTAGATTTACAGGAGATCCAGCTCCTTTCCATTGCATCATGGCTGACACTAATTAGACACTTAATTAGACCGGCAGTGTTGTGTCTGTATGTGTATGCCCGACAGGTGGAAGGTTCGCCTCTATAACGTGACCTAAAAGACAACCATTCAGTTAGTCTAAACGAACAAAAAGTTAACATATGCGAGAGATGAGGGGAACCTTCCAAGTAGCAAACGCAGAAATACGTCCAATATGTCGGGGTCGAAAAACCATAAAGGTACAGGAGGTCCCAACAGCCCACTCCCTGGCTACTTTGAGTGTTGCAATCCAACTAGATTTCTTAATTAAGAACTAATTAGCTGATTTCAACAATGACAACTTGCATAAAATTCTCATTCCTACCTGGTACTCCCTTCGAAGCAAATATTGCGTGTATATTTCTATTCAATAGTCACATTTCATAAAGTTTAACCACGTTTTGATACTTCTCTGTTAACTTGGCTAAACTTTACAAATTCTTTAAATATTATAATTTAAAACAAAGAGAGTATAGCCCAAGAACTTCAGGACTACCTATGTATGGATGTGTATGAACTTACAAGTACGTGACACCTCACCGAGGTGTGTATTTTATTGGTTCAAGTATGCTAATGAAGTATAACATCTTGCCAACTATTACATGGTTGCACCTACAATAGTAATTTCTCGGCTGGGATGGCCTGACTTAGCGTCAGATGACGTGGGGCCAGTAGCATGTCAGACCGAAAGTCAGGTGACCTAGGGCCACTGGTATATCAGGCCAAAAGCTCGCCCGACATATCAGTGGCCCTAACTCACCTGACATGAAGTCAGCGTATATGTGCCGGTAATTCTTGTGTTTATTATTCCTGGCAGAGTAGTAGTTGGTTAGTTGCTATAGCATCCAAAGGTATGTGTTATCAGACATGGAAATAATACATAGTGTGTCCTCGGAAGTTGTTCAAGAAGACAGTAAATATGAGATTAACAGTAGATCCAGCTCCCTTTCAATTGCATCATAGCTGACGGGCACACGAGTGAGACACATAGATCGACACTAATTATTTGGTATATATGTATGTGTATGCGCAACACATAGAAAGAATTTTTTTTTTTGAAATAAAAGGTTAACTTCATGCTTGAGAGAGATCAGGGAGCCTTCCAAGTACCAAACGCATATGACGAACCGTAAATAAGCAGAAGGTCTCAACTACCCAGTCCCTGGCTTGTTTGAGTATTTCAATTGGACTGAGATTAGTTAATTACTGACTCCAATTCAAATTAAGGATGCAACTTTAGCACATAGTTAGAAGTTGAACATGACTACCATTGAAGCAACTTATTCGGAAATGGTCCGACTTCGACTCACAGATGTAATTAATCGGGAGCTTTCCAATGCCCCGTGAACAAGAACACACATTTGCCCAAGTCATATCGGTCGCCCCAGCAGAGCAGATAGCACATATGTAAAAGGATAATCTAACTTTGTTGTTCGATGAGAGACTGATAAAAAAAGAGTACAAGTTTCCCTATATTTTGTTGGTTTACCTGTACTTAGGTACACTGACACGTCCCATAGTGTACTAGTTTTTTTTGTGTGTCAAACAATAATAGATGGAGTATTATGCAAGTTTACAAGCACGATAAGTTTTGAGCACAATCTATCGCTCACTTCACTCTATGCCGTACCACTTCTTGTGCATCCTGTACACCTCCTCCTCATCTGGAAGAGTACTCTTGACGCTCTCCCTCTCCTTGCACCGCTTCTCCCACCTCATCAGCTTGGGACACTCCACCTCAAGATCAAACTTTCCCTGTTGTTCGTACGCTCGAAACATGCTCGATAACGGGATGACGACGATGTCTAGAAATCCGAACTCATCGTCAGAGAAGAAGTTCTTGTCGCCAAGCGCCCCCTCGAGTTGCCTGAGTTGGCAGATTAGCTCCCCCTTTGCGGCTTCTTTCTCATCATCACCTTTGCTCTTGAACAGCCTCATCTCCGTGTTGAACACCTAGGTAAAATAATTCATCAGGGAAAAGGATGAGTAAGCTTGTTCATTTCAGCATAGATATTTTGTGTGTGTGTAAAAGTTCAAGAAATTGCATTAATAAAACGAATTTGGCTGGGAAAAAGAAGTGGTGTATATGATCAAGTAAATATTTGTGGCCAATGCAGCGAGCATTAAAGAAACAAGATAAAATTATTGTTAGGCAGGACGTGCGTTTAGTCGCAGACCTTGTGGTCAACGAAATCGGCCCAGAACCGGGCGGAAGCCCTCTCCAGCGGGTCGGTAGGAAGCAACTGTGTTCCACCTGCTTCGGCATGACGGTGACCCCAGACCTCGTCTATGTACTCGAGGATGTTGACGGAGTTGCAGATGGGACGGCCACGGTGGATGAGGATGGGCACCATCCGGTGCACCGGGTTCGTGCGCAGAACCAGGTCGCTCCTCTCGCGGACGCGGAGGTCCTCCTCGATGTACTCGAACGACACGCCTAGCTCGCGCAGCGCGATCAGAACCCGCATGCCGAACAGGTTGGCCCAGAAGTCGACGCACACCACCTCGCTCTCTCCAGGGACCATGTTGTTGTCCATGGAGGTACGTGTTCTATCTGCAACACAAGGCAGCACATATGAGATTTATAGGAGATCCGGCCAGCTCCCTTCCATGGATGGCATCATGGCTGACGGCCACACTAGTTAGACACTTAGACCGGCGTTGTAGTGCATGTGTATGCCTGCCTGACAGATGGAAAGTTGATGATTTTGACAATGACAGCTTGCTTAACATTCTCATTTCTACCTTCTATAGCCTAGGGACTTCTAGACTCGGGGCGATAAATGAACATCACTTTGTTATTTAGCAAGTGCTCGTTTCTATTGATTTGGATTTTCTTTTGTCATGTTTTTTTTGTTAGATCATGACTTCTTGAGAGTTACTTTCCTTGCTTTTAAAATAATATTTTATTCCTCTAAGAGTCTTTAACTCCAATACAATGAATCAATATTGTTGTTCTGCTAGAAGGTTCAAAAGGCCTGATATTACGTGCATAGAGATGAAATATTTGGTGGAATTGGAAATTATGGTCAAGCTTCTAGACGCTAGTCGAAGCAAGCAAGTATGCCACTAGCATACGGAGGTTTGTATTAAAGCAAGTAATAGGTGACTAAAATAAAAGTGCAAGATTAAAGTAAAAAGGAGCAAGAGAATAATACAGGTTTTGAAATTAATAAGGCTAAGGCGTCCTCAGGGAATAGTATGCATCTATGGTGACATATGCTAATGCATAGTTCTAGGTCCAGATCTCTAAGCCACTTTATATGTTTTTGACAAGTGGGTGAAACCAAGTATAGATACGTGGATACATGCAGCAGCTACATATCACATAAGTCATCACAGTTGCTGAATGTTGTATTGGTGGATTGGGGCTCCCCACCCGCTCTTCTTCTTTAATAAATGATACGAACACTCGTGCGTATTTGAGAAAAAAAGGTTTCGGCAACGATAATTAAGGGTCTCCCCATGAACGTAGGTAAAGATGGTCTCTGGTAATCCCCTATCAAGATGTCAGAGAAGGCGGAAGATAGCTTCTGTCACCCCAATACCTCCTCAAACCCACCATGGCCCCGATAGCAATAACCTTTTGTCCATACAGGAAAATGTTGAGTCCAGTACTATTGTTACTGAATCAGTAAGCGGACAGAGAGGAACGTGCCTTTACCTGCTGCTGATGGACTGGGAGTTGGAACCGGCTGAGACGACATCGTGGTGCAGAGGCCCCTTGTTGTGGGTCGCAGCTTGCTGCCTGGGGCCCTGGTCGCCACCTTGCCGCTTCGCCAGTCACTGCATTCAGCTTGCAGCGAAGCAGCCGCCGGCCCGCCAAGCCGAGCACAGCTGTGGCTGTGCCGAGCCACGGCAAGCTTTTCGGATGGGAGGGAGACAAGGGAATGCGGATAGAACGAAGCAAGGTTTTCTTCACGAGTTGATCTATCGAAGCAAATTTGGGTTGACATTTGCCTGGGCCACTGTTTCAGCCTGCTGAAATGAGCCGTTCCCATGAAATTGCAGCGACCCCGGACGCTAAGCCATTTAACGCCATTTCGCGCTACCATCGTGGTCATAGCCGCAGATCGTGGAAAATTAGACATAGGGTCTGGGGAGGCTCTCCAGCCGCAATAGCGCCTGTTTTGCCCGCGATTTTAATTCTTTTGCAGATGAGAGGCAGCAGGCACCAAGGATTTATAGGTGATCCAGCTCCGCTCGATCGATGGCATCATGGCTGACACCAACATCAAGGACCCAGTATAGTTTCAACAAGGAGAGAAAAGTTAACATCAGGGAAGGGTGGCCAGTCTAACGCTTAATATTCTTTGACACGCACCGGTCAGAGCTGCGCGGGCAGTCATGGAAATACTTGTGCCGTGCAGCACCTTTCTGTTTTTGTTCCCTTTGAAGCTATTCATGCAAGAAGGCAGCAAATGTTAAATTATTTACAGGAGATCCAGCTCCTTGCCGTAGCAACATGGCTGACAGCCATACTAATTGCACACTTAATTAGACAGGTGGAATTAAAGTAGGTCCCTATCAGGTAACTTACTTAAAGATATCCATTGTATAACTTGGCCTATGAAAGAGATGAGGGAACCTTCCAAGTAGCAACTAGCAAACGCATGCATCGTTGAATATGTCCAATATGCGGGTGGAAGAACCATAAAGATGTCGGGAGGTCCCAACAGCCCACTCAGTGATACATTGGGGGTGTTGCAATTCGATTTGATCGATTACGCATTTCGACAATGACAACTTGTTTAAAGTTGTGACCACTGCCGAATCAAATTAGAGCACAATGCCTACGAGCTACTCACTCCGTTCCTAAATATAAGCTTTTTAGAGATTTTAATATGGACTACATACAGAGTAAAATGAGTGAATCTACACTCTAAAATCCCTAAAAGACTTATACTCCCTCCGTCCGAAAATACTTGTCGGAGGAATGGATGTATCTAGACGTAATTTAGTTTTAGATACACCCATTTTCATCCATTTCTCCGACAAGTATTTTCGGACGGAGGGAGTATTTAGGAATGGAGGGAGTATTAAGCAACTAGACTGTGCTTTCAAGTTAGTGGGAGAGAAGAGGTTGCTTGAAATTTGTGCTTTAGCTTGATGGAGAAATGAATCTGATGAAAATGCTAAACTGTCTATCTTTTATCTATCTACTTTTCTTACTAAAGCCAAAATATAGGTTTTTTTAAGCCATTAGGTTGGGCCAGATAGGCTAAAATACGCCATTAATCTTTGATTTTAGTTGTAAGATTAGAAACAGAAATTATTATATACTACTTGGTCGGACACTTAAAAACATCAACCATCCGACATTTGATGAAGTTTTAAAAAAATATCACCAGGTACATACATGTACACATCCATGAGTCCAATACTAGAGCGTTGCATGTTCCGGACAAAAAGATAACAGAAGGAAATACCATGTACATGGTTGTAACGCCCAGACACACCCGCCGGTTACTGCCGTTACTCATGGCTGGATCTAGACTGACCCCACAGATCAACACTAGTCTTTTCTTCGCACTTTGTCCCCACTCATGCGCACTTGAGACCAATTTCTCATTCGGTCGTCCATCCTGAAGTTACTCCAAGCTGAGCACACACTTTAATTTGGAGTTTTTTCCGAATGGGCTTCCAAAAAAGAAGGAATACCTTCCCTTACTGATAGTCTATCATCCCTACTAAGTCAGGCTCTCACAATCATACGAAAAATTATCTACATCCAAGGTAAAGAACCCCAATATACATCAGACGTCAGCTCAAGGGTGTAACTCGAGAGAACGATCATTCCCTAGGGCAGGTAAGCACGAATGAATGTTTTCGTTCGCTCAAAATATCCACTCCCAGCGAACGTTTTAGAATTGCCATGTCAAAATAGGAAAAAACATTGTGCTGTTGTAAAGGATTTGCCATGTTATAAAGTAAAAATTGTCATGTTGTATAAAAATGACAAAAAAATGTCATGTTCTAGCAGTGTACTTGCCATTTTGTTTTCGGTGATTTTTATGATTGTAGCATGGAAAATTGGCGGTCTAAAATAGGAAAATGGCAAGAATTGCCATGCTCGGGATTTGACATGTTGTCTGAATGGAACTGAAATGCTACATCAACGTAAAAATTGTGAGAATTGCCATGCTCTACAAACATAAATTGTCGTCCTGCATGTGTACGCTCAGATTGTCATCCTCAAACCATTTAATGTTGTTAGCTCCTACATTGTTATAGAGGGGTGCGTGGGTGCAAAAGGTCTAAATTTTGTACATGGGATCCGACGTATGAAAGGGAACTTAGGTGGAAAACGTAAAAAGATTATGACAGTTCTTCACCATTCCCGAAGATAAATTTTATTTGAAAAGGGTCCGGTCTTCACGGAAATCCGTTGGTGGGTCTTCAACACAACATACACCAAGCCCCAAAATATTAACTACTATCCGAAAGTTACTAGAGAACACCTAGACATATCAAAATTTAATTGGAATACTAAATAATATTAATACTTTAGATATGCTCTAGAAAAAATAAACAAAATTAAGCCAGCAACTACTTCCGTGTGGTCTTTATTATTGCTATTCTTATATATACATCAAACCTTTATCTATCAAAGCCAGAATCAATTTGTTTACTCATGTGAGCTTGGATGTATCGTTACTATTAGCGCCACATGTCAGAACCAAATTCTCTTTAAAATATATAAATTTGTGGATTGTTGTTTCTTTTTTTTGAAAACCCCACCAATATATTAATTAAATTAGTATGTTCGTACAATCATTCATTACATCATCTGCCACACAGGCCGGAACAATATTCATAAGAACAACGTCAGACCTATTATTAAAACTAAATTTAGCTATCTCGTGCGCCACCATATTAGCTTCCCTGCTAATCTTGGAAATCTTTACATTCGCCAGCATCTTTGAAATAGTCAATGCTTCCTTCTTAAGGTCAACAAGGGGAGATCTGTCAAACCTGTCTTTTCTTAGAACACCAACCACAAAAGAACATTAGTTTCTAAGATAATGGGTTTGTGAAGGTAATACCGATATATAATCTGGAGATTGCGGCTCTAAGTTCCGCTTCTTCAATGCTATGGTAGGCTGCAATATAATCCCAAGAGGAAATTACTACTTCTCCAACATGGTTTCTGACAACCACCCCCACAGTCGCAGCCTTGCTTGCCTCCACAAAGCTTGCATCAACGTTAATCTTGAAAAATTCCGCGTTGGGAGGTTGCCAACTAGCCGGCTTCCTCTCCACATTATTCGTAACCCGAATGCCCTCCTCCAATTCCTAGCCTTTTTTACTTATCCCTCCCTGCGCTTTTCTGTGGCAAGACAAAAAGGAAGCCCAGTAATTTTGTACAAAAATCATAGAGGCTGAGATGGATTCTTTACCTTTAGCAAAAATCAAATCATTCCTCAAATGCCAAGCCCTCCACAACATGAATATAGTTTGCTCACGCATTGCCGGACTTAATTGATCCAGTAAAATAAGAAACCAATATGGCACTGTATTTTTAAAAAGCACTTCGGCCGGCAAATTCCACACCATTCTCAAAGCCAAATGAAGAGCAATCGCCTTTGGGCAACTCACCAATGCATGAAAAGTGGATTCATCTTCAGCACCAAAAATTGTACATGTGTCTTGGGATAGCTAGATGATGTTTAATCCTATTAACTTGAACCGCCAAACTATTAGAAGCCACCCGCCAGGGAAATATTCTGATCTTCTGACGGACATTGGCTTTCCAAATAATATTCCAGATCCTCCTTTCCCCATTAACTGCTACACTAGAATTCCCCAGATTAACCTTTGACTCCATGAGATTCTGTGCAGGCCCGTATGCACTTTTGACTGAGAACATGCCACTTTTCTCATGATGCCATGCAATAAGATCTCCCTCACCCAAGTTCAGAGTTCGCAATTTCAAAATTTCCTCTGCATCATGAGGGTAAAAATCATCCACGAGGTTTCATCACCATTGGTAACGTATATCTGTGACAATTTTGTTGGGAAACGTTGCATGGAAAACAAAAAAAAATCATATACAAAAATAGTAAGGGTCAAAGTTGCGTATTTTGAGACTTTGTATGTTGCATGTCTAAAACAATAGGTATTATAATGGGGGAAATAAATGGGAGGAAGTTGTTTTTTGCTTACATCTCAACAAAGGTAAATTTTCTTTTATTAACTTAATAAGCAATCGAAGATCTTCATAGACAAATTAAGCACTGGATATATATTCATATGAGGTCTCATGTTTTTAGGCATGATTATTATATACGAGCACATATGAAATACATGGGAAAATGAGAATCCTTCTTTGCAAAAAGGAAAAACGAGAATTGATTTGGACATCACAAGATAAACATGATGCCCTCGCATTTGCGAGGGCCGTCGAGCTAGTTTAAAGAAAAAGTTAAAAGTTGAACATGACTACCATTGAAGCAACTTATTCGGAAATGGTCCGCGACTTTGACTCGCATACGTAATTAATTGGGAGCTTTCCAATGCCCCGTGAACAAGAACACACATTCGCCGCCCAAGTCATATCGGTCGCCCCAGCAGAGCACATAGCATATATGTAAAAGGATCACCTAATTTTGTTGTTTGATGAGAGATTAATAAAAAAGGGTACAAGTTTCCCTATATTTTGTTGGTTTACCTGTACTTGTACACTGACACGTCCGTAGTATATATTTTTTTTGTGTCAAACAATAATAGATGGAGTATTATGCAAGTTTACAAGCATGATATGTTTTGAGCACAATCTATCGCTCACTTCACTCTATGCCATACCACTTCTTGTGCATCCTGTACACCTCCTCCGCATCTGGAAGAGTACACTTGACGCTCTCCCTCTCCTTGCACCGCTTCTCCCACCGCATTAGCTTGGGACACTCCACCTCAAGATCAAAATTTCCTTGTTGTTTCTACGCTTGAAACATGCTCGATAACGGGATGACCACGATGTCCAGAAATCCGAACTCATCACCGAAGAAGAAGTTCATGTCTCCAAGCGCCCCCTCGAGTTGCCTAAGTTGGCGGATTAGCTCCCCCTTTGTGGCTTCTTTCTCATCATCGCCATTGCTCTTGAACAGCCTCGTCCCCGTGTTGAACACCTAGATAAAATAATTCATCAGAGAAAAGGATGAGTAAACTGAACAAGCATGTTCATTTCAGCATAGATATTTTTTGTGTTCGTCAAAGTTCAAGAAATTGCATTAATAAAACAAATTTGGCTGGAATAAAGAAGTGATCCATATCATCAAGTAAATATTTTTAGCCAATGCAGCGAGCATGAAAGAAACAAGACAAAATTGTTGTAGGAGCATCTCCACTCATGCCCCCAAGAAGCTTACCCAAGCCACTTTTTGGACGCTGACAAGCAAAAAATGCCCCACTCAGGCCCGTAGAAACATGTTTTGCGCCGGATTTGGCAAAACTTATCACCGGCACACCCACCCCAAACCCAGCCCCCTGGGGGCAGCTGAGGACGCCGGCATTTTTTTTGCATGCACAGGCCCACTTGCCAGCCCCTCTCTCATCTCCTTTCTCTCTTTTCTTTCTCCTCTCTCCTCTCCTTTTCCTTCCACCACCTACCACACACAGCCGGAGCGGAGCACGCATGGCCGGGGAGGGGCTCGTGTGCCCGGCGCGGAGCGGAGCGCGCATGGCCGTGGCAGGGAGGGGCTCGTCTTCTCCGCCCTTGTAGTGGCGAGCAGGGAGGCGTGCCAGATGGGGAGCCATGGCGGCGCAGTGGTGAGGGCGCCGTTGGTGCTCGAAGAGTTCATACCGCTGAAGAACATCGGGATCGATGCGGTGGAGAAGGCGAACTGGATGGTGTCCGCGCAGCTGTGGAACGGGCCGGCTGCGGGGGACGCGGCGGCCAAAGGCCCGCAGACTCCCAAGGAGCGTTCGGAGCACCCATTGAACACGAGCCCCATGCTCGGCGGGCTCGACGGTGGCGGCAACGACGGCGGCGCCTTCCTCCTGTTCACCAAGGAGAAGGCCTGTATCGCAGAGAGCGTGGCGCTACCGGAGCTCGGGCTCGCGCCCGCGGAGAAGGATCGGTGCACCACCGTCGTCTACGGCCGGTGCGAGAGGCAGCGGCGGAAGGGCGCGGGCGGCTGGGAGCGTGTGCTGGCCGCGACCAGGCAGCAGCGGCGGCCATAGCGGGTGTGGGCAGCAGCAGCTGCCGCCGGCGGCCGGTGCGCACGTGCACGCGTGGGGCGGCAGCAGTGGAGGGCGGCCACGGCCAGGCGCGGGCGCGAGCAGCTACAGCGTTGGGCCAGCGGAGGCGAGGAGAGGGACTACGGGCAGGCGGGTGTGCGCACCCAGGGCAGGAGATGGAAACGGCCTCGCTTGGGGGTGGAAACGGCTGGAGATTTTTTCATCCCCAGGCCAAAATTTTCACCGGCAGCCCCCTAAGCGGCGAAAAATATGCCTCCTGGGTGGCTCAATGGTTGGAGATGTTCTAAAGCAAGACGTGCGTTTAGCCGCAGACCTTGTGGTCAATGAAATCGGCCCAGAACCGGGCGGAAGCCCTCTCTAGCAGGTTGGCAGGGAACAACTGTGTTCCACCTGCTTCGGCATGACGGTGACCCCATACCTCGTCGATGTACTCGAGGATGTTGTTGGAGTTGGATGGGATGACCATGGTGGATGAGGATGGGCACCATCCGGTGGACCGGGTTCATGCGCAGCACCAGGTCGCTCCTCTCGTGGATGCCGAGGTCCTCCTCGATGTAGTCGAACGACACGCCTAGCTCGCGCAGCGCGATCAGCACCCGCAGGCCGAATAGGTTGGCCCAGAAGTCGACGCACACCACCTCGCTGACTCGCTCTCTCCAGGGACCATGTTGTCGGCCATGGAGGTACGTGTTCTACCTGCAAGACAAGGCATCACATATGAGATTTATAGGAGATCTGGCCAGCTCCCTTCCATGGATGGCATCATGGCTGAATTGCCGTGCATGTATATCCCAGCCCGACAGATGGAAAGTTGGTGACAACGACAGCTTGCTTATCTTTCTCATCTGAATTGATTTGCATTTTCTTTTGTCACATTTTTTTCTGTTAGAAGTCATGACTTCTTTCCCCTCCAAAAAAAAGGCCATGACTTCTTCAGAGTTACTTTCCTTGCTCAACTAGTATGTACATATGAACTTTTTAAATTTCATTTATTCCTCTAAGAGTCTTTAATTCCAACATAATGTAGCAATAGTGTTGTTCTACTAGAAGGTTCAAAAGGCCAGATATTACGTGTATAGAGATGAAATATTTAGTGAAAGTGGAAATTAGGGTCAAGCTTCTGGACGCCTTCTC
Source organism: Triticum aestivum (assembly GCF_018294505.1). Taxonomy (NCBI): domain Eukaryota; kingdom Viridiplantae; phylum Streptophyta; class Magnoliopsida; order Poales; family Poaceae; genus Triticum; species Triticum aestivum. The sequence goes on from NC_057798.1 coordinate 799,742,067, forward strand.
AGGGAAGCATACAAGAAATAGCGATCTACAAACTACAAAATAAAAGTGTGAGAAAAACAAAGCGATCAACAAACTACACAATGGCCATATTTGCACCAACCATCTCTTGAAAAGCCCAAGGACAATGAGGTTTCTTCAACAGCAACGCCTTCAAGGGAACGACGATCAAGCGTCACCGTCACCGGGTCCAGCCACCAAAGACTAGATTCTATGTTTTCACCCTGAAAAACAAGTCCAAGCATATCCGAGCAATATCTTCAACATGGTCACGATGCAAAAATATCGCCACTACCAGGTGTAAGCAACTCGGGCCAGAACTAGGATTTTCACCCCTGGAGCTCGAGACTAGGTACTCAGGAGGAACCACCAAATTGAAGTTAATCTTGTGTTGTCGCCACTACTTCCCTGTGATCCCAACAACTACATGCGCTGGGCTAGAAATCTCACCATCGCCACTACACAACCATACCCTCCGCGGTAAGTCGCCTTACATAGGTTGCATCTCACTGTTAAAGGCAAACTAGCCAGAGTGAGAGCTGCCAAAACCCACAGTGGAGCCTTCCGGCTGCATCCCGCAACCTCACCAGTATGAGCTGCCGGCATGTGTCGCCACGGTCATATTGAAGTAGAAATCATGCCAAATCAATCACCTAACTGAGACATTTGTTGATCTGACCGGATGCAACCACTATCGAGAAATGTAGCGACCAGCCCCAACCCTTATTAGCAGCAGCCGTTGGGAGTGCCACCTGTGCCCCATCAAGCACGGCCCGGCCCCGGCTAGGCCAGATATGGGGCATGAGCCACCAGATAGCAGCACGAGATCCCTGGCCAGCATTGGCAGCCCTCGACGGGGGTGGGAGGGAGGAAGGTACACGCTTCGCCGGCAAGGAGCAAGTTTCCGTTGCGACGCTGCTTGGGACCGACCAGAGCTTCACTAGTGGCCAACCTCCTGTGGCGGAGAGACGAGGAAGGGCCGGGGGGAGGTGGTAGCGGGGGCTTAGGTTTTCTCCCCCGAGCCGGCTGGAGGAGGCGAAGCAGGGGAGGAGAAAACGATCTGTAGCGGGGCAATAGTGGCTGCTAAGCCATTTAACGGGAATTAGAACAAGGGCATATCTGTCCCAGAAACATGGGTCAGCAGAAAACATGGGATTTTCAGTATAAATTCAGACATAAAGAAGTCAACATACATACCATAACATAACCACCATAAATTCAAGATATCAAGGACTATTATAAACAATAATCACCTCTTAAGTTCATAACTAACCCGCGTCAACAAACATGGTGGCATGGTTAAGATTTCCATGCCTTGTTCTTAGGTAGGACTTCAATACTAGTGCTACTGAATCAGCAAACGGACAAAGAGGAACTTGCCTTTATCTGCTGGTGATGGAGTGGGAGTTGGAACTGGCTGAGACGACATCATGGTGCAGAATCCCCTCATTGTCGGTCGCAGCCTGCTGCCTTGAAACCTGGTCACCGCCTTGCTGCTCCGCCGGTCACTGCCTCTGGCTTGCAGCAAACCAGCTACCAGCCCGCCGAGCACAACTGTGAAGAGCGGCCTAGCCGCTGCAAGCTTTTTGGATGGGAGTGAGAGATGGGAATGGGGATAGAACGAAGCTAGGTTTTCTTTATGAGTTGGTATATCGGAGCAAATTTGGGTTGATATTTGCCTAGGCCCCTGTTTCGGCCTGCTGAAATGAGCCCTTGCCATGAAATTGCAGCGACCCCGACCACTAAGTCATTCAACGCCATTTCGCGCCCCCATCATGGTCGTAGGGGTAGATCGTGGAAAAATGGACATGGCATGTGGGGAGGATCTCTAGCCGCAATAGCGCCTGTTTCGCCCGTGATTTTAATTTTTGGGCAGATGAGAGGCAGCTGACGCTGAAGGATTTATAGGTGATCCAGCTCCACTCGATCGATGGCATCATGGCTGACACCTACATCAAGGACCCAGTATAGTTTCAACAAGCAGAGAAAAGTTAACATAAGGGAAGGGTACCCAGTCTAACGCTTAATGATCTTTGACACGCACCGGTCAGCTCTGCGCGGGAAAGCATGGAAATACTCGTGCCGTGCAGCACCGTTATGTGCTTTTTCCCTTGGAAGTTGTTCATGCAAGAAGGCAGCACCGGCATGTGTATGCCAGCCCCACAGACGTAGATACTATCCGTTTGGTCTAAAACAAAAACAATGTTAACTTCTAACTTCACAGTTCCAAGTAGCCAATGCATACGTCGTTCAATATTTTGTACTATATGCTAGCTTGACTTAAAGAAATTTGGCTTAGCAGGGCAATCATAGAACTTCAAATATTTGGAAATGGAGGGATTAGATACTTGATTAGACCGGTATGGTTATACAGTATATGTTATACAGGTGGAAAGTTGATCCTTATCAGGTGATCTAATTAAAAGATATCCGCTTTAACTTATTACTCCCTCCATTCCATAATATAAGAGCATTTTTGACACGCTTTTGTATTAGGGACGATGGGAGTATTAGTCTACGAAAGAGACGAGGGAACCTTCCAAGTAGTCTACACACATGCATCGTTGAATATGTTCGATATGCGGGTGGAAGAACTGTAAAGATGTTGGGAAGTTCCAATTACCCACTTGCTGGCTTCTTCGAGTGTTGCTGTTCGATTAGATAGATTTTTTTATTAGCTGATTTCGACTATGACAGTTGTTCTATCTTGTACCCCCTTCTGAAAATATAGTGCATACAATTTTACAGATTACACTAAAGTGTGACATAGTATCACATGACACCCATCAAATAATGTGTTGCTGACATCATTATAGCTCAGAATCGTGCATGGATGTCCGTGGCCAATCGGAAAATCGAACGATGTACACGTCATTCTAGAAGAACAAGTGGGAAACGATTCACACTATAGAATTGCCTTCTTTTTATTTTAAAGTTAAACTTCGTAAAGTTTGACCTAGTTTACGGACGCGAATTTTTGGGACATGCGGCCACGCGATGCCGTAATCCAGTGCGTCCGCGCGCGCATCGCGATTGCTACTTAAGACTAGCCACAATGGTGAGTAACATACACTAGTAATATACACATATCCCTAGACTATGTTACTACCTTCATAGTGGGTAGTAACATAAGTGTGGTAACATGCAAAGCTTCATTTATTAGGTTATAGACTCATATTGCATTGGGACATGTGACGTTACAGTAACTAGCTAAGTTACTATAACTACCTCTCTCCTTATTAACTCACTGCCACATAAGCAAATTTGTTGAGTTGGACTCGATGTTACTGCTGAAGTTACTCCCACTGTGGCTAGTCTAATATAGGCACATTCGCTATACCTGACATGTTAATCACCAGTGCTCGTGAATACTTCGCGTGATACGTCCCGCTAGTGGGCCAGAACTCAGAGAGGATTTATGTTCGTATGAATACAGGCTTGTCTGCCCATGTCATAGTTTGGGCGATGGCATAACTGCTCTTGCGATTGGCTGACATCATTAAGCACACGGACTCGCTGGTGACGTCTACTGTACTCAAGCTGTGGCCTTGGGAAAAGCGGAGACTTGCATAGTAGCATCTCAGACACTATATCTGATCCTACGTCTTTTGTTTATTTGGGTATTATCGAACGCGCTCACATTTGTTCATCCTAATCATACATTAGCATGTTGACTTTTTTGAGGGAGAGTTCAGGTTCGGGGTGCTCACTGCATAAGGCCATGTCCATTAGCTATGCCCCGTGTCTGTTAGCTAGGTGGTATTTTCTCATCTCTCTCTCTTTCTCTCTCTCAGGTTAGCATTTTAATCTCAAATCGATCCCGTCTGGTTGATTCGTAGGTATGGCACTAGGCGATCACATCTGTTTCGTCTGTTTGACCTTAGCATGAGCGATGGTTTGGGGAAAGTCCTGGGCATGGCTCTTTGCCATCATCTCCATGTCCATTAATCCCTGTTGGGTGGCTGCATGGCTGTCAGGAGGCATTTATGCTTCATTGGCTGCCATTAAACGACTGACGGTAGCGCGTCAATATTTTATATCTGGTGGCTTAAAAGGGTCACTCCTTGCTGATTTGGTGCGTATCACATGAGGATTAAAATTAGACTTGCATGGTTAGCCGTCCAACGGAAATTAAACTGTCTTACTGCTTTTTAAGTACAACATATCAATCTACTTTATTAGTACATGAGCACGCATAGCCCACTAGCAGTTACATGGAGCGACATGGTGCAGAAAATAAATACTTGTACTACATGTCACATGTCAGACGATCTAATGGGTTTATAGTGCTAAAAAATTGATGACGACGACGATCTTTTTGCTGTGTGGTTCAGCTTCAGTTGTTGTGGACGAAGAACATGGCCACAAGAGTGGCACGGGATGAAAAAGTTCATAAGCCGCAAGAAGGGTCTACTCCTTGCTGATTCCTACACCCAGATCCTGCATCCTCCATGCCGCACAAAAAAAATCGGCCTGAGAACGATAGATGGATGGAAAGGTCGATGGCGAACTTACACCCCCGTGTTGCACTCCGGGCAATGAATGAGAGGGAGAGGAGCCACCAGCTGGGTTGCGGTGAAATGAGATGCAGGTGGTGTAGAGCTGCGTTGGGACATAGATGAACACATACTTCTCAACTGCCGTTAGTCTATGAGGTGAGGGCAAAAGAAGATGAGTTGAGCAGCCAAAACAGGTGGGGAGAAGAACACATGCTTGTGAGCTGCGGCAAGACTGAGAGAAATGGAGAAGGAGCAATGAGAAGGAGGGTTGGGCAGCAATGACAAGCTAGCCCCAAGTTTAAAAAGACAGTGGGGAGTTGTTGGAACTGGGATGTAAATGTAATGAATGCGCCCCTCACTTCAATGCCTGAGCCTGCCTTGCAGGCCATCTCCTATAGATGTCAGTTGCAAATACGCGGGCTATACCAAATGGCATCCGGGAATAGAAAATGTTATACCAGCCATAAGTATTCGAGTTGTACGAATCACATGGAAACATGCGGTGTGGATAACGACCGCGCGTGGCTGTATGTCCACTCGCGATTTACCGCTAGTTTACAAGCATTAATAATGCCAAATAAATATAGTACAAAAAAAATTCACCATCTATCTATATTGTTGATTGGTTTGGATCTAATGATGGTATTTAGTAAATCTTTGTGTCAACAAACTTAGTCAAACTGTACAAAGCTACAATTTTCTTATAAAGGAAATCTATAAGCACTATCCTTTGTATTTTGGAATAGAGAAGGTATAGATTAGGGACTTAGGGACTCCACGATACGAGCATCAATCTTCTTATTTAACAGGCAGTTTATTGGTTTGGTTTTCCTTTGGTCATAATCCTTTTCTGTTAAAGGTATAATTGCTCGAGCATGTTCCGCATGTATCAATGCACAAAATCCACGTCCCACGTATATGATAGTATACACAAAGGAAACCGTAGATTCAAGGGTTAGATAAGGTGTTGGCGCCGCCTCTCGCAGCACTGCTCTTCTTCTTCCTCACACAACTCTCACTTGTGGTTTCTCTCTTCTTTTTCTCTCAAGAACACACACACATGATGTAAAAACTCTATACATACACATGCACACGCCAAGGAAGAGAGCCAATTAACTTTGCCAACAGACCTTTCTCTCCTTGGTCATATGAGAGACTATATGTTGGCTTCTTGACCCCGCAGCTTGTTTCCATTCACTTACTAAACTTAAATAGCCAGTACAAGAGTATCTCAACTACCAACTAATCCTGAACTCACGCCACGCCCGCCTTGCATAGCTAGTTCAATAACTAACTAATGCATGAGTTAACTCTACGGCAGTGCCGTAGCTGGAGAGTAGGCAGCAGGGGTGGAGCTTTGTAGGGGCCAAACTGGGCCATGGCCCGTCCAGGAATTTGAGAAAAAGATAATTATCTATGCATCTTCCATGCCCAGCCCACTGCAGTCCAGAGCAGGGCATACTCACATGCTCTCAACCTCAGTAGGCAGCGCATCCCCATCCTCTCCCCGTCTCGACCCAATTCAGTACGTACCAGCAAAGCGGAGCAGGGGGCACAAGGGCAAGCGGGACTAGGGCAAAGTCAGCAGCAGAGGTAGAGGAGAGGAGATGGCATCCCTGTCCTTCACCGGCGCCAAGTTCAGTGTAAAAATACAATCTTGGGCTGCTTTTACTGTCTTACGATTGGATCCTGGGAGCTGCGGTCTGTAGATTCTTTAGGTGTTCTCTATTTACTTGAAGCCTGCATGACTTAGCTGTAGGTTGGTTCAGATTAACTTACATGATTTTCTTCTCCAACGTTGGATAATGATTTGACTACCAGATGCTAACCAGTAGCCTCGTGAATCTTTTGTAATCTTAGCACAATCCCATGCTTGAAAAGTTCAGTTTAGGATTTGAAGGTGCTGCAAAAGTTCTCTGTCTACTTGTTTTTTTAGTTAAAGAGGGGCACTTGCGGATTGATTTTTGTTGATGCCTTGTGGAGAAAGGACCATCTACAATTTGATTGAAAGACTACTTCGTTTACTCATTACTGTCCCAGTTTCTACGGCGAATATTGAACGTGCATTTTCAGTCCAGCTTTTTTAGTTTGGCCCGCCCAGCTTTTTCTTTCAAACTCCGCCACTGGTAGGCAGGGTGAACCATCCAGCTAAGCCCCTCAATTTTTTTTTCAAAAATTGGTTCAAAGGTGGAGATTGAGGGGAGGGGGCATATGCCCCTCATCTTAACACATAGCTCTGCCTCGGCTAGTATGTTGGTATGTTGTATTTGTGATGTAAATTATATTTTTTATATCAATTGGACCACCCTGACCAAAAAACCTGGCTACGTTCTCCAGGCCACCGACCAACTCCTAGACTTGGCCAATCTTGCATGCACTAACTAACACTAAGCTTTGCATATCCACACACGTGAACACGCCTGTACATGTGTGCCCAGCCACAACTTCTAGTGTACGACCCAACTACAAAATAAAACATGATATAATCAACTACTTTTTGCACAAATAACAAGATTTGTTCCAACAGAAGGATCTCACCAACGAAGAAATGTTACGCCCCAGTTGCATTTGCAAACCCATCGAAGAAATGTCCTCCCAACAGAATATAGTAGTATGGTTTTTACTCCATTCTTTTTCTCTTTTTCCAGGGCGGTTTATTACTTCATTCTACCAACTAAGTTGTGTTATGGAGAAATTTAGAAAATACCGATTCAAGTGCTCGACTGTTTTTGTAGAGAAATGCATAACGACGGTTTGTATTACATTGGGAAACATAGATACATCATTGGTGATTACATCAACTAGAAAGTTCTATTATGAGGCCCGTCTTGTTAAACACTATTAGGTAGAGCCCTCCACTCTACTGGATAAAAGATCGGCAAGCATATATTGAGTTTTGCAATCTAATCCCAACTCGCGTAACAGACCCAAAGCGCAACCAACCAGATGGCAGCAGATGGTCAGCAGAACAACAGCTGTGAAATATAGACAGAAGTTTCAGCCTGTCAGTCCAAACTATACGTATATATCCCTCTTTCCTCAGAAATCCACATTTCTGATTGTATAAACTTTCCTTTTCTGCTAGCAACAGCAAACCATGATGAGAATACTGAGTTTTTGCCCAAAAATAAGAAATCACACCAAATACGGAAAGCAACAAAGCCTGTAGTCCAACTCCCAAGCCCAACGGCCCACGATTCATTTGCCAATGTGGACGTGTAGATATCATTGTCCCTGTCACAGAAAGCAAAGCAGTGAGCACCCTGAGGATTGTTTTTTTTCTGCATGGTGTTTTCGGGTTTTATTTGTTTATTATTATTATTATTTTGGATTTTCGGCTTTTGCTTAGGCTTCACTAGATTTTAGTCGAATTTTTTTCTGGTTTTCATGGAAAGCAGTTCTGTCCCACAAGAAGCACAACATGTGCTTCCGCGACAACCACAATTGTGCTTCCAAAAAAGGAAAATATATAGTTGTGCTTCCGCAAGAAGCCCAATGTGTGGTTCCCAAAAAGAAAAATGCACAGCTGTGTTTCCCAAAAAAAGGAAAATCACAACTTGCTTCCCGAAAAAGGGGAATATCACAACTTGTGCTTTCCGAAAAAGCACAATTATGTTCATGTGCTTCTCTAAATGATTTTTTTTATTTGAAACAGAAATTGAATTTTCCTATCATTTTGTAAAAAGGGAACATTTAAAAAAATGAAAAACATAAAAATGTCCCAAAGAAAACCATAAAAAGAAACAACAGAAAAAACAGTTCATTCAAAACCAAAACCTTGTAGAAAGTTTCTAAAACCAGAAAAACCAGGATTAACATAAACCAAACAAAATGGGCCGGCCCAAATGATCGCTCGATTGGTTGCAGGGATATCTCCCTTAGAAATGATCCTACACCTATGTACGGGACGAGCGCTCCTTCGGGAGCCTCGCAAGGATCAACGCCACTTGGCGCGCTCTCAGCCATTTGCCACATGTCGCGCTCTGGGCACTCCGTCTGGATTTTGTTTTATTTTTATTTTTCCACGCGCGTTTTCGGCTTTTTAAACGGTTTTTTTTTTACGTTTTGGTTTTCTACCGGTCTTCCCTAGCTTTTCGACAAATTTTTTTTGGAAAAAATAATTTTTTTGCACAAAAAAACGCATTCTTTTCGCGAGAGTCACGGTTTTGTTTCCACGGCCGTGCCTCTTGGAAACGAAAAAAAAACGTGTTTTCTGTTTTTTTTTCTTTCGTGAGAGGCACGGTTTTGCTTCCGCGAGAGGCACGGTTGTGCTTTCGCGAGAGGCACGGGCGTGCATCTTTCGAAAAGGAAAAAAAAACACGTTTTCTGTTTTTTTTTCTTTCGCGAGAGGCACGGTTTTGCTTCCGCGAGAGGCACGGTTGTGCTTTCGCGAGAGGCACGGGCGTGCCTCTTTCGAAAAGGGAAAAAACGTGTTTTCTATTATTTTTTTATTTCGCGAGAGGCGCGGTTTTGCTTCCACGAGAGGCACGATTGTGATTTCGTCAGAGGCACGGGCGTGCCTTTTTCGGAAAGGGGAAAAACCCGTGTTTCCGGTTCGGTTTTTTCGTCGGTTTTTTCGTTTGGTTTTTCGTAAAAAAAAAGTTCATCAAAACTTATCAACATGGGATCTAGTTTTGAAGATCTAGATGCGAGGAATCCAACGGCGAAAGCGGTTCGAGATTAGGACGCATGGTTTAAGAGATAAAGCGTTTTGAATAAACGAATCTACGAAAAAAGGGAAACTCTCAGGTTGCGACAAGTGGCGCCTTTGCAGCGCGTCACTTGTCGCAACCTGGAAAAGTTGGAGTAATCTCCGCAAGGAGTACTCCTTAACTAGTGATTTCGCCTATGTACCCTTTGTGAATGTTCACGTAACCTTCCAACTAATCTAAACAGCCCCTTGAATTTCACCGGGGTGGGCCCCTCCCTCCCCGCAAGTCCAATCCTGACCCCCCACGTAGCTTAGTACGTAAGTTTACCTCAACAAATTACGTAACTGTTTTTCCTGATATAACATGCTACAGTTGTTGTTCTTAGAAAAATTACACCTCACGTACATGTGCACATCTGTAAAAAGAAGTGTGCATGAAATAACCATATTTTCTATTTTATATTCTAAATGCTTATGCAGTGTTTTCAAAATCTTTATATAATGTTCAACAAAAAGTTCTCGCAACTTTTAAAAAATTAATCGCTTTTAGCAAAATGTACATTAAGTAATATCCGCGATTTTGGGTAAAACTAGTTGTGAATTTCATAACAATTGTTTATACAGTGTTAAAAAGATGTTCACGCGACTTTTAGAGAAATTTAATGGCATTAAAAAATGTACAAAAATTGTTTACGTGTTTCGATAAAATCTTCGTGAAATTGTTTTCACAAAAAAATATACATTGTACTTCAAAAAATATGTTCTTGTTATTTAAAAAATATTTAATGTACACAAATGTCCAGTTATTTTAACACGATGTTTTGTATCATTTGAAGATAAGTTTCATTGTGTATTTGAAATTTGTTTAATACATATTCAAAAACATGTTCAAACACATAATTTTGAAACATATGTACATAACGTATTTGAAAAATGCTCGACATGTATAATAAATTATACAATATGAAATGGTAGACATGTGTTGACAAAAAAGAATAGAAAACCGATGAGAAAAACACAGAAAACAAAAGAATAACTGGTGAAAGAAACACATAAACCACCTCAAAACAAAACAAAACAAAACAAAAAACTTGGTAAAAAAAACACCAAAAAATAGGGAGAACTGTGCAAAAAACATGTCATAGCCACCACAGAAACAGAAATTAAAAACCACAGAAAACCGGTCAAGAACTTACTGTTTGAGGGGGTAAAAAACTTACCTAAAAAAACACTTCCCAAGACCCTCGAGAGGCAAAAAAAAAAACGCCATTTCGCTCCTTGTGCTCTGTCCCTTTCCCCTGGCTCCGCCGCTGCTCTACTCGCCGTCCCCGCCCTCCTCTGGTCCTCGTCCCCATCCAATCGGAAGCTCTGGCCTCCAGGATGTAGTATGACAGAGACGCGGGGGGGCGAATAGATCATGCGATATAGAGTTAGGTTAGTGTGGAATCTCTCTCTCTGCTCTCTTGCAGGTGAGGTGAGCGGTGAGATCTCTCATGATAGATTTCCCTCCCTCGAACTAGCAGATTTTGGGTAACACTCATCCCACAGAACAGAGTGCCATTCCTCTCGAAAACAGCGTACAATAAGTATTCAGAAGTGCAGGGTTTTTTGTCTTTTTGATATTTTGCCGAGAAGGAAACTAACCAACCTCGTGAACTTGATCACTCATCGATGAAGGCGAAGCTTCCAATGGCGACGACAATGACGAATGGCCCAATGGAGGCGCACAGAACGACCCTCCCGAAGGAAAAACGGCGCCTGTAGACGTCAGGCGAACGTGAAATCCAGAAGGCGGCCCAGGCCTCTGCGACCCCGGCGACGAAAACACCGGCGAGGGCGAGGTAATAGGCGAGCCTGTGGTGGCCAAAGACCGCCCCCCGGGGCGGCCTGTAGAGCATGGTGCCCACGTCGATGATGAGGGTGAGCAAGGCCAGTGTCCACAATGCTCGGGGGAGAAGAACCGGAGACATGAGGGTGGCGGCGGGCACGTCTACTGGCTCAGTTGGCGGGCCTACGTTGACCCTGACATCGTCGCCGTCCCCGCCACGGCCGCCCTGTGTAGTAATGGAAGCAGTTGACCTCATCAGCACTGCAAAAACAAGGAGAAAGGCTCGCTCTCTCGCTGACTCACCTGCTGCGCCCCGGCGGCGGTGTTGTCGCGGGGAAGCTGGAAGGCGGCGGCCACCACATCGGCCACGCCTCCCACAAGCTGCATGCCAAACGCACCAAGGCGACATATTACGTGTATATATATACCAGTAAGTTGCCGATTGAGATTGTTTTGACAGAGGATCCTAGCTACTAGAACCTATTACGAGTAGTATATATAGAGTATACCTCACACATGCCGCTGTCGGAGACGAGGTTCTTGGTGGGCTCCACACGCCTGTATGCAGAAAAAAGAACTAATAGAGCCACGCTTGATCAGGAAACTAACTCAGATCAGATGATCTGGAGAAGAGAAAGGAAGCTGTTACCACTCGCCGTCTTCCGCCGGAAAGCGCTCAGCCATTGGAATGTACGGCGGTGTGCGTGGGTGGTAAACTGGTAATGGACTAATGGTGGTGAACGAAATATTGGGCCTGAATTTATAGGCAAACAAATCTCTCCTCGAAGCCACAAGACTCACTCACTTGTTTCCTTTTCCGAATCTTCCCAAAGCCAGCGTTAGACAAAAAGCAGGCCACCCAAGCATCAGCCTCATGGCGCCCATCTTGCGGCAGCACCTTTGTTGTTTCGCCGGCCGGAGAACCCGATTCCCACAAAATGGAACATTGTCGCCCGATCGGTTCTTTTCTTCCTTCCTTTTAGCAGGTCCTCCCCTTTTCACAGCATTGTCGATGGTCTGTCTTAGGTCTCTCTGACCCTTGTCGCATGCCGTGTCAGTGTGGTCGGAATATATCAACAGACTCACACTTTCAAGAGTTTTGTCCTCCTCCTGCACAGTGCATCCAGTCCCGGCTGTGACACTTTCAAAAGGATAACTCCCCCAATTTCATAAAACGAAACCATTTTTGTACTTACAGCCAGAAGCCACACCCCCTCCAACACAGACAAACCAAACTCGCCGCTAATGTTCAAAACACATAACCAAACACCCTAGCTGAGCACCAGACTAGCACACAGCTAGCCAAACACAGCAACACAGACGCACCATCTAGCCTACTTATTACTAGAGATCGCCATAAACCAGAACAACCAGACCTACAGCCAAAACACACCGGTTCCAGAATTAGGTCCCATCTTCCAGTCGAGATATCCGCGACGCCCAGCTTCTCTTGGCTTGAAATACCTCAGTTGCGACTCGCTTCAGAATTCTTGCGCCCCGTCCTAGCACCAGTCTTGCGTCCTCACTCCTCCGTCACCTGTAGAGAGCACCAATCATCAATCCAGTAAGCAACCCTAAACATACTACAGAAGGATCAACAAACTATTATTATTAAAACAGGCTAAGTTTCTAGCTTTCCAAATGCCCCAAAGCACTGGCACAACACCAACAGAGCAAAGTATCTTCTTCTGCGGTGGCATGCCTTTGAGCCAAACATTACAACATGTGTCTGCATCTCAGAACGTACAACCAATTCCTAGACTGCAGTTCACCACGCTCCAGATGTATTTAGCCAAAGGACACTGAAAATAGAGATGACCTATCGATTCTTTTTTGCCACAAAACAGACATTCAGGTTCACATTTACCACCTCTATGCAGTAAAACATCTCTGGTTAGCTTGCTTTTTTCAGCAATAACCAGATGAAAGTCTTGATTCAAAGGGGAATTTTAACTTCCGTAGAAATCTATAAGGTACTTTATTTCCAATCTGCATTACAGAGTAGAAAGATTTTACACTGTAAATTCCAGATTTGTCAAGCAACCAAGCCAATTTGTCCTATATGCTTTGACAAAGTAATAGGATTACAGAGCTCCACCAGTTTCGACCAAATCTCAGCTTTGCCCCTTACTGAAGCTCTTCTCCCGGACAGAGCATCACACACTATGATGTTGTGATTTAGGGAGATGTCATATGACCTGGGCAAGGACAGGGATAGAGACTTTCAGTTCCCAGCTATCTGTCTTCCAAGAATCTAGTTTTTCCCTATTTCTCACAGAGAATTTGCAACATGACAAGAAGAGGTATTTTACTCTTAGCAGCCCTTGCCAAAAATGAGAGTCCCCTTGCTTCAGTTGCATTTGTCCTAAAGTGGTGCCATTGATGTATTTGGCCCATTTTTTTTTTCTTGCCACAAACCCTGCTCTTTAAAAAGTTTCCAAATCCATTTAGCCAACAAAGCCACATTCATCAATTCCAAATCCAAAAACTCCCAAACCACCCAGGTCCTCGTTTAAACAAACAGTAGGCCAAACAACTAAATGATATTTTATTTACCCTCCGGTCAAAGGAAAACTGGATCTTTGTTTATCATAATTTTTCTTGACCCCTTTGGGAAGACCATAGAAAGGGAGCATATACAATGGCAAGCTACACAAAGAGGAGTTCACCAAAGTCAGTCTCCTAGCTATATTTAAGAACCCGCCCAACCAACGACCTATCTTTTTTCCATCTTCGACATCGTCCCCTTCCGCAGTGGTTACCACACACTGCTCGGAAAAACCGCCTTTGCCCGCTTCAACGCCGTCCCACATTATGCTTACTTAAGCTCAAAATGTCCGGACCTCGCGGCGTCATAACAGTATATGGAAATACGGAGCGCTCCTTCCGTACTGAGGAGCATACCGCGGCCCTCGCAGCTGAAGTATAGGGTGGCCTTATCAAGCCGACCACTACCTCGGCAGTCAAGCCCTCAGACACTGTCAAACAAGTCCGGCCTACCCTGTAGAATCACAGTCCGGCTCGTCCAGAGCTCGATTAGCAATCCGGCCTCTGTCAAAATCCCAACCCGATTGCGGCATACGTACCGCGCGTGCATAACTGCACATTAAAGATACCATGGGCAAGGACGGAGGCACACTAAAAACAAAGTCCGCAATACGGCTCGATCCTGTCCGGACCTTCATATTTCTTTCTCTTTTCTTCTTATTTTTTTCAGGTTCTTTACAACCCACATCACTTTTCGATAATACCAAGGGCCCCTTTTCCAGGCCCCTTATCTATACTCGACCGTCTATCCCTTCAAAGGATCATACACCAAGGCGAAAAGCGGCGCAGACGTGCGGCAGAACGTACAAGGGATCCTCAAGATCATCTTTTCCTTTTTAAGGACCTGAATACAGCTTTCCCTTGTCCTTGGCATGTAAAATAGCCTCGGTCAAAGGAAACAATAGGCCGAACAACTAAATGATATTTTATTTACCCTCCGGTCAAAAGAAAACTGGATCTAGGTTTATCATACTTTTTCTTGACCCCTTTGGGAAGACCATAGAAAGAGAGCATATACAATGGCAAGCTACATAAAGAGGAGTTCACCAAAGTCAGTCTCCTAGCTATATTTAAGAACCCGCCCAACCAACGACCTATCTTTTTTCCATCTTACCCACAGAGGGGTGGGGGGGGGGGGTCCAGTCAGTGTTTTTCAGCCTCTTTTTTCATCTACCGGAATTCCTAAATATTTAAAAGGTAGTTCACCTCCCTTACAAGTAATACTTTGATCAAAAAGACTGGTTCTGTCATCATATAACCCTCACTCCAACCACCTCACTCTTATGAAAATTAATTTTCAATCCAGATATGAGCTCAAAGAGGTATAACAAAAATTTCAAAATAATGCAAATATTTCCAGAAATCAAAATAATGCTCACGGAAGTTTCAAACAAAGTTTGATATACTTTCTTGCTTTTTTATGTTCAATGATCTTCAATAATTTTACTCATTTATCATAAATTCAGTTTTTTTCCAATCATTTTAGTGACATTTCAGAAACACACAATTCAATTATTTGAGACATATTTCAATCAATCTCAAAAATATCCAACACACATTTCACAACAATTTTAAGTTATTCCGTACATGTTTTAAGAAAATGCAAAAAAAAAACAATAATTCTTCCTGCCGCCATCCATGCACAAGCCGCGTTGTAACATGGCCATGCACGCCGCAGATACGCACAGTTCGTACAAGAGTGACATGCCGCCGCCTTTGTACAACACCGAGTGCATGGTCTTGACGCTCACGTTTGGTTGCCGATCTTATATTCCGATCCCTTTTGCTCCTCACCATCAATTTCGATCTTGTATCACTTCCGAACCAACAATTTCGATGGTGCAGACACGACTTGAACCGATTCTAGCGAAAGGAATCGTATATCTTTTACTCCCCGGCGCTGGTGGCGGCCGTGCCTGTGTGGCCGGAATATCTGCACCCCCGGCAAAGAAAAGTGTCAATACCTGCACCTATCGGGTGTGACCAACTGGGATGGGCATCAAAGAAGTGACTCAAAATCTGACTCGCACCTCCGTACCCTACTTTCCCTTGTGCCTCTTCTGCTGATCGGGCGGTCACAATCAGCTTTTCCATGCGCGCGCCATATACATTTCAAACCGCATTTTAACCAACTGAACGAAATTCACGCAAACCGTCCATATTCATTGAAGTTCGGATAGAAAATGGCACAAATTATCCATACATAGCATGCAAATAAGTCTAGTACAACAATAGCTCAAATTCGACTATATTAACCAGATGTCCAACAAGTTTTTCATCAACAGATCATTTCGTCCCACACATACTGCCTCTTCAATTTCATCCAACAGCGTGTGTACGTAAATACCCGTCCCTCATAGAAAATTGCATTTGACCGAACACCTGTCGGGCTTGGTGTCCGCCATGGAGGTCCGCCAGTGAGGTGTACCTGGGTACAAACGGCTCCAGGGTGGACAACTCTGTCGTAAAAGGCGAGCGGGTGCGTCGGTGCTGGTTGCGGACGTCCGACAATGCCTCTGTGACGGCCGGAGATGTACAGCAACGACGACGACGGTGGAGGGTGCGGATGCAAAGCAAGGGGGAGAAAGGGCGGAGTGGAAGAAAATGGGACCAGGAGGGGGGATTGAGTGGGCCGGGGGTGTCAGAGTCCTATGTTTGGGGTGTCCGGACTCCCGCAAACCTCCCCCATTTTGTCTCTAATTTGCGGGAGAAATCGTGTCAGGACCGCCCCGCGGACCGATACAGAACCACGTTGGATGACTTCCGCGGTCCAGACAGTGGGGTCAGGACCGCGCGGTCAGGACAGATGCGAGCGGTTTGCGGGTGGGCCTTGGAGATGCCCTTAAAACACCTTTTCGTAACAGAGAAATGTCATGGCACATATGGAACCAGAAAAATGGTTAATAAAACAAAGTTGGCAAAAGGACATTTAGAATAATGAAGAGAAATAAAAAAGAGCAATCACTTCAATGTAGCGTTGTTTCATTGGTATCCATAGAAATAAGGATCTGGCTAATCGGACAAAGCGAGCAAAGAAACAATAAAGCAAGAGAGACACTTAATGGTTAGCATCATTAGTCGTTAATCATAGAAAAATAATTACAGATACTTTGTACTACATGTGTGAAAAGGTTGCTAGGAACCATATGATGCACTCAACCTGAGAGGTAATTTGTTAGTATAACCATTGAAGCTTCAATGAAATGATGACTAGAATAGGAAATACCAAGTTAGCAGAAGACTCGTCCTAAACTACGTGAGGTCCTCTGAGACTTCATACAAACTGAATCCAAATAACTAAAGCCAACTAATTTAATGGCACAGTTGTACATGGTTTACTTCAATCCATACATTACCATATATAATTGTTCATACATGGCTCACACTCTAAATTTGGCTCCAATTTCGTCCAATATCCAAAGAACCCTATAGGATTGCACTGACAAAAGATAGAGCATTTGACTACCGACATACGACAACAGTGAAACATAAATATTTCAAAGCAGGCTCGTCGAACTCCCCAGATATTTCCTAAAAGCTACTCCCACTGTAAAGAAATATAAGAGTGTTTAGACCACTAAATAGTGATCTGAATGCTCTTATTTTTTTTTTTATAGAGGGAGTAGCTTTTATCTCAGATATGTCAACATTGGCATGCCACCTTGTGATGTTGTGTTCTTAATAGCCATAACACGTACAGGACGTTAGAGTTATCCTATTTAGGCAATGTGTTAAAGTACAGTATGGAAACAAAATTTAGAGAAACGTAACTGAATTTTGTACCTACACATTGATCTACCATTGTTCCAACAAACAGTATCCCAACAAGTTCATTTTTAGATAGATTGTGTAGCTTGTCTGCATCAAACAATTGTGCAAAATCTCCCCAAAGTGTAACAGTTGCATCTTTTTCTGTAGAATTCGCAGAGCTATTTTACATCACAGAGATACTTTCGAAGTACATATGATAAGAATGTCCGTCCGTGACGAATATCTGACGCCTAGGCTCTCGGATTGGCCATGGCGACATGGAGGGCCTGGTGGATGGATGGGCTGTTCATATGGTCTGACCTCCGGTTAGATCTGAGCTGATCGGTGTGGCCTGCTCCATGCGCGGCGACGGTGATCAGTGGCGGTACCATGCACACAAGGCTAGATGGAGGTTCCTCGAGTGAATCCGAGTGAAAACCCTACTCTTGTCTCATTGCCAAGGCCGACGATGTCAGCATTTTCTACGTCGTCCCCTTCTTGAAGGCATCGTTATGGAGAAGCTTTAGACCCCTATCCGCCACATCCGGGGAAACCCTAGATCGGTCGATCGGATGACGGCGATGCTCTTGTGCCGTCACCTCTTTGGGGCGTCATTCTTGGAGGTATACATAGGCTCGAAGGACCGGTGGATGGCATCTGCGGTGGAGCGGCGTTCCATGTGACGCATTGACGACGTGGAGTCTCGACGACCTAGCGCTATTGTTGGGAATCATTGCATGGAAAATAAAAAAATTATACGCACATGCAATGATACATCCAAGGAGATGCATACCAACGAGGGGGAGACAGTGTCTACGTACCCTTGTAGACCATAAGCTGAAGCGTTTCACAACGCGGTTGAAGTAGTCGAACTTCTTCGCGATTCAACCGATCAAGTACCGAACGCACGGCACCTCCGCATTATGCTCGCGTTCAGCTCGGTGACGTCCCTCGCCTTGTTGATCCAGCAAGACAACGAGGTAGTAGATGAGTTCCGTTAGCACGACGACGTGGTGAAGGCGATAGTGAAGTGATCTCCGCAGGGCTTCGCGTAAGCACTATGAAAATATGACTGGGGGTGTAAACGGTGGAGGGGGGTGCTGCACACGGTTAGGCAATTGTCTCGATGTGCTAGGTGCCCCCACTCCAATATATATATATATATATATATATATATATATATATATATATATATATATATATATATATATATATATATATATATATATATAGGTGGAGGGGAGGAGGGAGCATCCCGGAGGGCGCCCCAAGTAGGACGATCGAATCCTACTTGGGGTCCTCCCAAGTGGCGCCCCCCTGCCATATTTGTCGGAGGGGGGAAGGAAAGAAGGGGGAGAGAGAAGGAAGTGGGAATCCTATTCCACACTTGCCTTTCCTCCTTCCCCTTTCCTTCTCCACCTTAAACGTCCCATATGGGGGGCACACCAGCCCCTTGTGGCTGGTGCGTTTCACACCTTGGCCCATAAGGCCCATATCTTTTGTCGGGGGTGCCCGAAACCCCTTCTGGTGACCCGATATGTACCTGGTACCCTCCGGAACACTTCTGGTGTCCGAATATCATCGTCCTACATATGAATCTTTACCTCTCGGCAATTTTGGGACTCCTCGTCATGTCTGTGATCTCATCCGGGACTCCGAACACCATTCGGTCACCAAATCACATAACTCATATAATACTATATCGTCATCGAACGTTAAGCGTGCGGACCCTACGGGTTCGAGAACTATGTAGACATGACCGAGACACCTCTTCGGTCAATAACCAATAGCGGAACCTGGATGCTCATATTGGCTCCTCCATATTCTACGAAGATCTTTATCGGTCAAACCGCTATGTCAACATATGTAATTCCCTTTGTCCATTGGTATGTTACTTGCCCGAGATTCGATCGTCGGTATCTTCATACACTACTAGGGAAAAGCCCAGCAGTAGTGCGGGTCTAAAGGCTATCAGTAGCGCGGGGCACCGCGCTACTGATACGGTGCTACAGCTAACATTACGCGCTACTGATATACCTACTTAGCAGTAGGGCCTTCCATACCAGCGCTACTGCTAAGTACTTTAGCAGTAGCGTTTTCCTGTCCAGCGCTAAAGAGCGCTACTACTATTTTTTTTCATATCTTAGCAGTAGCCTTTTCCTGTCCAGTGCTAAAGAGCGCTACTACTATATTTTTTCATATCTTTTTTGCTATGTATTTGCGATGTTTTCGTACAAGTTTTATATAGTATTCTAATCATATCATAAACATGCAATATGCTCATCATATCATACACATAATAGTCTCATCATATCATCCAACACAAATCATGTCGTCACATCATAATCATGATATAGCTATACAAGTTACATGGCATGTCTCATCATACATAATGTAGTACTTCTTGAGGCGTCGATTCATATCCCTCTCTCGCACTAGCATGAACCTAAACTAACTACTGGCTGTCGCTCGGAAACCGGTACACCTGGGCTTGACACTCCGACCACTCGTTGTATACTCCTGGCTTAGCACTTCTTCGACATCGATGATCTATGCACCTGCTGAGGGAGTCCTGGATTATGGGGTTCTCGGGGAGCCGGCCTATGTTGCGTTGGCCGGACTGCTGGGCCGTGAAGATACGAGACAGAAGACCTTCCCCCGTGTGCGGATAGGACTCTCCTTTGCGTGGATGGCAAGCTTGGCGTACGGATGTGTAGTTTCCTTTCTCTGTAAACCGACTCTGTACAATCCTAGGCCCCTCCGGTGTCTATATAAACCGGAGGGTTTAGTCCATAGAGGCCAAGACAAATCATATAGGCTAGACATCTAGGGTTTATCCATTACGATCTCGAGGTAGATCAACTCTTGTAACCCCTATACTCATTGAATACAATCAAGGAGGACGTAGGGTTTTACCTCCATTCAGAGGGCCCGAACCTGGGTAAACATCGTGTCCCCTGCCTCCTGTTACCTTCGATCCTTAGATGCACAGTTCAGGACCCCTACCCGAGATCGGCCGGTTTCGACACCGACATTGGTGCTTTCATTGAGAGTTCCACTATGACGTTGACAGAAGGTTCGATGGCTCGATCGATCATCCACAACAATGCTGTTTCAGGAGAGACTTTCCTTCCCGGTCAAATTTTCGTGTTTGGCGGCTTCTCGCTACATGCCAACTCGATTGGCCACCTCGAAAAAATCGACAGCTACGCCCCTGGTCATCAGATCAGTTTTGGAAATCTGAATTATGTCGCTGATATCCGAAGAGTCTTGATCTTCGAAGGGTTTGCGGCCCCGACCACCGCTCTGGCCTTAGATCGGGAGCATATTGCCAGTTCCGAAGACGAGAGTTTAGAGCCCGCCGGACCCTCTGCAACCGTGGAGCTCGCCACCGAAGATCCGGAGGGGACTGCATCATCGGCAGGCCCAGAGTTACTCCAAGTTCCCCCCGTCATCAGAAGGCCGGACTCGCCTCCGGGTACCAGCTCCAAACTCTCGAGGCCCGCGTCACATGAGCTTGGCCAGAAGACTCCTGCCCCGCCTAGCTCCACGAACTCTCGCTTCCCCGTCCAAACCTTGCTCTTAAACGAGGCTCTGGACTTAATTCGATCCCTCGCCATTATAGAGGAATCACTACCGAACTACACCCAGCCCGGACTAGGGGCTGAGAGCGGGGAATTTTACGCCCCACCCACCACCCACTTCATAGCCACTGTCGAGGACTTAACCGACATGCTGGACTACGCCTCCGAAGACATCGATTGTATGAATGTCGATGCTGGAGGCGAACAAGGCCAAGACCCGCCGTTTACCGGACGTTGGGCGGCCACCTCCTCATATGACGTGTATATGGTGGACACACCCAAAGAAGATGACGGCAACGGCAAGAAGGATCCGGTCGAGAACGAGCCTGTCGAGGCACCATCAAAGCATCGTCGTCGCGGTGCCGTTCAAAATTGCGTCATGAAAAAGACAGTAATACCGGCACCGGGGACAATAACACTCCTGATAATGCCGAAGACCCCGAAGCCCCTGTCGAACCAACATCCGAACATGACGATTGGGAGGAGGGGCAAGTTAACCCTGACGATCTGGTCGGGAATGAGGACTCGGAGGATAGCAACTATCTACCACCCTCCGAGGACGACGTGAGCCTCGGCGACGAGAACTTCATCGTGATAGAGAAACCACTTGAGCAGGAGCGCTTTAAGCGCCAGCTAATTGCCATGGCGAGAAGCCTAAAAAGAAGCAACAACTACTCCAAGCCGAACAGGATACACTCAATGACAAATGGACCCAGGTCCTAGCTGCTGAAGAGTATGGTCTTCAACACCCACCAAGAAGTTATCCGAAGCGCCGGTTACTACCACAATTCGACGACGAGGCCATTGAGCCAATACCATAAAGACACGACCGCGCTGATGAACCAGACCGACCACCGCGTGGACGAGACAGAGCGGCTATCCAGGCTGAACACCAGCCTGCACCACCCCGCCTTAGAGGTAGAGAGACAGCGGCTCTAGGATATACCTACGACCCACGTAGGACCTGGACAATAGAGCCGGTCAGACCAGATCAATCTATGGATCAAGGGGGCGCGCCCCAACGCGAGAGGATGGCCATCAGGCCTGGCGCGATAAGCACAACCTCACCCGGGCCGAAAACCGCATACGGACGTCATCCGAACTCCGCGCAATGTTCCCCGATACAGTGGCGCCGCACACCCCTTATGCTTCACCGATGAGGTAATGGAGCACCACTTACCAGAAGGGTCCAAACCCGTGAACATTGAATCATACGATGGAACGACAGATCCCGCAATATGGATCAAAGATTTTCTTCTCCATATCCACATGGCTCGCGGTGATGATCTCCACGCCATCATGTACTGATATATCTTCGTCGTATCTACTTACAAACACTTTTGCCCTTGTTTTGGACTCTAACTTGCATGATTTGTATGGAACTAACCCGGACTGACGCTGTTTTCAGCAGAACTGCCATGGTGTTATTTTTGTGCAGAAATAAAAGTTCTCGGAATGACTTAAAAATTCACGGCGCAACTTTTTGAAATTAATAAAAAATATTGGTGAAAGAATAAATGTTAGGGGGCCCACACCCTATCCACGAGGGTGCCCCCCCTAGGGCATGCCCCCTGCCTCGTGGGCCCCCTGGACCTCCGCCGACTTCAACTCCAACTCCATATATTCACGGAGAAAAAAATCAGAGAGAAAGATTCATCGTGTC
Organism: Triticum aestivum; assembly: GCF_018294505.1. NCBI lineage: Eukaryota > Viridiplantae > Streptophyta > Magnoliopsida > Poales > Poaceae > Triticum > Triticum aestivum. Next base: position 799,764,586 of record NC_057798.1, read on the forward strand.
TTACGATACGGAGCCGCCGCCATGCCTTAAACTCTCTCGGGAGGGCTGATCTCGAGTCTGTTCGGGGCTCCGGAGAGGGGGGATTCATCGTCGTCATCATCATCAACCATGCTCCATCACCAATTTCTTGATACTCACCGCCATGCGTGAGTAATTCCATCATAGGCTTGTTGGACGTTGATGGGTTGGATGAGATTTACCATGTAATCAAGTTAGTTTTGTTAGGGTTTGATCCCTAGTATCCACTATGTTCTGAGATTGATGTTGCTATGACTTTGCTATGCTTAATGCTTGTCACTAGGGCCCGAGTGCCATGATTTCAGATTTGAACCTATTATGCTTTCATGAATATATGTGAGTTCTTGATCCTATCTTGCAAGTATGTAGTCACCTATTATGTGTTATGATCTGTTAACCCTGGAGTGACAATAATCGGGATACTTACCGGTGATGACCGTCGTTTGAGGAGTTCATGTATTCACTAAATGTTAATGCTTTGGTCCGGTACTCTATTAAAAGGAGGCCTTAATATTCCTTAGTTTCCATTAGGACCCCACTGCCACGGGAGGGTAGGACAAAAGATGTCATGCAAGTTCTTTTCCATAAGCACGTATGACTATATTCGGAATACATGCCTACATTACATTGATGAACTGGAGCTAATTCTGTGTCATCCTATGTTATAACTATTACGCGAGGAATCGCATCCGACATAATTATCCATCACTGATCCAATGCCTACGAGCTTTTCACATATTGCTCTTTGCTTAGTTACTTTACCATTGCTGCTGTTGCAATTACTACAAAACTGCTACTGTTACTTTTGCTACTGTTACCGTTACTTCCATATTACTTTGCTACTAAATACTTTGCTGTAGATACTAAGTTATCCATGTGTGGTTGAATTGACAACTCAACTACTAATACTTGAGAATATTCTTTGGCTCCCCTTGTGTCGAATCAATAAATTTGGGTTGAATACTCTACCCTCGAAAACTGTTGCGATCCCCTATACTTGTGGGTTATCAAGACTATTTTCTGGCGCCGTTGCCGAGGAGCATAGCTCTATTCTTTGAGTCACTTGGGATTTATATCTGCTGATCGCTATGAGGAACTTGAAGGACGAAAGAACTAAGATTTATCTCTCAACTACGAGGGGAGGTAAGGAACTGCCATCTAGCTCTGCACTTGATTCTTCTTCTGCTATGAGTAAGCTTGTAACACCTAAACCTGCTTCTGCTATGAATTCTGATATGTCGCCTGTTATTGATGATGCCACTTCTACTATGCATGATAATTATGATGAAACTACTTCTATGGTTGATACTACTGTGCCATTAGGTGAATTTCTTGATGAACAACTTGCTAGGGCTAGAGAGAATGAAATTATTGAAACTGATATTATTGATGATAGTGACGATGAAGGTTCTCCCCCTAAATATGAATTGCCTGTTGCTCCTGAGGGTTATGTTATGGATGAAGAAACTGCTAGAGATTTTCTTGCTTGCAATGATAGATCTGATCTTAAGAAGTTTCTAGCTAAACTGAAACAAAAATCTCTGAATGCTAGAATGAAATATGACCCTACTTTTGCTACTTCACCTATCTTTGCTACTGATAAGGATTATGATTTCTCTGTCGATCCATAGATAATTACTTTGGTTGAATTTGATCCTTTTTATGGCTATGAATCTAAAACTATTGCGGCACATCTTACTAAATTGAATGATATAGCCACCCTGTTCACTAATGATGAGAAATCTTGCTACTATTATATCCTTAAGATATTTCCGTTCTCATTAAAGGGTGATGTTAAAACTTGGTTTAATTCTCTTGATCTTGGTTGTGTGCGTAGTCCCCAGGATATGATTTATTACTTCTCTGCTAAATATTTCCCCGCTCATAAGAAACAAGCTGTCTTAATGGAAATATATAATTTTGTGCAAAATGAAGAAGAGAGTCTCCCACAAGCTTGGGGGAGGCTTCTCCGGTTACTTAATGCTTTGCCTGATCATCCTCTTAAGAAAAATGAAATACTTGATATCTTTTATAATGGACTAACTGATGCTTCAAAGACCACTTGGAGAGTTGTGCTGGTTGTGTTTTCAGGGAAAGAACCGTTGATCAAGCTGAATTGCTATTGAATAATATGTTGACTAATGAAAATAATTGGACACTTCCTGAGCCAACTCCGAAGTAAAGGGGTGTTCTATTTCTCAGTCCTGAAGATATGCGAGAGAAAAAGAAATCTATGAAAGAAAAAGGTATTAAAGCTGAAGATGTTAAGAATTTACCTCGTGTTGAAGGAATACATGGTCTTATTGAAGAAATACACGGTCTTGATAACCCGACACGGGTAGTAAAGGTAAATGCTCTCTATAGATATGATAAAGTTGAAATCCCGTCTACTAAGTTTGCTAGCCAATGCTTGGATGAATTTGATGACTTTATGGCTAGACAAGAAAACTTCAATGCTTATGTTGGTAGACAATTGAACAGTAATGCTTATATGATTGGACACTTGAGTGATTATATGTCTAGAGTTAAGGGTGAACTTAAACTCATTAGTAAACATGCTTCTATGGTTACCACTCAAGTAGAACAAGTACTTCAAGCTCAAAACGATTTGCTCAATGAATTGAATAATAAATATGACTTTGCTGTTAGAGTAGCAACTATAATGGGTAAAATGACTCAGGAACCTTTGTATCCTGAAGGCCACCCTAAGAGAATTGAGCAAGATTCTCAGAGAAATAATGTTGATGCACCTAGTCCTTCTAAAAAGAAGAAAAAGAAAAATGATAGGACTTTGCATGCTTCTAGTGAACCTGTTGTTGACACACCTGAGAATCCCAATGATATTTCTATTTTTATGCTGAAACACAATCTGGTGATGAACACGAACCTAGTGATAATGTTAATAATAATGATCATGTTGATGCTCAACTAGCAATAATAATGATGTAGAGATTGAACCTGCTGTTGATCTTAATAACCCACAATCAAAAAATCAACGTTATGATAAGAGAAACTTTGTTGCTAGGAAGCACGGTAAAGAAAGAAAACCATGGGTTCAGAAACCCATGCCTTTTCCTCCTAAGCCATCTAAGAAAAAGGATGATCAGGATTTTGAGCACTTTGCTGAAATGATTAGACCTATCTTTTTGCGTATGTGTTTGACTGATATGCTTAAAGTGAACCCTTATGCTAAGTACATGAAAGATATTATTACAAATAAAAGAAAGATACCGGAAGCTGAGATTTCCACCATGCTTGCTAATTATACTTTTAAAGGTGGAATACCTAAGAAATTAGGAGATCCAGGAGTACCAACTATACCATGCTCTATTAAAAAAACTATGTTAAAACTGCTTTATGTGATCTTGGAGCCGGTGTTAGTGTTATGCCTTTCTCTTTATATCGTAGACTTGAATTGAATAAGTTGACACCTACTGAAATATCTTTGCAAGTGGCTGATAAATCAACTGCTATACCTGTCGGTATTTGTGAGGATGTGCCTATTGTGGTTGTAAACGTTACTATCTTAACGGACTTTGTTATTCTTGATATTCCCGAGGACGATAGTATGTCAATTATCCTTGGTAGACCCTTCTTGAATACTGCAGGGGCTGTCATTGATTGCAACAAAGGCAATGTCACTTTTCATGTTAATGGTAATGAGCATACGGTACACTTTCCGAGGAAACAACCTCAAGTTCACAGTATCAATTCTATTGGAAAAATTCCAACTATTATTATTGGAGGTTTTGAATTTCCTCTTCCTACTATCAAGAAGAAATATGATATTATTATTATTGGGGATGTGCATATACCCGTTGAGGTAACCTAGTGTTATTCGAAATTTCTCCAGTTCCATGTTATTCGGAATGAGTTTGTTAACAAGACTTGATCAACCTTGTTAGTGGATTCCTTTTGATGAGCATGAGATGGATGATGTTAGAAGGCACAACCTTCTGTACCCTCCTTTTACTTTTTGTTATTTATATTAAATAAAGAAAAAAATAGTATTTGTTGTCTGTTTTCTGAATTATCCATGCAATAAAAAATACCCCGGAAATAAAAGTTCTCTAAATGTCCTAAAAATTTAGTATGATTTTTTCTGAAATATTTGAGAATATCTTGAACTGAGAACACAGCAGGGGGAGCAAGCACCTGGCCATGAGGGTCCAGGGCGCGCCCCCTGGCTCGTGGGCCCATGGTGGCCCCCCTCCACTTATTCCTGCACCCATGCTCTTCTTCTTCCTCCCAAAAAAATCACTATCCAGCTCAAGCACGAGTCCTAGCTCATTTTGCTGCCATTTTCTATCTCCTTGCTCAAAGCTCCATTCACAAAACTGCTTTGGGGGATTGTTCTTTGGTATGTGACTCCTCCAATGGTCCAATTAGTTTTTGTTCTAGTACTTTATTCATTGCAAATTTTTGCTGCCTAGGTGACCCTGTTCTTGAGCTTGCATGTCAAATTTATATATTCCCAAGTAGTTTTAATGCATGAAATAGTCTCTAGGCATTTGTAGGAGTAGTTTCTATCAATTTTGTTGAGTTTGGTTCACCTTTATTTTGAGTTACTAAAATTTTCAAAAATGTTTCAAAGGAAGAAATATGTCTAGAAAATTGTACCAAGGTGGTTCTTCAAGGAAGCAAGCACCCAGGCTCGCAATACACGAGCAGGACGATGAACCACCGAGGTAAGCTTACGTGTGGCATTATGAATGGCCGTTAGAGGAGTTTATGGTCAAAGCGGGCATCAAGGATGAATTTGATGCATATGTGCGTAATGTTGATCTTGAGGACTTCATGCAAGATAAGTGCCCTCAATATTACCATTTAACTGATTCCTTTGTAAGAAGGTTTATATTTATATCTTCACGCAATTGTCACAATGTCATGTTTGATCTTTATGATAAATCAGATACCATGGACCTAGAAGATTTTACTATTGCTTGTAAACTCCCGCATTGGGGCAGTGTCAATGAACCTCGTAAATCTGAATATAAAGACTTTCTTGCTAGTATCACTGTGGGAGAATCCAGAGAAATAGCGCAAGCTACCATTGGGAGCATTCATTTTCCTGCTATACATTAGATGCATTAACAGTAAAGATGAAGCTTGTGACATGTGTGTGCCGGATCATAGTGTTCTCAAGAGTGCTGTATTAGGTGATAAACAATATAACTTGGGGGCAATTGTTGCACGTAGGTTGCATAGTAATGGTTTAGATGGAGACTTGTTTGGAGGGATTTATGCGACCCATGTGGCTAATTATCTTGGTATACCCGCACATGAAAATGATAGAGAGTTGCCTCCCTCTTATTTAGATTATAATGTCATGGTTAATCATCATTTTCTTGAGAGGAATGAACAAATCCTCCAGTACCGACTAATCTTTGATAGACGTCGCGCTATCCATATTAGTCCCCCTGCTCCTGCCTTCTTTGACTATCAGGCAAAAGGAAGATATGTTATCACCAGGGAAGAGGCGAACGAGTATGAGAGGAGGACGGAGGGAGCTCGCCTCCAGGCTGCAGCTCGTGAGGCAATGTTGGCTGCTGCATCTCAATACGACCCTAGTTACAACTTCGGATATCCGTTAGGCCATCCATGGGCATAGACCAACTTCGGCCAAAAGCCTAAGCTTGGGGGAGTACGTATTTCTCACCGACATTACATTCACGTTCATACACTCATTCTAGTTGTCGGTGCCCATACTTTTTCACTGTACTATCCATGCTAGTTTAGTTTTTTTTCTAACTTTCTTCTTATGTGTTCGAAAAACCTTATGAAAAACAAAAAAATTTAGTTATAGCTTTTAGCTAGTTTACTTTCCATGCTTATAGTAGTAATTAAAAGAAAATCGAAAAGGATTTCTCGTTCTTCTTTTTCTTGTTGGGAGCTTTCCCGTGTAAATAGTTTTATTTCTTTTCTTTTCTTTGGGGGTCGAGAGGAGAAGACCATGATGAAAATGTTGAGTGGCTCTCGTATGCATTATTGTTGATTTAGCCAAGAACCCATATTACGTTGTCTTCTCCCTCGAATTAAATGCTTGCAGATTCCATCTTAGTCCAATGCACGTGCACTATTATTATTATTCACACCGTTCGGTCGTGCAAGTGAAAGAAAATAATGATGATATATGATGAAATGATTGAGATGAGAGAAGTTGGTATGAACTCGACCTATCTTGTTTTTGTAAATATGATTAGTTCATCGTTCCTGATTCAGCCTATTATGAATAAACACGTTTGCAATGACAATTAGAGATTATAGTTGCTTATGCCATGCTTAATTAGCTAGGAGTTATAATGGTTTACCTTGCATGCCAACATGCTATTAAAATGGTTGTGATGTGGTATGATAGGGTGGTATCCTCCTTTGAATGATTTGAGTGGCTTGACTTGGCACATGTTCACGCATGTAGTTGAAACAAAATCAACATAGCCTTCACGATATTAATGTTCATGCTGGATTATATCCTACTCATGCTTGCACTCAGTGTTGATTAATTTTAATGCATGTTCATGACTGTTGTCGCTCTCTAGTTGTTCGCTTCCCAGTCTCTTTCTAGCCTTCACTTGTACTAAGCGGGAATACTGCTTGTGCATCCAAACTTCATAAACCCCAAAGTTATTCCATATGAGTCCACCATACCTTCCTATATGCGGTATTTACCTGCCGTTCCAAGTAAATTTGTACGTGCCAAACTCTAAACCTTCAAATGAAATTCTGTTTTGCATGCTTGAACAACTCATGTATCAACTAGGGCTGTCTGTATCTTCCATTTTAGGCGGGTTATTCTCAAGAGGAGTGGACTCCTGTAACATCCCAAATTTTCAATTTGGAATGTTATACATTACATCATCATTACATATCATATTTATTGCATTTTGGCTTGATCCTAGAAATTCTACGCAACTCAAGGACCCACGGAGAGAGTTGGGGATTTCGTTATTTTCATATTTGAGTTTTCTCAAATTTTGGAAATAGGATCATTTGATTTTATTTATTTTATCTTCAATTGTTTCTATTATAAAAATAAGAGAGAGGGAATAAAATGACTTTCCCAAAATAAAGAAATATTGAGGATTTAATAAAAAATCAAATAAGATTGTATTTCGGAGTTTTTGGCTATTTTATTTGAATTTAGGAAAAATGTGCGTTTTTCAAAATTGCATTTAGGCCCCAAATAAATGTTCATCTTATCCGGCTTGATTTTAGAAGTCGGGAAAAATTTATTTCGGGATTTTTGGAGTCCGTTTAGTATTTCTTTTATTTATTTTTCTGCGTGAAAGTATTTTTAAAAAAAGCTAACCGACCTACCGGGCCATGTCCGCCTTGGACTCTAGGCCCGGCCGGCCTTATAAGCCGGGGGAGCCGAGCCGCCAGCCCCCGAAACCCTAGCCGCACCCGAGCCCCGCCGCCGCCGCTGCCGCCGCCCGCGCTCGACGCCGCCAGCCGCGCCCAACGCCGCATCCTCCGGATCCCGCTACCGCCGCCGCCACAGACACCGCCGCCGCCCGCCGCCGCCCGCGCCCGACGCTGCAACCGCTGGATCCCGCCACCGCCGCCCCGCCGCCCGACGCCGCCGCCCTGCACCCTGCCGCCACCCGCCGCCCTCGCGAGAGACCCCGCCGTCGCCGGAGCCCGCCGGAGGTAGCCGCCGCGGTTTTTGAGAGAAACCCGTCGGTGTTATTTTAGAACCCCGGTTTATTTTTCTTAATAGATCAGTTTTTTTACGGTTTAGTTTATTTAGCGGACGTTCGTCCATACGTTCATTTTAACGAATGGTTTTCGTCGTTAGCCGCAGAAAGCGAACGTTCGTTCGTTAGCCTGTTCGTTCGTTTTTCTTTTTCTCGGATTTTCCGCGATTATTTCTGATCCGATTTTCGTTTTAGTATAACTTTTCGCTCGTTTATCGGAATCAGGCGATTCAAGCGCCTAGAGTTTCGTCTTGAAACCCTCTTTCTGTTTAACCTACTCAAACAAGTTTTTGCTATTATAAAATTTTGACTTAGGTCCAGATTAGTAAACGAAGCTTGTTTCTTTCGCCGTTTGACTTTTGTTGCTTCGTTTGATTTGATTCTTTTTGCAAACCGGAGTTCTTAAGTTGAACTTTCTGGTTAGATCTCTTATTTGAGTTTTACCTGTGCATTATATGAGTGCTTATTGTATGCTTGTTTGTTTGCGATAGAGTACCCGGAGTGCGCCGCTTGCTACTTCGAATCTCTAGGTTTCACGGATCATCAGCAAGGCAAGTAAAACTTTGATCATACCTCTTGACTACCCAGTTTTATTGCATTAGATCAATCCTCAAACAATTGCATGGTTAGGATCTGATTATTATGTGGGTTCTGGGATGTAGATGAGGTAGTACCTATTACCTATTTTATTATCAAACCTTTGGGAGTTACTTCTACGTTTGCTTATGTTGCTATGCTATGCTAGTAGACGTGGATTGGGTGAGTGTTTTTATGACAGATGTGAGATTGATATTTAATGGTTTACTTAAGGTGGCAACTTAAACTCACATCTGGGTGGACTGAGGCACCTGGGGAACCCAGTGTTGCCTATATTTCTGGAAATCCCGGGGTACCGTGTGATTCTCCTATGGACCGCCACCCAGGCTCAAAGGGATCATGAGATTTTTCATGCTAGAAACTTCCGTGTGCAGCCACAAGCTAATATGGGCTCTAGCATAGTTGACTAAGTTGTGTGAACTCTTGAAGAGGTAGACTAGTAGATGTAGGGGAAAGTAGGTGTAACTGTCTACCCGGAGTAGGGAGTTTATGCTTCTGAAAGACTGTGTCTCGGTCATCCGTTTCTCAAACACCCTGTAGTGCGAGAAATCCAACGGAGGAGATCAAGTCTTGTGGGGAAAAGTGCTCAAACCTCTGCAGAGTGTATAAACTAATCATGGTTAGTCGTGTCCCCGATTATGGATGTTTTGAGTATCTAGTACCTGGATTATCATGAGAATCTCATCATGTTACTTTTAATTTAATCTTGTTGGGTTAATTATGATGCTTAATTGGGATTGAGTTGGAGTACCCTTCTCAATGTTTAACAACCACCATGATAGTTAAATAAAATTTATTCCTTTGAAGTAGGGGAAATTGGCTTTATGCAAAACTGTAACCATAGAGCTTTCCAACAGCCGTATATGCATGTAGAATAGCATTATTCTGTTCATTACTCTCTATGTGTTACATTGCCTGCATATTCCATGTGCTGACCCGTTTCGTGCTGCAACGTTCATGTTGTAGACTTTTCAGACGATGAGTAAGGTGCCTTAGGTTGTGATCTTATACTCGGTGATGCCGTTGAAGTTGATGGACTCGCTTATCTTCCAAGCCTTCCGCTGTTATCGTTATTAGATGGCCTTAAGCCATATTTATTGTAATAAGTTCTCTTTTGAGACATTCAATGTAATACGTGTGTGATTGCTACTCTGTTATAAATCCTTCAAGTACTGTGTGTGTCAGCATTACTGATCCAGGGATGACACTGAAGCACAGAGATTAGACGGTCTGGTCGCTCCAACTCCGCTCCTCATTCACGAGAAAATGGCTGGTCACAGGGGTGCCCAGTCCCATGCTCAAATCAAATAAAAATAATTACAAACAAAACTCCCCCAGGATTGTAGTTAGTTGGAGGCACCCGTTGTTTCGGGCAAGCCATGGATTGATGCTTGTTGGTGGCGGCAGAGTATAAACTTTACCATTCTGTTTGGGAACCGCCTATAATGTGTGTAGCATGGAAGATATCGAGATCTCTCAGTTGTTATGTTGACATTGAAAGTATACCACTCAAAATGTTATTTATCTCTATTTCAAAACCGAGCTCTGGCACCTCTACAAATCCCCGCTTCCCTTTGCGAAGGGCCTATCTATTTATTTTTATGTTTAGTCATCACCCTCTTATTTAAAAAGCACCCGCTGGAGAGCACCGCTGTCATTTGCATGCATTACTATTAATTTATATTAGAAATGACTATGACTGGATCTCTTTTACCATGAATTACAATGTTTAGTCAGTCCTTGATCTTCAAAGGTGCTCTTCATTTATGTTTTGCGGTCTCAGAGAGGGCTAGCGAGATACCATCTTGTTATATCATATTATGATTGTTTTGAGAAAGTGTTGTCATCCAAGATTTATTATTATTGCTCGCTAGTTGATTATGAAATTGATATGAGTAAACATGAGACCTAAGTGTTATTGTGAGTATGGTTAGTTCATAATCTTTGCTAAAAACTTGAATGCTGGCTTTACATATTTACAACAACAAGAGCAAACAGAGTTTGTAAAAGATTTTTCTTTATCATTTTCAGTTTGTCAACTGAATTTCTTGAGGACAAGCAAAGGTTTAAGCTTGGGGGAGTTGATACGTCTCCGTCGTATCTACTTTTCCAAACACTTTTGCCCTTGTTTTGGACTCTAACTTGCATGATTTGAATGGAACTAACCCGGACTGGCGTTGTTTTTTGCAGAACTGCCATGGTGTTATTTTTGTGCAAAAATAAAAGTTCTCGGAATGACCTGAAAATCCACAGACTAACTTTTTGGAATTAATAAAAAATATTGGCGAAAGAATAAACGTCAGGGAGCCCACACCCTGTCCATGAGGGTGGGGGTGCCCCCCCTAGGGCGCGCCCCCAGTCTCGTGGGCCCCCTGGACCTCCACCGACCTTAACTCCAACTCCATATATTCACGTTCGTGGAGAAAAATATCGGAGAAAAAGATTCATCGCGTTTTACGATATGGAGCCGCTGCCAAGCCCTAAACTCTCTCGTGAGGGCTGATCTAGAGTCCGTTTGGGGCTCTGGAGAGGGGGATTTGTCATCGTCGTCATCATCAACCATCCTCCATCACCAATTTCATGATCCTCACCACCGTGCATGAGTAATTCCATCGTACGCTTGCTGGACGGTGATGGGTTGGATGAGATTTACCATGTAATCAAGTTAGTTTTGTTAGGGTTTGATCCCTTGTATCCACTATGTTCTGAGATTGATGTTGCTATGACTTTGCTATGCTTAATCCTTGTCACTAGGGCCCGAGTGCCATGATTTCAGATCTGAACCTATTATGTTTTCATGAATATATGTGAGTTCTTGATCCTATCTTGCAAGTCTATAGTCACCTATTATGTGTTATGATCCGTTAACCCCGAAGTGACTATAATTGGGATACTTACCGGCGATGACTGTAGTTTGAGGAGTTCATGTATTCACTAAGTGTTAATGCTTTGGTCCGGTACTCTATTAAAAGGAGGCCTTAATATCCCTTAGTTTCCATTAGGACCCCGCTGCCACGGGAGGGTAGGACAAAAGATGTCATGCAAGTTCTTTTCCATAAGCACGTATGACTATATTCGGAATACATGCCTACATTACATTGATGAACTTGAGCTAGTTTTGTGTCACCCTATGTTATAACTATTACATGAGGAATCGCATCCGACATAATTATCCATCACTGATCCAATGCCTACGAGCTTTTCACATATTGCTCTTTGCTTAGTTACTTTACCGTTGCTGCTGTTACAATTACTACAAAACTGCTACTGTTACTTTTGCTACTGTTACCGTTACTTCCATATTACTTTGCTACTAAATATTTTGCTGCAGATACTAAGTTATCCAGGTGTGGTTGAATTAGCAACTCAACTGCTAATACTTGAGAATATTCTTTGGCTCCCCTTGTGCCGAATCAATAAATTTGGGTTGAATACTCTACCCTCGAAAACTGTTACGATCCCCTATACTTGTGGGTTACCAAGTACCTCCCCCTGAAGCTCAAGGGAGCATCACGACACTGGTTAAACAGCCTCCCAGAAAACTCTATTGGTAGGTGGGACGATTTGGAGGATGCCTTTCGAGACAACTTCCAAGGCACCTATGTCCGGCCTTCGGACGCTGATGACCTTAGTCACATAGTCCAGAACCCAGAGAGTCAGCCCGGAAGCTCTGGACCAGGTTCTTATCAAAAAGAACCAAATTGTCGATTGTCCAGACGTCGAAGCCCTTGCGGCCTTTAAACACAGTGTCCGGGATGAGTGGCTTGCCCGACACCTCGGCCAAGAAAAGCCAAAGTCCATGGCAGTCCTCACAGCACTCATGACCCGCTTTTGCGTGGGAGAAGATAGCTGGCTAGCTCGTGGAAGCAATAGCACCAGCGACCCCAGCACCTCCGAAGCCAGGGACAGCAACAGTAGGCCATGACGCAACAAAAACAAGCGTCGAAACAACAACGAAAATACCGAAGATACGGCGATCAATGCCGAATTCAGTGGCTGCAAACCCGGTCAGCGGAAGAAGCCATTCAAAGGAAACAAGGATAGCCAATCCAGTCTGGACAGGATACTCGGTCGACCTTGCCAGATTCATGGCTCCCCTAACAAGCCTGCCAATCACACCAACATAAATTGTGGGGGTTTCAAACAGGCCGGTAAGATAAACACCAAAAATAAGGGGAAAGGGCCACCCAGTGAGGATGACAATGAAGAGCCTCGCCTACCGAACACAAGGGGACAGAAGAAAATTTTCCCCTGAGGTAAAAACGGTGAATATGATATACGTTACGCATATCCCAAAGAGGGAGCACAAGCGTGCGCTAAGGGATGTCTACGCCGTAGAGTCGGTCGCCCCAAAATTCAACCCCTGGTCGGCTTGTCCGATCATCTTCGATCGTAAGGATCACCCGACCAGTACCCATCATGGAGGTTCGGCGGCCTTGGTCCTCTATCCAATCATCGACGGATTCCATCTCACACGAGTCCTTATGGACAGCGGTAGCAGTCTTAATCTGCTCTATCAAGACACAGTCCGCAAAATGGGTATTGATTCGTCAAGAATCAAGCCCACTAAAACCACCTTTAAAGGAGTAATCCCTGGTGTGGAAGCCCGTTGCACAGGCTCCGTAACATTGGAACTGGTCTTCGGCTCGCCGGACAACTTCCGAAGCGAAGACTTGATCTTCGACATCGTCCCCTTCCATAGGGGTTACCACGCACTGCTCGGATGAACCGCCTTTGCCCGCTTCAATGCCGTCCCACATTATGCTTACTTAAGCTCAAAATGCCCGGACCTCGCGGCGTCATAACAGTATATCGAAATATGGAGTGCTCCTTCCGTACTGAGGAGCATACCGCAACCCTCGCAGCTGAAGTATAGGGTGGCCTTAACAAGCCGAACACTACCTCGGCAGTCAAGCCCTCAGACACTGTCAAACAAGTCTGTCTTACCCTGTAGAATGACAGTTCGGCTCGTCTAGAGCTCGATTAGCAATCTGGCCTCCGTCAAAATCCCAACCCGATTGCGGCATACGTACCGCGCGTGCATAACTGCGCATTAAAGATACCATGGGCAAGGACGGAGGCACACTAAAATCAAAGTCCGCAATACGGCTCGATCCTATCCGGACCTTCATATTTTCTTTCTCTTTTTTTCTTATTTTTTTCAGGTTCTTTACAACCCACATCACTTTTCGATACTACCAAGGGCCCCTTTTCCAGGCCCCTTATCTATACTCGATCGTCCATCCCTTCAAAGGATCATACACCAAGGCGAAAAGTGGTGCAAACGTGCGGCAGAACGTACAAGGGATCCTCAAGATCATCTTTTCCTTTTTAAGGACCTGTATACAACTTTTCCTTGTCCTTGGCATGTAAAATAGCCTCGGTCAAAGGAAACAATAGGCCAAACAACTAAATGATATTTTATTTACTCTCCGTTCAAAGGAAAACTGGATCTAGGTTTATCATACTTTTTCTTGACCCCTTTGGGAAGACCATAGAAAGAGAGCATATACAATGGCAAGCTACATAAAGAGGAGTTTACCAAAGTCAGTCTCCTAGCTATATTTAATAACCCCCCCCCAACCAATGATCTATCTTTTTTCCATCTTATCCACACGGGGGGGTCTAGTCGGTGTTTTTCAGCCTCTTTTCATCTACCGGAATTCCTAAATATTTAAAAGGTAGTTCACCTCCCTTACAAGTAATACTTTGTTCAAAAAGACTGGTTATGTCCTCATCTAACCCTCATTCCAACCACCTCACTCTTATGAAAATTAATTTTCAATCCAGATATGAGCTCAAAGAGGCATAACAAATTTCAAAATAATGCAAATATTTCCAGAAAGAGAAAGAACCCAGCACCAGCACAGAAAGAGAAACAACTTCAACAAGGGCAACCACTATTTGTACTGCAGTCTCAACAGCTGGATCAAGAAAGAGAAAGAACCCAGCACTAGCCAACAACACAAGGTTAAGTGCATCATCTCCAGCAAAGAACGCCAGATCAAGAGTTGCAAGAGGTTTCAATGCTCCAAGGGCAGCATCAACCTCATGTCAAGCTGATGTTTGTTCTAAGAGGAAGAGGAAGGCCCCAAGAAAATTTGCTTTGTATTTCACAGCCAGTGGCAACCATTGAATATGTTGCAATCTGGTGATGAGACCTATATTTGTTATGCCTTGAACTACGCTTGTTAGGCATGCTTGGTATCTGTGTTTGTTGCACTCAACTCTGTTTCGATTTGAACAATTAAGTTATGTGGTGTGTGTTTCAACTACTTGGAACAATTAAGTTATCTGCTGTCAACATCTATTTTGATTTGATATGACCTAAGTTATGAATTGTTTCATATGAAATTATTTCTTATGTTGATCATTGTTATATAGATGAATTGATAACTTTTGTTGATAATTGATTGATATGATTTGGTCAACCCTAAAGTGGCTTAATTAGGTCACTTTGGGTGGCCACTTGTCAACCAACCCTAAAGTGGCCAAATTAGGTCAATTTGGGTGGCAACTTGTCGACCAACCCTAAAGTGGCCAAATTAGGTCACTTTGGGTGGCAACTTGTCGACCAACCCTAAAGTGGCCAAATTAGGTTAGTTTGGGTGGCAACTTGTCGACCAACCCTAAAGTGGCCTAATCAGGTCACTTTGGGTGGCAACTTGTCGACCAAACCCTAAAGTGGCCTAATGAGGTGACTTTGAGTGGTAACTTGTCGACCAAACCCTAACAGATCAAACCTTCACCAAATCAAATCGTTCATACATACAAATATAGATAAAACATTCACTCATAAATTGCATCATAGACAGATTGATTCATCACATAGATAGATCATTCAACATTTTTCTTACACCAACTTCATAAATTGCATCATAGACAACTTGATTCATCACATACATAGCTCGTTCAACATTATTCTTACACCAACTTCATACATCACATAGATAGAAAGACAGATCTAGGACCACAGAAACATAACAGCAATATCATGAGTACAGAATCCTAGTCCACCTCTACCTAGTGACCTGAAAATGATGGAAATTTTCCCTCCTCTTTGCCTAGTAGATGATATCAGCATCACTAGGGTTGGAGCCAGGGGAATGCCTCCAGGAACTGCTCTGTGTCCTTGCAGTTGGCGTGTTGCAAGGATCATCCCAGCAAGTTGCCTTCTCACCCTCCTTCTTGCATCTCTGCACCTGGCTCCCCTGGGCACCTCTTCTTCTCCATCTATCACCTCTCCAGGATCCATTTCTCCCTAGAATTCTAGGGTTTTCTTTGGCGGCTGGGGGTGGAGAAGGGTGGGCAGCGGGATTGACTGTGGTTTCTGCCAAGGGGTGGGCTTTATAGACTACTAAGGGTTGGTGGTAGGTAGGCACAGGAGTAAAAAAACCAGCCCAGTACTACGCCCACATTGTATACATAATGGTTTTAGGCCCAAAAATAAACTAGTATAGCATTGCTAGTTTCAGGAAAACAACCTAAAGAAATAAAACAGATCTTCACTTCATTACTTAAGATAGATAGGTTCTTAAGAGTACAATAACATAAGCCTGACTTAGCAAAAGGTTCTCAAAGTCTACCACCACTCCAGTTACCATAACTTAAACAGTTCATATAGGACTGCACAAAATATACTCCTGCCATCATCTTGCAAGGCATGTTATATGTGTAGGCCACCTTACTTACTTAACCACCATTGTCCAAATCTTCAAGCCTCTAGTATGGCCTTGATTTGCTCAAGCTTTTCCTTGATCCCATGGCCAGCATTCAATAGATTAGCAACTACCTTCTTAAGCTCTTTCTTCTCTTGTGCAAGAAGATTCCTGTCCACCTTGATCTCTTTCATAGCCTTCCTGGTGTTGTGAATTATGTCTGCCTGGGCCTGAAGGATACACTTCTGTTCTTTTGCTAGACTTAGCTTCTCCACCTTCATCTCCAACTCTAGCTCTTCCTTCTTATTCTCATATTTCTCATCATCCATTGCTTTCTGGTAGTCAATCTTGCCAACACCATCCTGCCAGTCAAACATCTTGCTAACATCATCAACCATTTTATGATACTCAGTGCAGAGATGATCATACTCCTTCTTCAACTTGGCAACCTCATCCTCATATGCATGCTTGTCTTGAATCCTTCCAAGGTTTTTTTCATGGAACATTTCCCATAGCTTGATGAGGCAGTTCTTAAGTACATCAGGCCAGACAGGATCAACCCGCTGAACTACACCACAATTTACACCTCCTTGTAGTTTGATCAGACAACACATACTTCATAAAATGCATAAATTCAGTACTAAATTCAGTTCAAACAGAGTTAATGTACAAATTCAAAAATATATGCAATTAAATATAGCATAACATAAACCAATCAATATATCTGTCCACCATGACTGACTTCATATATCCATTCAATACACTTAATCTATGCAAACAAAAACCAACACTTAGCATAACTCAATCACTTACTTTCTGCAGACTAAAAAAAATCTACACATTAACTGAATCCACCCAGCATAACTGAATCCACTAGGCATAACTGATAACGAGATAGCTTAAATGAATCACTGAATTCATATATCAAGTAAAAAATCACACTCTCTGCAAATAAGAACACTGACTTCAGATAACAATGAGCTACTGATTTACTAAATTACTCACCTGAACAGGGCATCCGTAGAACCTCCTCCTAGTGTTAGCACCTTCAAAAGCAACACACTTCCTAGGCTTCATCTCGTGCAGAGTGCACTTGGCAACTTCCTTCATGGGAGCACCACACAAGAGTGGCTCAGGGATGCTGTCAGGTGTGTCCTACATGCAGTACACGGTAGATCAGAACCAAAGCATCAATAGTTCCATTTGAGTAAAGCTTTGCCTTGCTCAAGGTCAAATGTACAAGGTAGATCAGATCAGACATCACAGTTGCATCCATACCCTAGATCAAAACTAACATCTAACCAAACCAAACGAATCTATCCATACAAATATGCAGATCATCAACCCTCATTCCCAAATCGATTCAACCCTAACCCTAACCCTAGATAATGATAGAGAGGAGGAGGATGAGGCTTACAAAGTACTCCATGTCCATCAAGTTGCCCCCCATGTTGTCGCCGTCGGAGCTCTCATCCCCATGATTCCAAGAAGGCATCTTGGCCGGCGATGAGGAACGGAGGTGGTCGGCGACGATGGGGAGCTCGGCCAGGCGAAACAGAGCAAGGGGGGACAGAGTGAGACTGAGTAAGCGCGAGGTAGACAGAGTGAGAGACGGATCCGTCTTGACCTGGCTGGGATGGCTCATGCGCCCTAACGGCCGTCAGCCGTGCACCGTCAGCCCTGTGGCCGACAAAACCCTGACGGGCGGGCCGCACATGTTATAAACCCACTTAAAATGTAATCATTCGGCCACTTGGTTCTTTTTTGGAACAGCTCACTGATACGTCTCCAACGTATCTACTTTTCCAAACACTTTTGCCCTTGTTTTGGACTCTAACTTGCATGATTTGAATGAAACTAACACGGACTGACGCTATTTTCAGCAGAACTGCCATGATGTTGTTTTATGTGTAGAAAAGAAAAGTTCTCGGAATGTCCTAGAAATCCACAGAGGCACTTTTCAAATTTAATAAGAAACTTTGGCGAAATAATCAAGGTCAGGGGGCCCACGGGCTGTCCACGAGACATGGGGGTGCCCCCCTAGGGGCGCACCCTCCTATCTCGTGGGCCCCCCGGACCTCCTCCGACCTCAACTCCAACTCCATATATACCGTCTCGGGGAGAAAAAATTCAAGGAGAAAGTTTCATCGCGTTTTATGACACGGAGCCGCAGCCAAGCCCTAATCTCTCTTGGAAGGGCTGATCTGGAGTCCGTTCGGGGCTCCGGAGAGGGGGATTCGTCGCCGTCGTCATCATCAACCATCCTCCATCACCAATTTCATGATGCTCACCGCCGTGCGTGAGTAATTCCATCGTAGGCTTGTTGGACGGTGATGGGTTGGATGAGATTTACCATGTAATCAAGTTAGTTTTGTTAGGGTTTGATCCCTAGTATCCACTATGTTCTAAGATTGATGTTGCTATGACTTTGCTATGCTTAATGCTTGTCACTAGGGCCTGAGTGCCATGATTTCAGATCTGAACCTATTATGTTTTCATGAATATATGTGTGTTCTTGATCCTATCTTGCAAGTCTATAGTCACCTATTATGTCTTATGATCCGACAACCCCGAAGTGACAATAATCGGGATACTTCTCGGTGATGATCGTAGTTTGAGGAGTTCATTTATTCACTATGTGTTAATGCTTTGGTCCGGTTCTCTATTAAAAGGAGGCCTTAATATCCCTTAGTTTCCATTAGGACCCCGCTGCCACGGGAGGGTAAGACAAAAGATGTCATGCAAGTTATTTTCCATAAGCACATGTGACTATTTACGGAATACATGCCTACATTACATTGATGAATTGGAGCTAGTTCTATATCACCCTATGTTATAACTATTGCATGAGGAATTGCATCCGGCATAATCATCCATCACCGATCCATTGCCTACAATCTTTTCATATATTGTTCTTCGCTTATTTACTTTTCCGTTGCTACTGTTACAACTATTACAAAAACCCAAAAACATTTATCTTTACTGTTGCTACTGTTACCATTACTATCATACCACTTTTGCTACTAAATACTTTGTTGCAGATACTAAGTTATCCAGGTGTGGTTGAATTGACAACTCAACTGCTAATACTCAAGAATATTCTTTGGCTCCCCTTGTGTCGAATCAATAACTTTGGGTTGAATACTCTACCCTCGAAAGCTGTTCCGATCCCCTATACTTGTGGGTTATCAAGACTAATTTTTGACGCCGTTGCCGGGGAGCATAGCTCTACTCTCTGAGTCACTTGGGATTTATATCTGTTGATCACTATGAAGAACTTGAAAGACGCTAAGACCAAGATTTTACCCTCAACTACGAGGGGAGGTAAGGAACTGCCATCTAGCTCTGCACTAGATTCTCCTTCCGTTATTAGTAGGCTTGCGACACCTAAACCTGCTATTGCTATGAATTCTGATATGTCAGATGTTATTGATGATGCCACTTCTGCTATGCATGATGAAACTACTTCTGTGTGTGATACTACTTTGCCATTAGGTGAATTTCTTGATGAACAACTTGCTACAGTTAGGGGGAATGAAAATATTGAAGATTCTATTGATGATAGTGATGATGAACATTCCCCCAATGATTATGTTTTACCTGTTGTTCCTAAGGGTTATGTTATGAATGAAAAAGCTGCTATGGAAATTCTTGCTTGCAATGATAGATCTGATCTTAAGAAATTATTAGCTAAATGGAAGCAGCAGTCTCTTAATGCTAGAATCAAACCCAATCCTACTTTTGCTACTTCACCTATCTGTGTTACTGATAAGGATTATGAATTCTCTGTTGATCCTGATATTATTACTTTAGTTGAATCTGATCCTTTTTATGGCCTTGAATCTGAAACTGTTGTGGCACATCTTACCAAGTTGAATGATATAGCCACTCTATTTACTCATGATGAGAAGTCTCGCTATTTATATATCCTTAAGATATTTCCATTCTCATTAAAGGGTGATGCTAAGACTTGGTATAATTCTCCTGCTCCTGGTTGTGTGCGTAGTCCCCAGGATATGATTTATTACTTCTCTGCTAAATATTTCCCTGCTCATAAGAAACAAGCTGCCTTGCGGGAAATATATAATTTTGTGCAAATCAAAGAAGAGAGTCTCCCACAAGCTTGGGGGAGGCTTCTCCCGTTGCTTTATGCTTTGCCTGATCATCATCTTAAGAAAAATGAAATACTTGATATCTTTTATAATGGACTAACCGATGCTTCCAAGGACCACTTGGATAGTTGTGTTGGTTGTGTTTTCAGGGAAAGAACAGTCAACGAAGCTAAAATACTATTGAATAATATGTTGACTAATGAAAATAATTGGACTCTTCCCGAGCCAGTTCCTGAAGTAATTCCTGAACCAATTGAGCCAACTCCTGAGCCTATTCATAAACCCACTCCGAAGAAGAGAGGTGTTTTATTTCTCAGTCATGAAGATATGCAAGAGGCAAAGAAATCAATGAAAGAAAAAGGTATTAAAGCTGAAGATGTTAAGAATTTACCTCCTATTAAAGAAATACATGGTCTAAATATACCGCGTGAAGAACTACATTGTCTTGATAACCTGACACAGGTAGTGAAGGTAAATACTCTCGATAGATACGATATAGTTGAAATACCCTCTACTAAATTTCATAGCCCATGCTTAGATGAATTTGATGACTTTATGGCTAGACAAGAAAGTTTTAATGTTTATGTTGGTAGAGAGTTAAAGAATAATGCTTTCGAGATAGGACGCGTAGGTGATAATCTGGCTAGAGTTAAAGATGAACTCCACCGCGTTAGCAAATATGCTTCTATGGTTGCTACTCAAGCTGAGCAAGTACTTAAAGCTCAAAATGATTTGCTTGATGACTTTGCTGTTAGAGTGACTACTAGAACTGGTAGAATGACTCAGGAACCTTTATATCCTGAAGGCCACCCTAAGATAATTGAACAAGATTCTCAGAATAATAATCTAGATGTTCCTAGTTCTTCTAAGAAGAAGAAAAAGAAGAATGATAGGACTTTGCAAACTTCTAGTGAACCTAATGTAGAAACACTTGAGAATCCCAATGATACTTCTATCTCTGATGCTAAAACACAATCAGGTGATGAACATGAACCTAATGATAATGTTAATGATAATGTGCATGTTGATGCTCAACCTAGCAAAGACAATGATGTAGAGATTGAACCTGCTGTTGATCTTAATAACCCACAATCAAAGAATCAACGTTATGATAAGAGAGATTTTGTTGCTAGGAAGCACGGGAAAGAAAGATAACCATGGGTTCAGAAACCCATGCCCTTTCCTCCTAAACCATCCAAGTCAAAGGATGATGAGGATTTTGAGCGCTTTGCTGAAATGATTAGACCTATTTTCTTACGTATGCGCTTAACCAATATGCTTAAAGCAAATCCTTATGCTAAATATATGAAGGATACCATCACAAATAAAAGAAAGATACCGGAATCTGAAATTTCCACCATGCTTGCTAATTACACTTTTAAGGGTGGAATACCAAAGAAACTTGGAGATCCGGGTGTACCAACTATACCATGCTCTATTAAAAGAAATTATGTTAGAACTGCTTTTGGAGCCGGTGTTAGTGTTATGCCTCTCTCTTTATATCGTAGACTTGAATTGAATAAGTTGACACCTACTAAAATATCTTTGCAAATGGCTGATAAATCAACTGCTATACCTGTCGGTATTTGTGAGGATGTGCCTGTTGTGGTTGCAAATGTCACTATTTTAACGGACTTTGTTATTCTTGATATTCCCGAGGACGATAGTATGTCTATTATCCTTGGTAGACCTTTTCTTAATACTGCAGGAGCTGTTATTGATTGCAACAAAGGCAATGTCACTTTTCATGTTAATGGTAATGAGCATACGGTACACTTTCCGAGGAACCAATCTCAAGTTCATAGCATCAATTCTATTGAAAAAGTTCCAACTATCATTTTTGGAGGTTTAAATTTCCTCTCCCTACTATCAAGAAAAAGTATGATATTCTTATTGTTGGGGATTTTCATATCCCCGTTGAGGTAACTTAGTGTTATTCGAAATTTCTCCGGTTCCGTGTTATTCGGAATGAGTTTGTTAACAAGACTTGATCAACCTTGTTAGTGGATTCATTTTGATGATCACGTGATGGATGAAATTAGAAGGCACAACCTTCTGTACCCTCCTTTTACCTTCTGTTATTTAGAATAAATAAAGAAAAAATAGTATTATCTGTCTGTTTTCTGATTTATCCGTGCAATAAAAAATAGTCCGAAAATAAAAGTGCTCCAAATGCCCTGCAAATTTAGTATGATTTTTTCTGGAATATTTGAGGATTTTAGGCACTGAAAACACTGCAGGAGGGCCAAGCACCAGGCCACGAGAGAGGAGGGCGCCCCCCCCCCCCTGTAGGGCGCGCCCCCTGTCTCGTGGGCCCCTGGTGACTCCCCTCCACTTATGCCAGCACCCACACACTTCATCTTCTACCCAAAAAAATCCCCATCCAGCTCAAGCCCAAGTTCTAGCTCGTTTTGCTGCGATTTTCGATCTCTTAGCTCAAAGCTCCATTCGCTAAATTTCTCTGGGAGATTGTTGCTTGGTATGTGACTCCTCCATTGGTCCAATTAGTTTTTGTTCTAGTGCTTTATTCATTGCAAATCCTTGCTGCCTTGGTGACCCTGTTCTTGAGCTTGCATGTTAAATTTTTGAGGTCCCAAGCAATTCCAATGCATGATATAGGCTCTAGGCACTTGTAGGAGTAGTTGCTATCAATCTTGTTTAGTTTTATGCACTTTTATTTTGAAGTTGCTAAAATTTCAGAATTTTTCAGAAAATGTTAAGGAGGTTCTTTAAAGGCTCTTCTAGCCAAAGTTCTAAGGAAAAACAAGACAAAGAGAAGGAAAAACCCAAGTATAATCTTCCTCGCTTAGCGGAAGTACGGTCATGTGAATGGCCATGTGAGGATTTCTTGAAGGAAGCCGGAATTCATGAAGACTTTTATGCTTTAATTGAGACCGCAGGCCTCACCGGTTTCATCAACGACCGAATCGATCAGTATCTCTTACTCACCAACACTTTCGTGCAAAACTTTTATTTTTATCCTAAGAAGTCACCGCCTGAAGTATCATTTTATTTATATGACGAGTTCAAACAAATGTCTTTATGTCATTTTTGCGCGGTATGTAGGATACCTTATGAGGGAGAATTAGAGGAACCCCATCGTGAAGATGTGGCTGGCTTTGTTGATATTATCGCTATAGAGGAGCCAAAGAAGGGTTCCGAAGCAAAAGTCTCTAGCATACACTTTCCTGTTTTATGCTACTTTGCCATATTCGCTATTAGATGCTTGATTGGTCGTGGGAATAGTGGAAACTTGAGTGTTCCTGATATTATCATGCTTCAACATGCTTTGCTTGGAGACAATAGTTTTAATATGGGTGTCATCGTTGCTAAACGGCTAGCTCTGAATCGTACAAAAGGCCCCATATTTGGAGGTATCTATGCTGCACGTCTTGCTAGACATTTTCAGATACCCATTAGGCACCATGAGGAAAAGGAGACAATATTGCCTCCTCACATTCTAGATTACAAGAGCATGGTAGCACATAAGTTTATTGTTGACAACGAAGATATGATGCTCTTGTATAAACTTAGATTCAATAAGAAACACTTTGAGATTATTATTTTGCCTGCGCCTCTGTTGTTTGATTTGCTTGCAGAAAAATTTCTCGTTACACCGGAGGCGGTGAACAATCATCTAGCTCAAGCTTTTACTCCAGAACCTGAACCTGAACCTGAACCGGAACCTGGACTGGACCCTTTTCGCGCATCATCTGTCCAGTGGGATCCGGAGATGACCAGCCAGTATTATCCTAATTATACCTCTCCTTACACCGGAGAGAGTAGCGGTGGTCCTTGGTATTAAACCAACTTAGGCCAAAAGCCTAAGCTTGGGGGAGTACGTATTTCTCACCGACTTTACATTCATGTTCACACACTAGTCGTCGGTGCTCATACTCTTTCATTGTATTATCCATGTTAGTTTAAATTTCTTTTTCTAGTTTTCTTCTTGTGTGTTTGTTAAACCTTAAGAAAAACCAAAAAAAATTAGTTAGTTTAATTCCCTTGCTTGTAGTAGGAATTAAAATGAAAACCCAAAAAGATTTCTAGTTCTTCTTCTTACTTGTTGGGAGCTTTCCCGTGTAAATAGTTTTATTTTCTTTTCTTTCCTTTGGGGGTCGAGAAGACCATATTGAAAATGCTTAGTGGCTCTTATATGCATGATTGATTATTTATATTTAGAGCCTATATTACTTGTCTTCTCTCTTCAGTTGAATGCTTGCAGGTTCCAGCTTAGTTCAATGCACGTGCACTCTTATTATTATACACTTCATTCGGTCGTGCAAGTGAAAGGCAATAATGATGATATATGATGGACTTATTGGGATAAGAAAAGCTGGTATGAACTCGACCTCTCTTGTTTTTGTAAATATGATGATTCATCGTTCCTGAGTCAGCTATTATGAAATAAACATATTTGCAATGACACTTAGAGATTATAGTTGCTTGTGCCATGCTTGATTAGCTATGAGTTATAATGGTTTACCTTGCGTGCCAACATGCTATTAGAATGATTATGATGTGATATGATGGGATGGTATCCTCCTTTGAATGAATTGAGTGACTCGACTTGGCACATGTTCACGCATGTAGTTGAATCAAATCAACATAGCCTTCATGATATTTATGTTCATGGTGTATTATATCCTACTCATGCTTGTATCCGGTCTGAATTAATTTTAATCCATGCTTACGACTGTTGTCGCTCTCTCAGTTGGTCGCTTCCCAGTCTTTTGATAGCCTTCACGTGTACTAAGCGGGAATACTGCTTGTGCATCCAAACTCCTTCAACCCCAAAGTTGTTCCATATGAGTCCACTATACCTTCCTATATGCGGTATCTACCTGCCGTTCCAAGTAAATTTGTATGTGCCAAACTCCAAACCTTCAAATGAAATTCTCTTTTGTATGCTCGAGCACTCATGTTTCAACTAGGGCTGCCTATATCTTCCATGCTAGGTGGGTTATTCTCACGAGGAGTGGACTCCGCTCCTCATTCACGAGAAAAGGCCGGTAACCGGGATGCCCAGTCCCATGATCCAAAAAGATCTAAGCAAATCAAAATAATTGAATAAAACTCCCCTAGGGCTGTTGTATGTTGGAGGCACTCATTGTTTCGAGCAAGCCATGGATTGATGCTTGTTGGTGGTTGGGGGAGTATAAACCTTTACCATTCTGCTTGGGAACTGCCTATAATGCATGTAGTATGGAAGATACAGCCATCTCATAGTTGTTGCGTTGACAGCGAAAGTATGCCGCTCAAAATGTTATTCAATCTCTATTTTAAAATCGAGCTCTGGCACCTCTACAAATCCCTGCTTCCCTCTGCGAAGGGCCTATCTATTTACTTTTATGTTGAGTCATCATCCTTCTTATTAAAAGCACCCGCTGGAGAGCACACTGTCATATGCATTCATTATTATTGGTTTATATTGGGTATGACTTGACTGGATCTATTTTACCATGAATTTCAATGTTTAGTCAGTCCTGGATCTTTAAAGGTGCTCTGCATTTATGTTTTGCGGTCTCAGAAAGGGCTAGCGAGATACCATTTTGTTATATCATGTTATGATTATTTTGAGAAAGTGTTGTCATCCGAGTTTTATTATTATGACTCGCTAGCTGATTATGCTATTGATATGAGTAATTGTGAGACCTATGTGTTATTGTGAGTATGGTTAGTTCATAATATTTGCTGAAACTTGAATGCTGGCTTTTCATGTTTACAACAACAAGAGCAAACAGAGTTTGTAAAAGTTTTTCTTTATCATTTTCAGTTTGTCAACTGAATTGCTTGAGGACAAGCAAAGGTTTAATCTTGGGGGAGTTGATACGTCTCCAACGTATCTACTTTTCCAAACACTTTTGCCCTTGTTTTGGACTCTAACTTGCATGATTTGAATGAAACTAACCCAGACTGACGCTGATTTCAGCAAAACTGCCATGATGTTGTTTTATGTGTAGAAAAGAAAAGTTCTCGGAATGTCCTGGAAATCCACGGAGGCACTTTTCAGATTTAATAAGAATTTTTGGTGAAAGAATCAAGGTTAGTGGGCCCACGGGATGTCCACGAGACAGGGGGCGCCCCCCCCTAGGGGCGCGCCCTCCTATCTCGTGGGCCCCCCGGAACTCCTCCGACCTCAACTCCAACTCCATATATACCGTCTCGGGGAGAAAAATTGAAGGAGAAAGTTTCATCACGTTTTACGACACGGAGCCGCCGCCAAGCCTTAATCTCTCTCGGGAGGGCTGATCTGGAGTCCACTCGGGGCTCCGGAGAGGGGGATTCATCGCCGTCGTCATCGTCAACCATCCTCCGTCACCAATTTCATGATGCTCACCGCCGTGCATGAGTAATTCCATCGTAGGCTTGCTGGACGGTGATGGGTTGGATGAGATTTACCATGTAATCAAGTTAGTTTTGTTAGGGTTTGATCCCTAGTATCCACTATGTTCTGAGATTGATGTTGCTATGACTTTGCTATGCTTAATGCTTGTCACTAGGGCCCGAGTGCCATGATTTCAGATCTGAACCTATTATGTTTTCATGAATATATGTGTGTTCTTGATCCTATCTTGCAAGTCTATAGTCACATATTATGTGTTATGATCCGACAACCCCGAAGTGACAATAATCGGGGTACTTCTCGGTGATGACCGTAGTTTGAGGAGTTCATTTATTCACTATGTGTTAATGCTTTGGTCCGGTACTCTATTAAAAGGAGGCCTTAATATCCCTTAGTTTCCACTAGGACCCCGCTGCCACGGGAGGTTAGGACAAAAGATGTCATGTAAGTTCTTTTCCATAAGCATGTGTGACTATTTACGGAATACATGCCTACATTACATTGATGGATTGGAGCTAGTTCTATATCACCCTATATTATAACTATTGCATGAGGAATCGCATCCGGCATAATCATCCATCACTGATCCATTGCCTACGAGCTTTTCATATATTGTTCTTCGCTTATTTACTTGTCCGTTGCTACTGTTACAACTATTACAAAAACCCAAAAACATTTATCTTTATTGTTGCTACTGTTACAATTACTATCATACCACTTTTGCTACTAAATACTTTGTTGCAGATACTAAGTTATCCAGGTGTGGTTGAATTGACAACTCAACTGCTAATACTCAAGAATATTTTTTGGCTCCCCTTGTGTCGAATCAATAAATTTGGGTTGAATACTCTACCCTCGAAAACTGTTGCGATCCCCTATACTTGTGGGTTATCACCCACCACTTTGTGGTAGTTTTTTTGGAAAAAAAGGGTAGTTTTTTGGAACGATAGCCCGTAATGTGGTAGTTTTTTGCTATTCACTCATATTTAATGGGAAAGGACCCAATAGGGCAACCAAAAACATCATTAGAAAGCTCTACAGTTCCGTGGGGTGCTAGATTCAATGGAATGAACTCACTTTTGTCATAGTTAATCTTCATCACGGACACTTGCTCAAAGCAGGTGAGGACTTATTTCATGTTAACAGCCAGATTAGGATCACTATCTACAAATAAGATAGCGCCGTCTGCATATTGTAAACTAACAACCCCCAGGCAAAACACCATGACATGGACCTTTGAGAAATCCAAAACATGTAGCTTTATTAAGCATTCTCGTCAACACATCCACTACAAGATTAAACAGCAGAGGAGAAAGGGCTCTCCTTGCCTCAACCCTCTACTAGTAGGAAAGAGTCACTCTCATAGCTGTTAAGTAGTAAGTATATATGCCGGCGGTGTCTTATTGGTCTGCCAAAACTTATTCACGTTATGTTACACAAGTGCATGCATCGCAGAGGCAAACTCTGTATCTGTATGACAACGATAGCTTATGTGTACAAAATAGGTACAAAGAGCTAAAACCTTCTACTAGCACCAAAATAAACTAACGAGACCGAATATATATATATATATATATATATATAGATATATATATAGATAGCACACTAGATTAATTCAGCCGCGTACAGCTACTGAAGTCGGGTTCGCTACTGAATACCGTACCACTCCTTGTGAAATTCGTACATCTCAGTGTCATCCGGAAGAACCGCTCTTACACTCTCCCTTTGCTTGCACCTCTTTGCCCAATACGTCAGCCTGGGGCACTCCACGTCAAGGTCAAACCGTCCAAGCTGCTCGTACCCATGAAACATGCTTGAAAATGGGATCGTAACGATGTCTAAGAATCCGAATTCGTCGCCAGAAAAGAAGCCCTTGTCCCGAGCACCTCCTCTAGGCGTTTGAGCTGCTCGACCAACTCTTCCTTGGCCGCATCTTTATCCCCGCCATTGCTCTAGAGAAACCTTACTTGGGCGCCCAACACCTAATTTCATTCAGCTCATCACATGGAGTATAAATTAACGCATCGACGAAACAAAATTTACTCCAACAAAAAAGTGACAATAATTTGCGTACCTTGTGGTCAACGAAGTCAGCCCAGAACCTAGCGTGAGCCCTGTCGACTGGGTTGCTGGGGAGCAAACGGGCCTCACCCCAGACCTCGTCGATGTACTCGACGATGTTGACGGAGCCGCAGACTGGACGGCCGCGGTGGATCAAGATGGGTACCATGTGGAGAACAGGGTTCATGCGGCGCACCAGATCGCTCCTCTCGCGGACGCGGAGGTCCTCCTCGACGTACTCGCACGGCACGCCTAGCTCACGCAGCGCGATCCGCACCCGCATGCCGAACTCGTTGGCCCAGAAGTCGACGCACGTCACGGTGGTGCCGGCGGCGAGAACTTTTTTCTTTTAGAAAGAAGATAAGATTAAGAGGCTCACCACGGTGGTGCCGGCGGCGAGATCGGCGCGGGCGATCGACGGCGATGAGGACGGGGCCGGGACAGGACGGACCGTCTAATCTAGACAAATTTAGAGGAAAATGGACTTTGGACAAGGAGTTTCGAGAGGAGAAAGCTTAAGTATGGCTCGAGCATTTTAGCGAACACCTCATATGCATAGGAGGTGAGCTAGCACCACAAAGCTCTCCCACGGCCGGCCAAAAAAACAGAGCACTCCACTGCTCTACTCGCGGGCAAGGGGGTATATATAGGCATCACATTGATCCCGGTTCGTGGCTGGAACCGGGACTAAAGGACCACATTTGGTCCCAGTTCCAGCCACGAACCGGGACCAATGGGCCTTGTTCGGTTCGTGACTGGAAACGGGACCAGAGGTGCCAGACGAACCGGGACCAATGCCCCACGAGGCCTGGCCGCCCCCCTGGCCTCACGAACCGAGACCTATGCCCCCGTGGGTCCCAGTTTGTGACTAAACCGGGATTAATGGGCTTATGTGGCCTGGACCAAAGCCCTGTTTTCTACTAGTGTGACGCAAAAGCGAAGGAGGAGGTGGTGGTGAGCGCATCCATGGTGTTGGGTGTCATGGCGGCAATGGTGGTGGACATAGTTGCGGTCGCCTGGGTAGCTAGATCCGATCTCTATCCAATCTATGGAGGAAGAGGCTCTGTTACCATGCAAAACTGGATGGAAGCATTGAACCCTTTGCTCGGGCCGTTGTTTGTATTTATATCATGTATGTCGTGGCTTACAAGGGAGGATCGATCGAAGGATCGTTACAGAGAAAGTCGGTAGAAGAATCAGAACAGAATAAGAGATAGAAAGAGATTACAAGTTTAAACACCTTTCCTATCTCTACCCAACATATTCTAACACTCTACACCAATGGAAAGTTCTCTGCGGGGGCGATCAATCGTTGCTACTACGACGTTGTCGCCCTGCGTGGCTATTAGACTCTATATCTGTGCAGCTTCACGAAAAGATCGTTTTAGGTTTTAGCTGGATTTGCTTTCTCTGGTTAGATCCGAGCGCTTGTAATAGTCTCTTGGACTTGTTTTGCCCCGTTTTCTAATAAAAAATGGGGTGGGGGGAAGCCCCTTTTGTTTTAAAAAAAGTTTCTTATAAGGCTTTACAGCCTAAGCAAAGAATAGGTTTAAATGAGTTCACGGGGGTTACAAGAAAAACACACACACACACACGCACGCACACACGAACAACACACAAGAACCTTGGGTAACAATTGATTGATGAGAAAACACATGACGACCCAAACACAACAGTCACAGGGGAAAGCCCCGGGAAATGACAGCTGTGGGAGAGACTTTTCGTCAGAAGTAGCCAGTTATAAACGGAATCCGAAGTGGAAAAATATGCAACCATGTTTCTCTTCCATCGATCCATGGTAGAAACACACATGAGAATGAGATGGACGCATGTGAGATGTGACTATTCCGGTAGAGAGCCATGACCATTCAAGTCCTTAGAGTATAGATGTACCACTTCTTCTTCGGGAGCCGGCCAGAAATTTGATTCAAGTGCTAGCCTCCTCATTTCCTTGATTTGATGTTCTACGTGTAAACATAACAAGTTAGATAACGTATCTACCAGCCTGTCTTTGCGCTAAGCATGTTTTCTCACTGATGGTCATCGAGAGAGTCGGTCCGACTCCGAAACACCTATCCTGCTCATGCATGGGCCTGTTGGCTGATTGTGCCCGGAGCTCATTTGTTGAACGAAGCTCTCAAAGTTAAAAAATATGAAACCAACCCAGGAGCTAAACCTCATTGGCATTTTTTTATAGAAGAAACTCCGCGAGCACTACGCATCCGAGCCGGGACTCGAATTCAGGTGGGCTGACAGCAACCTCAGCTGCCCAGCCAATAGGTCGACGCCCCATCCTCCAGGTCTCAAAGTTTGATGCGAAAAGACAAAAACATGGCCGCGCGCTCAGAATATTCCACCCCAGCCAGCTGCATGGTTGAGGAGTACTGAACGTAAGGGGAAGCTAGCCCTCGTCGTTTCGCTCGCAGCAGACCATGTATGGCCGTGGCGGACCGGCGGCACGCACGTCGGTGGTCAGCACAAGAAAAGAAACCACCACCACGCTCTACTTTTCCTCCTCGATCTTGACCTTCACATAGTACAATCTACAAATCCAGACGATAAATAGCTACGTAGAGCCCAGCTGTTAGCTAGAGATCGACCATGGCAATCGCATTGGCCGCCTTCCTGCAGCTGCTGCTTCCACCGCTCTTCTCCCTCGCCGCCGTTGTCCTCCTCCTGCATGCCCGTGCTTCGTGGAGACTCCACAAGCCGGCGGCGCCCTACCCGCTGCTCGGCCACCTGCCCCAGTTCCTGGCGAACCGGCACCGCATCCTGGACTGGGTGGCCGAGGTGCTCGCGCGCCAGCCCACCTGCACGCTCGTCTTCCACCGCCCGGGCGGCGAACGGGGCGTCATCACCGCCAACCCGGCCAACCTGGAGCACGTCATGCGCGCCGGCTTCCACAACTACCCCAAGGGCCCGCGCTTCACGTCGGCGCTCCACGACTTCCTGGGCCATGGCATCCTCAACGTCGACGGCCATGGGTGGCGCGCGCAGCGCAAGGCTGCCAGCTACGAGTTCAACACGCGCTCGCTGCGCCTCTTCGTCGCCCGCACCGTGCACACCGAGCTCCACGGCAGGCTCCTCCCGCTGCTGCGCCGCGCCGCCGGCTCAGGCCGTCCGGTCGACCTGCAGGACACGCTCGAGCGCTACGCCTTTGATAATATCTGCCGCGTCGCCTTCGACCACGACCCCCGGCAGCTCCCGGACGGGGATGCAGCGACCGAGAGCACGGCGAGCGGCAGGTTCGCCGACGCGTTCCGCGACGCCGCCAATCTCAGCGCCGGCAGGTTCCGCCAATCTCAGCGTCATCGCGGCGACGCGTTCCGCCAATCTCAGCCGGCCGGAGCGGTGGCTGGACCCGGCGGAGGAGGGGACGTTCCTGCCGGAGAGCCCGTTCCGGTACATCGTGTTCCACGCCGGGCCGAGGATCTGCCTCGGGAAGGAGATGACGTACATCCAGATGAAGTCCATCGTGGCGTGCGTGCTGGAGGAGTTCGAGGTGGCGGTGGACGGCGGCTACACGCCGCGGCCGGTGGCCTCCCTGACGTTGCGGATGGCCGACGGGCTCCCGGTCAGGGTCAAGGCTCCTTCCCGTACGTAGACGGAATTGAGTACGAGGGGGTGGAGGGAAAATTCTGGTTTTGAACAAGACTTTTCCAAGTAGTACAGTGCAGTAGAACGTCAGTGAGTCAAATTGGATTCCTCCCCAAGAAAAAGCTTAGGGTTTCTCCGCCTCCCGTCGGGTTTGTGTCCTGCTCGGGAGGGCTTTCTTTTTAGATGTTTCTTCAAGCCTTGTTACGGTTTGTATTCTGCTCAGAAAGATGAGACGGCGGCGGTTCCCTAAAGATGAAATAAGTTTCTTCCCGCCTAGCCCTCATTCCGGTGGTGTGCATAGTATCATTAATGGGTGGGGGAATGCGTGTCTCCGGCGGATCTGTCCTTCGTGGATTTGCTCAGATCTGGTCATAGTTCGCCTACGCTTGAGTTTCTTCAGGTTGGATCCTTCCAATCTACGCCACTCTTCATCGGTTGTGGTTGTTGTTCTGTTGTGCTGGTCCTATGGGCCTTAGCACGAGACTCTTCCGACTGTCTACTACAATAAATTTTGCTCGGCTCTGGCGAGGGAGGGGCAATGACGGAGGCGTGCCTTCGGCTCTCAAAGTTATTTTTATTATTTCTAATGTTCGTTGTATTGCCACTATTGACGATGAATAGATTGGAAGTTTTCTCACAAATAAAATGCAATTTCAGTGCAAACTTGTGTGCAAGTTTTTTTTCTTGCTTCTTAAAGGTTAATCCAATGTCGTTAATTCATTATTCTTTACAAAACTTTATTCTTCTGATTTTGTTTCATTTATTAATTTTCTTTCTATCTATATATCAATGACACTAATTCATTCTTTCTTAGAATAATTTTTTAATAATTTTATTATTATATGATTATTCTTGCATATTATAAAAAGCGCAGTTTCTATGTAAATTTTGTGCATTTTTTCATTTATTTATTTTTATTTTATTCCTACTTAAAAGGTAATACCACTGACACCAATTCATTCTTCTTTAGAGAACTACCCTTTTTATTTGTACTTAGTTTTTTTTTCATTTATTCTTTAAGGTGGCACAACCACAAATATTAGAATTTCAGGCGACTAGCAAGAATGGAGTTTTGGCTCCTGGGAGCGCACTCTCCCGCGTGAATAGTAAACAAAAAACATAGTAAATGTTTTCAAAGAACTTATAATTTCTTTTGTAGATGTTCGTGTTAATATCACAAGCATTCTTGAAAAATTTTATGCGAAACGGAGCAGTGGTGTTTCGCTGAAAACACAGATTTAGGATGACATTTTGGGGTAACATTTTTTTTCACATGCCAAAATATTTAATCTTTTTGCTTACAAATTTTATGTAGCATTTGTATGTTGTGACAAAGAGCACATAGGATTTTTATTGGGATTTATTTTTAACATTTCAAATAACATTTTTGCGCACTGGAGCGCGCGCTCTTGGGACCACCAACGGATTTCCGTACGAATGGCCCTTTTATTTTCTTTCGGTTACCGTGTCTGTTGTGTATCGCGGATAGCGAGCGCGTGACGCGCTGCTCCCCACAATATCTCACAGGCGAGGTGCATGAGCCAGGCCCATCGCGCGATCAGACGCGTGTCTCTAAACAGGACAAACTCTGTTTTTTTTTTCTTTGGTTATTTATGCCAGTCCGTTTTTTCACCTCAAAAGATATATCTTGGTTGGATTTATTTTAACTAGTAAACATGCCCGTGCGTTGCAACGGAAGAAAAAAAACTAAATAATACTCCTACCCAATAATAATTGCCTAAAACACAAATGTGATGATTTGATTAGCAACCCGCATCAATTATTCCCAACATGAAAAATAATTATACTTTAAGCCAAACCATCTTTGCAAATGGGTAAGAAATGTATGCATTATCTGGTTTGCAATCTCCATAGTTTTATTCCAACTTCCACTATTACAGGTGCTATGCATCCATAAAGGTGTACTAATTGTCCATACTTAATGTGAGACATATGTAGTGTGTGAGAGAGAAGGACCCGAGGTTCATTAGGTTAACTGTTGTGATCGATTCCCTGACCGAGAACTGAAAGTTGATTATTATTTTCTATACCTTGGAATTTTCTCTCATTGGCAGTCTTCTCGGAAAGCTCAATCAAATTACATCCTCCAAGGCACGTGGCCGCATCTTCCACTACCTGGGAAGCGGTGGTTACCGCGGTGCCTCCGGCTCTCTGGCCATGGTGTCCGAGGCCGAGCGCACGGCGCGACAGAAGGCAAGGTACAACCGGCGCAATGTCGGTCACCAATACGCGTTTGCCAAGACAGACGTGACGTCGGGATGGGTCCCCAACGACACAGACCTCGCTGCGGCGTGGGCGCTCGACCGCACCGTCACCACCGCAGAGACGTCCGCCAGGGGCCACCGCCGTGTTGACAGCGAGCTCGCTAAGAATGGCGAGGAGTGGTCGCTTAGCGACTGCTCCGCCAACGCCGGCAGGGGCAAGGCCGCCGGCACGGTGCCGCCAGTGCCTTCGGCAGTGGCCAAGGCGACCCTTCGCACCGCGCAACAGGAGGCGGAGTGGCTCCTCGGCGAGCATAAGGCACGACAACACCGCCGCCGTCGATGGCACGTATGTCGATGGTGGTGCGGCAGGACATGGCGGCCAAGCTTACGAGGTGTTCATTTGATATAGGGTTTAGTGTATTTTAGTAAAATGATTGAAATATCGTCTGTTAATGTAAATTATATTCAAATTTGAATGAAATCCGCCCAGCTTGATCGAATTTCATGAAGTTGGTTCGAACTGTTGGTCGGATGTATGCGGTTAGCGTTGAATGTCGGCCTCCCGCATCCGTGTCCGCGGACTGGTCGCCCCTGTCCGCGGACGGATGCGGAAGAAAATTTACGAGTTGTCGTTGGAGATGCCCTTATGCTCAAATCTGATCCTAATTGAATGAGTGCATGCCTAGTCACCGAAATTTTTAACCTCAATGTTATCTTAGCTCCTACATGTCATATTTCACCCATATGTTATATCCTAATTTTTTTTGAATTAGTTATGGTATTTGAATCAAGTGCTTTTATTCAAATTCAAGAAAATGGCAGAACTGCGATATATTTGTTTGGTGATGATTCCTTATTCAAAGTTCATGAAAACTTATAAATGGAGGTCATGTGTTATTTACAAGCTCTTACCTTGAATTTTTGGTATATTTTGTGAAAAAAAAGAAACTCCACTCTTCGTTGTTGATAAAACGAAATCCCTATTCACTCCTTTGGGTATCCTTTTTCCCCATAAGGATATTGAATACAAGGAACTCTCTTTAGTGCTACTGTAATTTTGAAAATGGTAAACATTTCATGAGCATTGGAATTTTATATCACGTATTTATAGTTCAAATTCAAAGTTGGGGCAGATTTGAATTCGTGTTCGAAAAAGGCAGTGAAATACTCTCCGAAAACTCTTGGAAACTTTATTTTGATTTTCTCAACCCCTCCTTTGCCACTGACCAGTGGGTCTCCTGGATAAGTCCAGCTCCGTCATCTCCAAGGGACACGCGCCCGCTTCCTGCCCGGCTGTCTCTTGATCTTTCTCCTCCCCCTCTGCTACCTCACTCCTCACTCTTTTCTTCCCCGCCTGGATCCCCTTTCTCATCAAGCTCGCCGGCCACGCCGCCGCTTGCCGTTGCAACGCCAGCCGCAGGGACCGGCGGGATCCGCCAGCCGTCGGTCCGGATCGACATCCACGCCTCTGGCTCCGACATGCACACCTGCTAGACATCGCCGTGAACCACCTCGTTTCTCCGGTGCGTTTTTGCTCCTTGGCTGTTCCCTAGCTCCATTGTTGCTCCTGCCGTCCCTTTAATGGTGATTCCCGGCGCCGGCGTGCAGGAACCTCTTGAACCAAGGCTGCCTTTCTCGGTTCCATCGGCCGCGGCGGTCATCCTCCTCCCTGAGCAACTACAGGGACCGTGACGGGCTCTGCTTCTGGACAACGGACTCGAAGGCGCGGGTCCCTCCTAATTCTTCCTCGACCGCTGACCGCCATTGACGCCGTTCGTCCTCTCGCCTCCCTGATCCGTCCGACCCGGCTGCCATGAACAGCAAGGTGAGGAGTCGCCTCTGCCTGCTGCTGGCTGCTTGCTGCTACTGTTCGCTGCTGGCTTGCTTTGCTATTTGTTGTTGTTGCCGCTGCTGGCTGCTTGCTTTGCCGCTTGCTGCTGCTGGTTGTTTTGCTTGCCGATGCTGCTTGCCTTTGTGGCTTGCTGCTGCTGGCCTTGAGCTGCGAGTAAATGAGAGAAAGAAAAAAAGTTCTACATCTGTACAGGGAGATGGCCGTATTTAGATTCACCTCTCTACAGAGAGATGATCATGTTTCAGTACCGTTTAATTCACTTGCTCCTCCCAGTTTCAGACTAAGGCTAGTCTTCCCTGTGCATAGAAGTTTCAGAAAAATGCTCAACCTGCTGAACTTGTAAAATCCATAAAAATATTATTCCAGCTTCTGTTTGGAGTAGCACTTGTATGAAGTTGGATGGTTTAAATTGTATTGTAGCAATAGAAAACATGAACATACTTACCCCCTTAAGTTACAGCCGTGGCCCTCCTGTAGGTCTGGCCCCACATAACATCTGTCCCTCCCTTTTCAAACAGCTAGGCGTCGAGCTGCACTGAGGGAAATTGTTTGATGAAAAGTTTTTTTTGTAAAACTGTACCATATTCCGTACTTTCTGTAGTACTTTGGATAGCTAAAACTTAATGTTCGAAGGCATGTCTCACTTTATGCCTTTCTGGTATCATTTTACCAATGTAAATGAAGAAGAAACTCAACAAATCTTGCTTGCCATTTGCATGATTACCAAATGAATGTGCTTTATCTTGGCAAAAAAACAATGCTTATACCAATTATTTTGAACAGTTTTCTTTTTGCAATATGTTGTTTTTTTACAAGTACTTATTTTATTTATCATAATGCAGGACATTCATGAGGGTTTGAATTTTTCTGCTGCTGACGATGAATCCTACTTTGGAATCCTTTCAATAAAGTTTTCAAAGGATGGCCGTGAACTTGTTGTCGGAAACAGCAATGAGTCAATATGTATTTATGATCTTTGAGCAAACAAAGTGACAGAGCGAATTCATGCTCATGTGGTATGAAAGTCAAATGCACTCTTTCTTTTGTTGCTTCCATAACCTGTCCTTACAATGTACGCAACACTGTTTGGTGATAGACATATCTTCTTAGGTCATATTGGGATGTACTTCTAAAATCATTTCAAGTATCTAATGTGAGCATTGGTACTGTTTGCATGCAAAGAAAATTAAAGGAGTTTGTTTGTAAGATTCTAGTCTGCTGTCAATAGAAATGCACTAAAAAAGCACTTACATTGCATATTCTACATGCTTTTGTACTGCATCCTCTAATGGTTCGTTATGACTGAAGTAATCATCCACATGAAGCATGGTGTTGCTTTCGGCATAGCAGATTGAAGTAATGAACCACGGAAAGCAATAGTTCTTGGTGGTGCTTTAAGCATAGCAGTTTGGATAGATACCGATAGCATGCTAGAAGTTCTGTCTTGTAGAGTACGGAACTGAAATAAAATTTGTCTTTGTAGGAGTCTCACAGTGTAGTGTAGTATCACATAAACACCTAACGCCTCTAAGAGGTATTTCCAAACGAGAAGCCAAAAGGAAAATGTCAAACAGTTTGTGGCGTGCCAACACTATTCAAGGTGTTTGGCTTTGTTGAAAAAAAAGGTGTTTGGCTTGCTGCATAACTGCAGAGTGATGGTATATGGTGAAAGAAAACACTGTAAATGTTAGAACCACTAAGATTAGATGACAAGTAAATGTATAAATATCAGTAAAACGAATCACTACATCAGCTGAAGCAGCAGCTGTGTTGGTAGTCCTGTGCAGGCTGGAAGTTGTCTCCTTCGGGCCTGCATTATTTGGCCTACGGATACATGAATATATCCTCTGTATTTAGTTTATTCCTCTACCTCACGCTGAGCTTGGAGCCAAAGACCTCATGTGCTGCGGTAACTGCCCCCTACTCTTCATCAAGCATCCACCATGGGAGATTGATTCCTTAATTAATCTGAAAAGAGTTGCTTGTATTGATGTACTGTTAGAACTTCATAACAGAGGAGATTGGAAGATGGAGAAGAAAGGGACAAGGGAGAGGTTCGATTGGTTTGGTGCCTTTTTTTAGATCGATGAGCGCCTATGCCTGGCCGGTGAGGTCATGGCCTCGACGGAGATAGGAAGGATGGATAGGGAGAGGCGGCCCTCAGCCACGGTCGCCCACCCCCAGCCTCGATCCCCTATGGATCGGGATCGGGAGAGCCAGCGCCTGATCCCTGCCTCGCCTCGCCACCTCGACGTTGGCGAGCCCCACCAGAACCAGCTTCCCAAGCGCTGCCCTGCCTTCCTCCTCTTCATCTCCTTCCTCTCATTCCTCTCGTTTTCCCCTTCCTCCATCCCGTGCTCTCTCTTATCTCTCTCTCTCTCTTTGTTCGAACAGGAGGTACTCAGCCGCCCCAGCCGAGCCTAGTTAAACCTTCCGAGATGGACGGCGGCGCGGAGGAGACAGTGAGGTCGCTGGCAAGTGCAATGACGACCGACTGGCGGAGGCTTTGGTCGAGTGGCGAGCGAGAGCCCTCCCGGGCGGCGCACAGCGAGGAGCTCGGGCGCGCGGAGGAGAGGAGGATCTGAGGCTTAACGGTGGTGCAGTGCTGCGTTCGCCAGCGCGGCTCCGGATCGAGCGTCGCGCGGGGTGGAGCGCCTCCTTGGCGGCTGGGATCGGGAGGCGAGGGAGAGAGAGGAGAGCCCATCCTGGGCCGCGGGTTGAATACCGCAAATTACAAGGATTTATTTGTAAAGTTGTCGAACGAAACGTTTTTCCCTTCAGAAGAGGAGTGCGGATTGAATATGAAGAATTACAGGGACTTTTCTGTAAAAAAAACCGACGACGTACGACCAGAAGCCATCGGTGCTTTATTAGTAGGTAAAGATAAAGATTAAAAAATGTTAACAAATATCAGTAAATATCCTTGGATCTGAAAAAGTTCGTAAGTCAAAACATGAAGAGGATTCAATTTTTTATTGTAAAATTAATAAAATAGCCACGAAGTAGAAAGAGTTCATGAAATCAAAAACTTTTTATGGATTTTTTGTACAATTTTTAAAATCCTGAACAAACTTTAAATATGTGAAGAATTTTAGAAAAGCATGAACAAATACAAGTAACCACAAACTTGTTTTAGTCGATTTGCTTAACCAGCCCAAGTCAACACTTTGAACACAAAAGGAAAAGATGCCCACACTCATGGGCAACTATTAATTAGATGGGCGGCAACGTGGAACAACAAAAAGTGTACGAGTGTACAGCATGCCGTGCACATGGACGTGATACCTATAAACATACTTGAAACTTCAAACCCTACATATATATAGTCAATGTCAATCGAGATGCAGCCGTCAGCCATGATGCGCTATGAAGCTGGATCGCCTATAAATTCCTGGTGAAGTGTCCTGTTGCCGTTCCACCCAAGCTTTTCTACTTCCTACCGTAAAGTAATATAAGCGCGTTTAGATCACTAAAGTACCGACACACGTTTCAAACTTACAACTTGCTCCTAGGGTTGAAGCAGAATGACCAAAGAAGCAAAATTGACAGGTGCCGTAAAAGTGGGACTAAAACGTCTTTCTCTAATACTGAACTGCAATGCTTCACAAAGAAAAAGAAAAGAAGGGGGACATGAAATTGAAGAATATCACACAACTCCAAGATGATCAAGCATTATGTCAAATAGACGCACCAAATGTCAAATGGCAATACAGAGGCTCAGCCTGTCATGCACACTACTGTACTATACATACATCTCCGTTACATTTTCTTCAGAAAAGAGCAGTTCCCCATGACGATCTCAGTGACAACAAGACTGGCCGTGCCCATGGTTTCAGCCTTTTACCAGGTTCCTCGTTCTCACCGGCATGGTGACGATTTATACGGGAGAAAGAGCACCGGTTCCTACAGCTGATACACTCTGCTCAGCCAGGTTATACTATTACATACTCGCAGTTAACATACATCATCAAGGGCCGCACGCCTTGTTCAAGGCCTCCAAGACGCCTTTGAGTGTCGCATCCTGCACTAGCACGACCTTCTCCCTCGATTTCGAGCCGGAGCCGATGGACACCTCTCTTTTCTTCACCCCAAGCACCTGCATTCATGGATGCGCATTTACGGAAGGCTCTCAGGATTTCAGATGGAGCAAAGCAAATGAAGCATCAAAGAGTGACTTCATCTGTACCGTTAGACTATCATGTCAAACCAGTGAATATACTTCCAGCACATAAGGCGCCTATTGTCTTGATTATAATGAGCTAAACATTGGAAAATGCACCTATATATTGTCTCAATCAGCAACCCATAAGGCACTACCCAAAGATACAGCTGCCATTTTTGTCCATGAATCCAACCCCTTGAATTGTAGTTTGACAGCGACTTTATGTGGTCCGTAGGAGATAAGACAAGATACTAAACCATAGTGCAAGTAGGATTATGGACTGTAACTATCTGCTCAGCAGCAACAAACCCCTGGTTGATATTGGCAGTTAGGTGCAAACAGCCTCTTAATTCTGTAGATTTTCTGGTAAAATTAAGAACCGGAGTTATTTGTGGCCTCAGAACAATCACAGTTCAAATCCTTGGATTGCCCTTGACAGAATCATACAGACACAGGCATCAAACTCACTGAACCTTGGTGCTATCTTCCTCCTAGTGAACGCCCTAACTAAACTAGGCGGCCAAGTCTGAAGCAGAATGGCCACAGAAGCAAAGCTGGCAGGTGCAGTAACACCGAGGCTAAAACGTCCTCCTAGACTGCAGTGCTCCAGGGGAAAACAATGAAATTCAAAATTCAACAAAGAACATCACCACACATCTCCAAGGCGCGCAAGCTTCGCCCAACCATGTCCTCGACGGCCTGTTCAGGTTCAGTACTACGTACTTGTGTCATATGCTTGCTTCAACAACACTTTCTAACATGCTTTAAATCTGAACTTTGTAACAATGGAAGTTAAAACAAATCATACTAGTATGTCTGGTCCCTAGCTTGTGCTCCTGATTCCCAAACCAGTGCCGACCTTCTTCAATCTAGTGCGCGCAGTACAATGGAACTAGCAATTCATCATCATCTAGGTGGGCAGTTCGTCTAAATCAAAGGAATAGTGCGCTGCTGCTGTGTATCCGCAGGGAGGGGATCGCTAGATTACCGAGCTGATGAAGTCGACGAGGGCGGCGTTGGCC
This sequence comes from Triticum aestivum, assembly GCF_018294505.1. Lineage (NCBI taxonomy): Eukaryota > Viridiplantae > Streptophyta > Magnoliopsida > Poales > Poaceae > Triticum > Triticum aestivum. The sequence goes on from NC_057798.1 coordinate 799,805,933, forward strand.
TCGCCGTCCCTGGCCGGCGCGTCGATCTGCACACCGACGGCCTCCTCCCCGATCTCTGCAAATCAGCTCACGAATTAGGAGGGGAGCAGCGAGGACGACGACTAGGTGGGGGACGGGGAGCACGGACCGGTGATGGTGGCCATCTTGGAGCCGGGCTTGGCGTGGACGGAGATGGCGACGGTGGACGGCGGCATCAGGCGGAGGCACCCCGGGAACTCCCCTCCGCCGGCGGCACCGCCGCTCGCCGCCGCCGGCGCCGGGGCCCCCTTGGCCTTGCTGCCTCGCTTCTTCCCTGGAGCCATCTCCTCCGGGTCTCCACTTGGGCCGGGCCCGAGTCCATCGGCACAATATATCCCGTGGAGGCCCAGGAGACGGCCAGGCTCCCCCACCCAGCACGATGACGGCTCAGCTCCAAGCCACGCCGCTCAGAACCCTAGCCCTCTCCCGCCGCCGGCGGGGCGCCGGCGCGGCGGCGCGGCCGACGGCGGGCTCCGTGCGGTGCTCCGCCGCGGCCAGGAGCTACAGCATTACGCTCCTCCCCGGCGACGGCATCGGCCCCGAGGTCGTCGCCGTCGCCAAGGACGTCCTCTCCGTCGCCGGCTCCAAGGAAGGTAGGCTCGCCTGAACTCGGCTCCGCGGCGCCCAATGGCACTAGCACTAGCAGGGTGACGACGATGATGGTAATCTGTTTGTTTTCCTTGCGTCGCAGGCGTCGAGCTCCGGTATCAGGAGATGCTGATGGGCGGCGCGGCGCTGGACGCGGCCGGCGTGCCGCTCCCCGACGAGACGCTCGCGGCGGCGCGGGCCTCGGACGCCATCCTCCTCGGCGCGATTGGAGGGTGAGTGCAAATTTTCTGTTGACAGTAGCAACACCATTGCTGACATCTCCAGATTCCATTTTGCTCTGGTCAGACTTTGTGATGTGCACCTGCGTTTTCTTTCAGTAATAATTGGATGTGATGATTTGGTCTGCAGGTATAAGTGGGATAACAATGAGAAGCATCTCAAGCCCGAGACCGGGCTGCTCAACATCCGTGCCGGGCTCGGCGTGTTTGCCAATCTGCGGCCAGCCACCGTGTTACCGCAGGTATATCAACATGCTGTTTTAGTTCGACAAGACTGCAGTTTGTACTTTACATAGCTATTTGGCTTATGTTGCATCTGAGGCCATGTATCACAGGCATCAGAGTGTGTCCTGCATCCCGGCTTAATCTGTACTAGTATTAACAACATTGTCCTGCTTTTCTAATGGCACTACTCAAAATTATACCTTTCGTACATCGCTTATGCTGCATCCATGGCCATGTATCGAAGGCATCGGAGTGTCGATGTGATCTGTACTAGCAATACATGGTTTAAATAAGCAATAAAATACTACCAAAGAAAGTCATAGCTGCAAAATTTGGGCAGAATGAACTTGTTTGCTTCACTTATTGCTGATTATATACTTGCAATAATGTGCTGATTTGCTCATATGTTCGCTATGTAATTACTTCTCTCTGTGGCCTCAAACTTTTGTAGTTAGTAGATGCATCTACTTTGAAGAAAGAGGTAGCTGAAGGAGTTGACATCATGGTTGTTAGAGAGCTTACTGGAGGTAATGTTAACTAAATTACGATTAATCATGGAGTCGTTATCCTTCTTTCCTTCCTGATTTATATATTTCCAGGTGCATTCTGATGAAACTTGAATCTTCTACTGGTATTATATTTTCTGCGTCGCAGGGATCTACTTCGGCAAGCCTAGGGGTTTTGGAACCAATGACAAGGGAGAGGAAACTGGCTTCAACACTGAAATATATTCAGTTGCTGAGGTGACTCCACTGTGCCTCTTACATTTCAACTATCTCCCTGATAAACTATTTCTTGAATGAGTGATAGTCCCTGCTGCCCCCGAAGGCATAAACATGACTAAATCTGTTGATGATTTTGTTTCTCTGTTTCTTTCCTCTGATGTATTTTCTGGAAGAACACGTGTGATTAGATTAAAAGCTCTTTGTTCGATACCATTTTTTATTGAATATAGTGCATTAACTATATGTTCGAACAACTCTATCCCCAGATCGATCGTATTGCCCGTGTTGCATTTGAGGTTGCTCGCAAGAGAGGAGGAAAACTATGCTCGGTGGACAAGGCGAATGTGCTTGAGGTACTTAATTATATGAATCCTAAATATTTTTCAGTTGTCCCAAACAATTCCAAATGTGTATGGAAACTAGAACTGGGCCATGGAGCATATTTGAGACAATATTATACTTAATGTTTGATAACTCCTTAAACATTTAGTTGGATGCAACGACTATGACCAGTGGCGGACCCAGGAAGGGGCCAAGCCCCAGGCGAAGTGGGCCAAGGCCCAGGCAACTTAGTTGACTGTAGCATATTACTGTAGCTACAGTGCTAAACCATACAAAGGAGATGGGCCTCATGCCCCAGGCGGCCGCCCCTTCTGCCTGGGGCCTAAATCCGCCCATGACTATGACCTATCATTTTGTTGAGTCTAATACATCATTTTTCCATGTTAAAAAAATACATCATTTTTACTAATGCTATTGTAGGCATCTATGCTGTGGAGGAAACGGGTAACTGCAATAGCTTCCGAATTCCCTGACGTAGAGCTCTCACACATGTACGTCGATAACGCTGCAATGCAGCTTGTTAGGAATCCTAAACAGGTTTGTTTCCATTTATGTAACTTAATCTCACCCTGAGCTAAGCAGTTTGGAGATGTGCTGACCTCCTGTATTCCCTTGCCTTCATTATCACAGTTTGACACGATTGTGACAAACAATATTTTTGGTGACATATTATCGGACGAAGCATCAATGATCACAGGAAGCATTGGAATGCTGCCATCTGCCAGTGTTGGGGAATCGGTAATATAAGTTGTTTTCAGACGCACTTATTTTATGCTGAAATTGCTGGAAGTAAAGCGCTTATCAAGGATCTTCTTTTTCTGCACAGGGACCGGGTCTTTTTGAACCGATTCACGGCTCTGCTCCTGACATTGCTGGCCAGGTTGACATATAGCTCCTAAATTCAGAACAATCCTTGGATACTACGGCATTGCCTTTTGTTGTCTAACTCTGTTCAAAATTCTGCTCCATTCTACAATTTGCTGAGTGCAGGACAAGGCAAACCCGTTAGCTACCATTCTCAGTGCGGCGATGCTATTGAAATATGGCCTTGGTGTAGAAAGTGCTGCAAAGAGAATCGAAGCCGCGGTTACAGAGACACTGGACAATGGGTTCCGAACTGGGGACATATATTCTCCTGGGACGGTAAGACTAGTCCATGCAACATGTTCAATAATTGCTGCACTGAATATTTGCCACAATTATGTTGGAAGAGAAATCCAATGCCTATGTTTCTGCCAAATAAATAATTAAATACTCATCTGATTCGTACAGTTGTACTTGGATTGTTCTCTACTTGCACATCATTTACGAGTACTTAGATTGTTTGACAAATAGAAGGATTTAGTCCTCTGTTTCTTAGCCTGCCGAACTTCTGACCTGTGTTCACTGGTTGTGGAATATACGCATTAGCAAGCGCTACTTTTTGCTCTCGTTTCCTCTTTTTTTTACGTAGTTTATGTTCCTCCGCTGCAGACATTGGTTGGGTGCAAGCAAATGGGAGAGGAAGTCCTGAAGGCTCTGGAGTCGCAGAAGTAAACAGTAAAGCGATAGAGGGTTGAAGAAGCCTGCGACATGGGATGGTCAAAAGCGCACCGGGATATGATCTGACCTTACCCCGCCAAAGATCGTCGATCTTGCCCCTGGATTGTGTGATTTTGTTTTTATGTTTGCCTGCTTCCGCCCTTGTAGTTGGGTGCAGGAATTTAGCGGATCGTGTTTTCCCTTTCTCGTTGGAAAGATTTTTGTGTGCCTTGATTGAATGAATTGTGTCGGTGATGGGTAGAAAATTTGGGATGGTTCCCTTTGCCACCTGGCTGGAATGAAAAAGATATTGGATTTTGTGGCACTGTCATTTGGAATAAGCCAGTATATTCCTGTCATGTCCCATCTATTGTATCTTAAAAAAACGAGTGGATAACAGAACTAATCATCATCTAGATTTTGGGGTAAGACGGTTCCGCTAATCTAAGTGTGACTTTGTGAACCTAAAATCCCCGTCGATATGTCTTGCCCAGAGATTTATTAGCTATATCAAAAGTAAGTAGAGTGGAAGATGGA